>NC_041389.1:222931514-222963992 GCF_002162155.2 Triticum dicoccoides | reverse complement strand
GTCTGTGTGTGTGTGTGTGTGTTTGAAAGAGGAGTAGATAGATTATTATCAAGATCGATGTGCCACCCTACTCATTCGGTGCCGGGTAGTGTGTGTGTGTGTATGTTTGAGAGAGAATCCAGTCGATAGATTAGTATCAAGATCGAGGTTTCACCCTACTCCTTCGGTGCCGGGTAGTGTGTGTGTGTGTATGTTTGAGAGAGAAGCCAATCGATAGATTAGTATCAAGATCATGGTGTCACCCTACTCCTTCGGTGTTGGGAAGTGTGGGTGTGTGGGGGGGGGGGCAGTAACACTCACATATCTCTACTCTTATAAAAAAATAGAGTTGGTGATGATGGTGTTCCTGCCATCCTGCAATATAGGCCATCCAATTTATATCCGATGGACAGGAAGGAAAATATGGCAATTTTGCAAAAGGATACCCACACCCCTCTCCACATTTGCAAATAAGGCATTCCCTCGTTCATCCTTTTCTCCCACAAGATAAACTTCTCATACAAATGCATCTTGATGTTCCGTGCAATGCATGGGCATCTTGCTAGTAGGGAGAAGGAGTTTGTGTGACACATATCTAGCTATATTAAGGGATAGGTAGATAGCATATGTGTGAGAGACATTATTATACTTTGAAACATTAGTGGCTGTGGGTGGGCGGAATTAAAGGGGTGGGCGTGTTAGACATAGAGAGCGTGTGTGTTTCTGTGTGAGAGACTTGTAGGACGGGGTAGAAAGACGAATTTAACCCTGACGGAGGGAGAGAAATACACGAAGTGCGCGTGTGTGATTCCGATGCCCACAGGGAAATGAGATATGTATGCGTGTGAGAGAGATTGCACAATTCATTCATGTATCACTATCTAGCGATCATGGACGTGCATCGCTTGAACATAAGTCAATATCTACTTCGTATCGTGGCCAAAGGTACAATATCGATTCAACGCTATAAAGATTGGACACTCACATATCACATTTTTTTCTATTTAAATAAACCTTTTCAGTTGTGCATGCCAAAGTTACAGTGATGTTTCTTCAAACAACCAATATAGCTATCATGTACATGCACCATTGTTACTCTTGCATTCAAATTCATTAGTCTTGGATGATTTAAGTTTCTATTTTGAAGTAATATATGTAATATTCATATATGAATTCAGCGGGTACGCAATTTATGAAATGGAGGCTATGTAATCATATGAGGTAACACTTTTAAGTAGCTGACTACAATATCCATTTCTTTTTGTGCGCCTCTACACTAACACGTCAATGCATTATGTTTAAAGTAAATAACCAATGGCACTAAATTATTTATTTACACGAGAAATACATAGGCTGAGCGTTTCATCCCTTTTTTTGTGAATGCGCCACTACACCCGTACGATTGGCCACGCCCGTGTGAACGTCCAAGTTATCGGCGCATCATCCCGAGTTATTGTCTTTTTTTCTAGGGTGGACTTCACACCAGTTATTAACTGCTGACGTGTGCCCCGTGTACATAGTCTAGCATGACCTTCCCGCTAGCATGGTCCAAAATTAGTTGAAACTGGATACGAACGATCCCGCGAGCGGCAAAATCTCCCGCCTCCTTCTAAAATTTCCGCCACCTTAGTCTTTAGCATGCGAAATCCCCCTTTTGTCCCTGGTGCACGGAGACAACAGTTACAATACCGCCCTCATCTACATGATAGGTCAGGGCTGCTTTGGTAACTTCCGGTTCCCCCCACTACATGGCACCCCCATTTCCTCTCCCCCTCCCACAAAAACGGCTGACTCCACAACACCAAAGCATCTTACATCACGCCGTCCGTACTTCATCGCCCTTTCTCCCCTCCCCTCTCGAAATCCTAGACTGCTCATCCACGGGCGTACCATAGCCCATTCACTGCCAGCGGCGTCCACCTCGCCGAATCTGCTTCTGCGGCCGCATCTACCCCTCCCACCTCCCCTAGAAACAAGTAGACTGCTCATCCACCACTGTACCGCAGCCCATTCAGTGCCGGCCTTGTCCACGGCGACGAATCTGCTTCGCCGGTACTCTCGTCAACCGCCGTGCATCTGCAGCGGCTCATTTGTACTCCCAACTGGAGATGCTTCATCCACACCCCCCGGAGCCGCCCCACCGACGCCCCCATCGACGACCTCTGATCCTCTTCGCCGACAGCTTCCTCAACCCTACCGGAGCCGCTTCGCCGACACCTTCCTCAACCCTACCGGAGCCGCTTCGCCGACACCTTCGTCAACCCTACCGGAGCCGCTTCGCCGACACCATTCTCAACCCTACTGGGACCGCTTTGCCAACTCACAAGTCCACGACCTTAGATACGCTTCCTCGCACCCTCATCCAACCTACCGGAGCAGCTTCTGACGCCCCGTCCACGGCTGCAGATCCGCATCGTCGACACCACCCTTAACCCAACCACCAGAGCAGCTTCTGACGCCCCATCCACGCCCGCAGATCCGCATCATCGACACCATCCTTAACCCAACCACCGGAGCAGCTTCTGACGCCCCGTCCACGGCCGCAGATCCGTGTCGTCGACACCATCCTTAACCCAACCACCGGAGTAGCTTCACCTACGCCCTCGTCCACGGCCACAGATCCGCTTCGCCCACACCGTAGTCCACCCTACCGGAGCCGCTCCACAAACACCCTACTCGACGGTTCTAGATCTCCTTACCGGACCCCAACAGCCAGCGCACTGTCATCACCCTTGACATTTGTAACCTGATTCCCACCATCTGGAGAGATGCCAAGCACCCGCCACAGCCTAGGTACTTGTCACCTTTAAACCCATCCAGCATCACCTGCCCGATGTACTTCAAATATACTAACCGGTCGATGTTACCTGTTATGCAGCTGGCAAAAACTACAAGGACGATGTTTCTTCTGGATCTAACAGCTTCGGCAAACCAAGATCCTGGACTGAGGCATTGCTATGATCTTGTAAGCACGTCTCTCTCTCTTGTATTGTTCTGTGCCTGCCAACGTGCTTTGCTAGGATTTTCGACCAGTAATCCCTTTGTGCAGACAATGATTTCTACTACTGGCTGCTAAATTAGATATGTAGATGTCATACATGATACTACCTCGTACCTCCGTTCCTAAATATAATTATTTCTAGAGATTCCACTATAGGCTACATACGGAGCAAAATGAGTGAATCTACACTCGAAAATGCATCTATATACATCTGTATGTGGTCCATACTGGAATCTCTACAAAGACATATATTTAGGAATAGGGGCAGTACATTACACAAAATCGTAGGTGGCATGTAGGAATTCCAGTGCACTACATTAGGCTCCCTTAGAGTGCCTGCTAGTCCAGCATACAGAGTCATGGCTCGTTTATGGTACGCACACAATCGTTAATTGGTGGTTTAAATATGCGCAAGGGATATGCAATGTAGTATCATGTAGAGATGTCTGCAATTAGCCGTGTCAACTTGCAGATAGGGTTACACAATGAAAAAGTACAAGATGTATGTGGAAATTTCATGGAACATCGCAAAAAAAGGAGAGGCAACGGTGAGCCTATACAGTGTGCTATGGTACATCACTCCTCCATTGCAATCATCGTGACATGTTATTTGTATGCCAGTTCTATTAGCCAAGTTTCTTAGGGACAATTATTACGAGTTATCCTAAGAAAATAAGCACCTGTGAATATAAGCTCCATGTAATAAGCCAACTAGTTCTTTTCATTGCGTTTTCAGCTTATCTTTGGTATGATCAGTGGAAAGTCTAGATTGCATTATATATTTTTCATTTTGCTACCCATATGGAAATTAATTTGACTTGCAAACATCACAAATTGAACCCAGTGTAGTAATTAATATGATAGGAAAACAGAACATCACTATTTGCTCAAAATGCAAATACAAAGATACCATCTACTTGGCACAATCTACTTTGGTCAATGTTTTCCATAGAGATCCCATTGCCTAATTTAAATGAAGAACGCATGACCCACATTTAAATGAAGAACAATTATTTATTGAGATTCGATGGTCCAAGTGGCTGGTTATTATCATATAGCAGCACCACTGAAAGCATCATATAGCAGCAGTAGCTCATAGCAACTCATCATACAGTAGCAACAGTCTGCAATTCATCATATACCAGCAGCAACTCATAGCAATTCATCATATAGTAGTAGCAGGAGCAGCTCATAGCAATTCATCATATAGCAGCAGTAGGAGCAACTCATAGCAATTCATCGTATAGCAGCAGTAGGAGCAGCTTGTAGCAACTCATCATATAGCAGCAGCAGCAGCTCATAGCAATTCATCATATAGCAGCAGCAGCAGCTCATAGCAACTCATCATACAGCAGCAGCAGCCCATAGCAATTCATCATATAACAGTAGCAGGAGCAGCTCATAACAATGCATTATATAGCAGCAGCAGAAGCAGCTCATAGCAATTCATCGTATAGTGGATCAGAATGAAAATTTGGCAAAAAATCAGAGGAGAACCTCACCTTGTTGGATGAGCTCATCCTTTAACAACACCTCAAGGCCATGGCCTGGGAGGAGGGGAGGGGGAATAAGGTGCCTTCTGCCACAGTGTGGCATCAGCCGTAGTTGTGCAGCGCCCGCCGGAGTAGTGCGTTGGACAAACCACAGTGGAGTAGCTGCTGGAGACCATGAGAATGAGGGGCGATGCTAGAGGGAGGAGCAGCCAGGGAGATTTGCCCCTACCCGCCGGCCATGTAGCCTAGCTGGACATAGCATCGTCGAGGACTAGGCCAGATGGGACCAGTGGCGACGGCTCGCTGGAGGAACCCTAGTGCTGCAGGCAGGGTATCGAGGTAGAGGGAAAGGGGAGAGGAGGTGCAAGTGGGTAGGGCAATGAATGCTTGCGTGTTTGTTTTTACTTGAGGGTCAGGTGTGACACGGGCGTCAGCAGTTGCATTTTGAGTGTAATATAGGCAGACAACAGAGTCATTTCACTATTCCCCTTCCCTTCAATTCTTAGTGAGGTTCTACCCGAAACACCCCCCTCCAAAGCGAAATTAGTTAAGCCCAAGCCCATAACTCAAAAATGACTTCTTTACATCTTTTATGGCTTATTTTGACAATATGCCCTGAAAAGGCGGAATCGAACTGGCCCTTAACCTGCAATTCAATTGTGCGTGCAATGATGAATCACTCCTTCCTGCTATCTATACATTTAGGCATCATCATACATGGCATAACCTAATACATGTGCATTCCATTGTAGAATCTGGAATATGCAATGTTTATGTTAGTTCATACGTTGCACATGATGTTTAAATGCCCCTTAAATCTGGTCAGTCAAGTGATGGTCTTTAAGCCTCCTTCTTTGCTTCTTTTCTTGATATGTAAGATTTGCTCACACATCTGTTCAATTGCTTGTTTGCATCAGCCAACCATACTAGGACTGTTTGCTTTGATTACTTGTTGTTCTTGACCTAACACTCTAACAGAGCTTGTCAACGATTTAAACACTAAGGGCTGCTGTAGTGGGGCCTTGTCTAACTCATAGGTGACATAAAGGTTTGGCTGTACACTACAGTAGGCTCTCCAAGAGTACCTGGAGATCCAGTTTGAAGGTATGCCTAGTTTTTACATAGTGCAGACATAGTAAATGCTCATTTCATTGTGTGCAAGTGCAAGAGATGCAGCATGTTTCATTATGTGGTGTTGTTTTGTTATAATATCATCCTTTTGTGTTCACAGACTAGAAAGTATGCATATTTATCTTCCAAGGAGACGAGTAACTAGTTTGTGTCACCTTGCAGAGGGGGTGCAATGAAGATAAGATTGAGGATTTCCAAGTACAAGATGTTAGGAAGGAGCCTTGCAAGAGAAGTAGGAGTTGCGCTGAGCCTCTTCAACCTGCTAACGTAAGTCACTGTATGTAACTCAACAGTTCAATTCCTTGTTTGTTTCAGGCATAGTTAATTTTCTCTTTTCAATTGCTTTATTTGTCCTCACTTAATGAGATGCCCAAATAATCATGCCTGATGTTCGGTACTTGTATCACTATTAGTTGACATAATTAAAGGCCTTACCATTTAATTACTCTGCCGAAGTGTTCCTGAAGCTTTGAAGTCTATTAACCAACTATTATTGCATGAGGCTCACAATCTAGTTTATAGTACGCTAATGATTGCATAGTTTTGCCTGCTGTAGTATGTTTGTATGTAACCCTCTGCTGTTTATTATGCCCCCTAAGACTTTAATTGAGGTACAGAATGGCCAACTGCTTGCTTACTTATATGCAACGTGCTATCTAAATTTGTAGCTTGTCTGTGTTTTCGATTGGGCCCCAACATCATGCTCCTTTGGTGAGCTAAGAGGGATTTCTGTATGCAGGCTTCACAGACTATCTTTTTTATAATTTTTAAAATATCACCTGCTTATGCTTCATGACGTGTAACATTTTTTTGTGTGAAAGTGATGTGTAACATTATTGTTAGTCCTGTTTTGCCATGTAGTACAAAATAGTGTCTTGTTCGCTTCACTGTTGTAACTATATTTTTGCCCTAGTCATGTGTACTTATAGAAACATTTCAGGATGAAGTGACATCAACATAAAAATCTGCGAGTAGTGCGGCATGGCCGTTACCGAATGATTATGGATTGGAATTGGAATGTGCTGATGTTCTCGAGCATCTACTAGAGGTGGCTAGACAACGTGTACATGATTGTCAACATATAATCAACAAGTTGAGACTGGACATGCAGGTATTAGATGCAGGAGTCAAAAAAATGAAACAAGACACCGAGGTAACCATGAAGGAATTGGAGATTTTGCAGACTGAAATTTGTGCTATCTGAATCTGGCCAATCCTATTTTCTGAAGAGATTATAGTTCAAATGGAGTTAAGTTGATGCGCGTCCATGATGTATGAGCTGTATTTGCCCAGTGTATGTAATTTGCTATTTGTGTATGCTTTATTATCACCTGTGCCGAACCGGTATAATCGGCTGTAATTTCTTTATTGTATAGTGTAGGATTATTCTACCTTTCTATGCCTTGATCTCTTTGTTGTATAGTGTATGCCTTTTAGAGGTGATAGTATTGAGTAGGATAATTCTTTGAATATGCTATATCGTTCAAACGGGGGCCAACTAGCCCGACCATGGCCCTTCACGGGCCGTCGGATCCATGGGCCTTCTACGTCTCGTAGGATCCATGAGCCTTCTACGTCTCGTAGGATCCATGGGCCTTCTACGTCTCGTAGGATCCATGGGCCGCCGACTCATTTATGGGTCTTGTACGGGCCTTTAATGGGCCATAGACGGGCCTTTAATGGAAATCGTACGTTGTATGGGATGACCATAACGGTCCGTTAATAGGCCGTATTTGGTCATGCTATGAAAATGGCCCAACAGACTAACAGACCACAAATGGGCCGACTGTAATGACGGGCTGAATTTGGCCCACAAGCAGAAAATGACAGTAACGGGCCGTAAGTAACCGAATACTGCAAATGAGCCCAAGAATAAATGGGTCCTCAGAAGGCCGAAAGTTAACTTGGGCTGGAAATGGCCCAACGGAATAACGAACCATTAATGGGTATAAAGTGTTACATTGTTCATTACGGTCCAGTTTTACCGCGGGCTGTTAATGGGTGTAAAGTAATACACTGTTCATTACGGGCCAGTTTCAGCACGGGCCGCTAATGGGCCAAGAGTTACAAAGGGCCTCATATGGGCCGAAAGACGTCATGGGCCATACATGGGCCAGAAGTGAAAATGGGCTGGAATCATATTGGATGGCCCAGATGACGCTACTGGGCCTAATTCACATAGGGCGTAACGAGCCTTGGGTTAGCGGGCTGTAAATGGGCTATATGCTAACAGGCCGTTAACAGGCTTTACATGGGCCGGCTCGCCAGCTTTTGACCAAGTCTAACGGGCCGGCCTTTTCACAAGAATGGGCCACTGTTGGGCCGTGCCACGTGTCGATGTATCATAGGCGCCTTCTGTCCAGCGAGTGGATGACATCTGTCCCAACAATGAGCCAACACGTGTTTCCTCTAGCCAATGATGATTTTACACGTGGAAAATCCCCATTGGTCGGGGCTGTTAATGGGTTATCGGATCCAAAACCCGACCCGATAGCTTAACGGTGTTCTGTTATGGTGGATGCCACGTGCCGGTCACCCTTGACGAAAGCACTTCTGTGACGCACGATTTATCGTCATGGAAGTGGACACTTCCGTGATGATAATTTTGGTAATGTCATGGAACACTTCTACGACAATACATGTATGACTATCTTGATTCTGTCATAAAATCGTCATGGATGTACATGCATGACAAAAAACGCGACCTACTATGACAAACACGTATCATCACGGAAGTGTATTTTTTTTAGTGCACACACCTTGATCTGGCTACCCATTTCTGTTGTTCTGTCTCATCGCAAATAGTTCGTACAGATCAACCGTATGCCCCTCATCGCACACGCAACTAAAATCTGAACCGTGTTTGATGTATCATTCATCACAAACGTTTTGCATCTTTTTTGACGGTTTTTTTACATCACGGTTTGCGATTAATGCATCGCATACAGTTTTGTCAAAGGGTCTCTGATCGTAGTGTCACGTTAGCAGCATCCTGCAGTAGTGATGAAATCGGAGAATTTTTGTATAACACTAAGTTAGCTCAATTGGGATATGCATCTCCACAACAATAAGAGTTTCATATTTCTTTTGAATGATAGAAGAGGAAATTGAAAACCTTCAATAGTGATTGTAGCAATTTTTTCAATAATGTTGATACTATTCACCAAGTTTTGTTTCTTCGCGAAATAAACCGTATGCTCATTACCATTGACATGAAAAGTAACCTTGCTTTTGTTGCAATCAATAATATCCCCTGCATTATTCAAAAAGGGTCTACCAAGGACGATCGACATAGCGTCGTACTCGGGCCTATCAAGTATAACTAAGTCTGTTAAGATAATAACATTTGCAACTACAACAGGCACATCCTCACAAACTCCAATAGGTATAGCATTTGACTTATCAACCGTTTGCAAAGATATTTCATTAGGTGTGAGCTTATTCAAGTCATGTCTTCTATATAAAGAGAAATGCATAACACTAACACCAACTCCTATCACATAAAGCAATTTTGACATAACTTCTTTTAATGGAGCATGGTATAGTAGGTATTCCTGGATCTCCTAACTTCCTAGGTACTCCACCCTTAAAAGAATAATTTGCAAGTGATATGTCTCCAACGTATCTATAATTTTTGATTGTTCCATGCTGTTATATTATCATTCTTGGATGTTTTACAATGATTTTATAGCAAATTCATATCATTTTTGGGACTAACCTATTGACATAGTGCCCAGTGTCAGTTGCCGTTTTTTGCTTGTTTTTTACTTTGCAGAAAATCAATACCAAACGGAGTCCAAACGCAGCAAAACTTTTTGAAGATTTTTTCTGGACCAGAAGACACAAGATGGGCCAAAGAAGTACCAGAGGGGTGCCCCGAGGGGGGCACAACCCACCTAGGTGCGCCTAGGGGCCCAGGCGTGCCCTGGAGGGTTTTGCCCACCTCGGTGGCCTCCCGCACCGCCTCTTCGCCCTATAAATATCCCAATATTCCAAAAACCCTAGGGGAGTCGATGAAACACAATTCTAGCCGCCGCAAGTTCCATAACCACGAGATCCAATCTAGATACCATCACAGAGGGGTTCATCATCCTCATTGGTGCCTCTCCGATGATGCGCGAGTAGTTCATTGTAGACCTACGGGTCCGTAGGCAGTATCTAGATGGCTTCTTCTCTCTTTTTGGTTCTCAATACAATGGTCTCTTGGAGTTCTATTTGATGTAACTCTTTTGCGGTGTGTTTGTTGGGTTCCGATGAACTTTGAGTTTATGATCAGATCTATTTTATCCATGAAAGTTATTGGAGTTTTGATCTCTTATATGCATGATTACTTATAGCCTCATATTTCTTCTTTGAATCTTGGGTTTAGTTAGGCCGACTAGATTGATTTTTCTTGCCATGGGAAGAGGTGCTTTGTGATGGGTTCGATCGTGCGGTGTTCTTTCCCAGTGATAGAAGGGGCAGCAAGACACGTATTGATCGTTGCTATTAAGGATAACCAGATGGGATCTATTCCTACATGAATAGATCTTGTCTACATCATGTCATTGTTTTTATTGCATTACTCCATTTCCCCATGAACTTAATACACTAGATGCATGCTGGATAGCGGTCGATGTGTGGAGTAATAGTAGTAGATGCAGACAGGAGTTGGTCTACTAATCTTGGACGTGATGCCTATATAATGATCATTGCCTGGATATTGTCATAATTATTTCAGGTTCTATCAATTGCCCAACAGTAATTTGTTTACCCACCGTATGCTATTTTCTCGAGAGAAGACACTAGCTAAATCTATGGGCCCCGGGTCTATTTTCTCATCATATATTTTTAGATCTATATTGCTATTTGCCTTTTCCTTTATTTGCATCTTTTATTTTCAGATCTATATCACCAAAAACCCAAAAATATCTGGCTGAATTTTTTTGCCATTATTTTATTTGCAAATACCAATCCATATATTTACCAATTTTTTACTTGAGAGGGATTGACAACCCCTTTGACACGTCGGGTTGCAAGTATTTGTTCTTTGTTTGTAGGTACCGTTTACATAGTGTTGCTTGGTTCTCCTACTAGTTTGATAACCTTGGTTTCAGAACTAAGGGGAATACCTACCATAGCTATGCTGCATCATCCCTTCCTCTTCGGGGAAATACTAACGCAGACACGAGCCATCAAGAAAGGATTTCTGGCGCTGTTGCCGGGGAGACATCATCAACATATATCAGGTTCCTAATCACCAATCTTATCTCCTTGCAATTTACATTATTTGCATTCTGCCTCTCGTTTTCATCTCCCCCACTTCACAAAATTTGCCGTTTTATTTGCCTTCTTTCCGTTTGCCTTTTGTTTTCAGATCTCTTGTTTGCTTGTGTTCTTGTTTGCTATCCTTGCTTGTGTTGCCATGAGCCTCTATTTGCTTGCATCTTCACTTGCTAAAAATCTATTGATATGGATCCACTTAAAGTTTTCTACTTGGGTCATCTTCGATCCATTTGTGCTCGTGCTGAAATCCCAACTAGTTTAGTTGAGGGAAATCATTAGATGAGCATGCTCATTTCGTGCGTTATCGTTTGTCTGAAAAAGGGAAGCTCTTATGGAATCAAATAAATTGTTCGCTATGCTATGCTTGGAATCTTTATGAAATTTGTGATTTTACTTGTTGCTCTAAGAACCCTAGAAAACACCTTCCCTATCTATGTGAGATTAATGACAATGAAATCTTATCTTCTTATTCCAAGGAAATATATAGTTACTATGACATCGAACAAATTGAAGACTTTGCTGCTTTTAAGGGTGCTTATGAAGTTGCTTCTTTGATTGAGAAGTATGATAATACTCTCTACAAATCTGAAAATTTTGACATACTTAAATATTGCTATGAAAATTATGCTCATAATGCGTATGTTAAAGAATTTATTGAGAGAATGTCCTCTACTTTGGAAAAAAATAATGATATGCATAAAGCTATGGATAATTATGATTTCGTTGATTTGATTGAATTATCCCCTCTTGATGAACATGATGCTTGCGATTCTTGTGGCCTTGATGCCAATATTAATGATGCTTATGGATATGAACTTGCTTAGTTCCTTATGTTAAACATTAAATTATTGCTATTGCACCCACACTTGATAGGCCCTTGATGAAAAGCAGGATTGCAATGATGTTATTATAAATTTTATTAATGACAATTGTGCTAACGATATGCAAAGCTACAAGCTTGGGGATGATAATTTTGTTATGTCTACTACTTATTGCAATGATCATGATTGGGGTGATAATGATTCTTATGATCTTGAAAATTTATTTAAGCCTCAAGATGAATATGTTTGGGAAAATATTGAAAGTGGGTTTGGAAGAGTGTCAACTTTAGATTATAATGATCCCACTACTTTGGAGAATGATCAATCTTATGAAATTCTTGATAAAAGTGGGCTTGGAGAGGTCATGACTTTATTTGATGATAATCCCACTATTTTGGAAGAGTGTCAACTTTGCATGCATGTGGATCATGTAGAGAATATGTTATGTGATAGTTATATTATTGAATTCGAATATGATCCCACATGTAATTATTATGAGATAGGAAAATATGCTTGTAGAAATTTTCATGTTACTAAATTACCTCTTGTCATGTTGAGATTGCTATTGTTTCTTTCTTCTTCCTTGCATATGCTAGATATTTCTTGTCTTGATAATTTGGTTGCCTACAAAATGCCTATGCATAGGAAGTATGTTAGACGTAAATGTGTTTGTCACATGTTTTATGATGCTCTCTTTTGCTTCAATTCTTGTCTTTCATGTGAGCATCATTGAAATCTCAAGCCTATCTTAATGGCTACAAAGAAAGAGCTTGTTGGGAGGCAACCCAATGAATAAAATTTATTTTTGCCTTTTTCTTTCTGCTCTTGAGTATTTGCACAATTATTCTACTATTATGATTGTGTTTTTTGTGTTTTAATTAGTGTTTGTGCCAAGTAAATCCTTTAGGATCATGTTGGGTGATAGTTGATTTGATCTTGTTAAAAAACAGAAACTTCTGTGTCCAGTAAAATAATTTCCAATATTCACAGAATCGCAATAAAATCCTTATTTTTCTATACAAGATTGATATACAAATTCCCCACGTTGTCCTAATTTTTTAGAATTTATGGAGTCACATAATTATACGAAGTTTTCAGATTACTACAGGCTGTTCTATTTTTGGTAGATTCTGTTTTCTTTGCGTTGTGTTCTTATTTTGATGAATCTATGGATTGTATCAGAGGGAATAAGCCATGGTAAAGTTGGAGTACAGTAGATATAATGCAAAAGTAAAATATGAATGGGTTTGTAACAATACTTATAGTGGTGATTTGCTTTCTTATACTAACGGATCTCACGAAGGTTTTGTTAAGTTTTGTGTGATTGAAGTTTTCAAGTTCTGGGTGAGATCACGATGGATGAAGGAATAAGGAGTGAGAATAGCCTAATCTTGGGGATGCCCCATGGCGCCCCAAGTTAATATTCAAGGAGGAACAAGAAACTAAGCTTGGGGATGCCCCGAGTGGCACCCCCTCTTTCTTGTAACGACCATTGGTATTTTACTTGGAGCTATATTTTTATTCGTCACATATCATGAGTTTTGCTTGGAGTGTCTTGTATTATATGAGTCTTTGCTTGTTTTGCTTTTTAGTTTGTGTCATCTATCCTTGCTGGACACACCTATTTAAGAGAGCCAAAATTATGCTATGATTGCTCTTTATGCTTCACTTCAATTTTTTGAGCTATGGAACTCCTCTAGTGCTTCACTTATATCTTTTTTAGCACGACGTGCTTTAATATTTTTGAAGAAATGCTATCATGCTTCACTTAGATTTATTTGAGAGTTAGTAAATTTTTGAAGAAATTCTCTCATGCTTCACTTATATTATTTCGAGAGACGAAAAATTTTATGCTCATGATCTTCAATTAAATTTGTTTGAGCTTCTCAAAAGCAACATATGAAACTAGTCCCAAAGTGATAGATATTCAAGAGGGATATAATAAAAACTTTCATGAAGATCATTGGACAAAATAAACTTGGTTCTTTGTAATAGTTTTGAGATATTATGATAATGATATGTGAGTCATGTTGGTGAGTAATTATGCTTTAGTAAGAATATTGGTGTTAAGGTTTGTGATTCCCTATGCAAGCACAAAAGTCAATAGTTATGCAAGAAATTACATCCTACTTGTGGTGCATTATTAGGCGTTAGTTATGCTTAATGCTTGCTTATGTGATTTTTCGTTTCTTGGTTGGTTGCTTCTCAATCTTTTGCTAGCCTCCACTTGTACTAAGTAGAAATACTACTTGTGCATCCAAAATCCTTTAAACTAGTTTTACCACATGAGTCCACCATACCTACCTACATGTGGTATTTCCGTGTCGTTCTAAGCAAATTTGTATGTGCCATCTCTAATTTTCAAAATAATTTTCCTTTTTGTGTGCCCGTACCGCTCATGAAGCGGCAGGGGGTGTCCAATATTTTCCATGCTAGATGTGTTATTCTCAAGATGAGTGTTTATTCACTTGTCATTGCACGAGAGTGTGGCAAAGGTTTAGGGATGCCCAGTCCCGAAATGAAAAAGAAATTTACTTTATGTTGTCAAATAATAAATTGCTTGGAAAGTGTTGGTATGGAAGGCACCCGTGGATACGGCTAGCCATGGAAAGTGAAAGAATGGTGGAAGAAGGAATAAACTTTATTTTCTATTTGGGAACCTCCTATGATATATCTAGCATGGAAAGTGTTGGGAATTACTCGGTCGTTTTCGTTGACGGGAAAAATATGCCACCCATTTGTTTATCTCTCAATTTTTGCTTTGAGCTCTGGCACCTCTACAAATCCCTACTTCCCTCCGCGAAGGTCCTTTATATTTAGTTTATGCAATTTTTTATTTGAGTCTCCATCTTCTCTTATAAAGCACCAACTAAGGGGCACTATGACCATACTGAGCATTGGGTGTAGCTAATATGCGGGTGTGTCTCATGAATGGATCAATGATTGAGCATGATGGGCTAGGGATAACTTTCTTTACTGTTGATATTTTGAAAGACATGGTTGCTTGTTGATATGCTTGAGTATTGAAATCTTCATGTCAAAACTAGACTATTGCTTTGAACCATATAAAGGTCCATATGTCCATGCTACAAAAAGAAAATAATATGTGATGAACATGTTAGGCAACATTCCACATAAAAAATTCTATTTTTATCATTTACCTACTTGAGCACGAGCAAGAATTAAGCTTGGGGATGCTCATACGTCTCCAATGTATCTATAATTTCTGATTGTTCCATGTTGTTATATTATCATTCTTGGATGTTTTACAATCATTTTATAGCAACTTTATATCATTTTTTGGGACTAACCAATTGACATAGTGCCCACTGCCAGTTGCTGTTTTTGCTTGTTTTTTACTTCGTAGAAAATCAATACCAAACGGAGTCCAAATGCAGCGAAACTTTTTGGAGATTTTTTCTAGACCAGAAGACATAAGATGGGCCAAATAAGTACCAGAGGGGTGCCCCGAGGGGGGACAACCCACCTGGGCGCGCCTGGAGGCCCATGCACGCCCTGGTGGGTTGTGCCCACCTCGGTGGCCCCTGCACCGCCTCTTTGCCCTATAAATACCCCAATATTCCAAAAACCCTAGGGGAGTCGATGAAACACATGTTGATGAACGTAGTAATTTCAAAAAAATTCCTACGCACATGCAAGATCATGGTGATGCATAGCAACGAGAGGGGAGAGTGTCGTCCATGTACCCTCGTAGACCGAAAGCGGAAGCGTTAGCACAATGCGGTTGATGTAGTCGTACGTCTTCATGATCCGACTGATCAAAGTACCGAACGTACGACACCTCCAAGTTCAGCACACGTTCAGCTCGATGACGTCCCGCGAACTCCGATCCAGCAGAGCTTCACGGGGAGAGTTCCATCAGCACAACGGCGTGATGACGGTGATGATGTTGCTACCGACGTAGGGCTTCGCCTAAGCAGTGCTACGATATGACCAAGGTGGAATGTGGTGGAGGGGGGCACCGCACACGGCTGGGAGAGATCAACAGATCAACTTATGTGTCTAGAGGTGCCCCTGCCCCCGTATATAAAGGAGCAAGGGGGGAGGCGGCCGGCCAGAAGGAGGGCGCGCCAACGGGGGAGTCCTACTCCCACCGGGAATAGGACTCCTCCTTTCCTTGTAGGAGTAGGAGAAGGGAAGGAAGGGAGAGAGGAGGAGAAGGAAAAAGGGAGGCGCCGCCCCCCTCCTTGTCCAATTCGGCCTAGAGGGGGAGGGGGCGCGTGGCTACCCTAGCCGCCCCTCCTCTTCTCCCACTAAGGCCCATTAGGCCCAATATACTCCCTGGGGGGTTCCGGTAACCCCCCGATACTCCGGTAAATGTCTGAAACCTCTCGAAACACTTCCGGTGTCCGAACATAGTCGTCCAATATATAGTTATTTACGTCTCGACCATTTCAAGACTCCTCCTCATGTCCGTGATCATATCCGAGACTACGAACTACCTTCGGTACATCAAAACACAAAACTCATAATACCGATCGTCACTGAACTTTAAGCGTGCGGACCCTACGGGTTCGAGAACTATGTAGACATGACTGAGACACGTCTCTGGTCAATAACCAATAGCGGAACCTGGATGCTCATATTGGTTCCTACATATTCTATGAAGATCTTTATCAGTCAATCCGCATAACAACATACGTTGTTCCCTTTGTCATCGCTATGTTACTTGCCCGAGATTCGATCGTCAGTATCACAATACCTAGTTCAATCTCTTTACCGGCAAGTCTCTTTACTCATTATGTAATGCATCATCCCATAACTAACTCATTAGCTACATTGCTTGCAAGACTTATAGTGATGTGCATTACCGAGAGGGCCCAGAGATACCTCTCCGACAATCGGAGTGACAAATCCTAATCTCGAAATACGCCAACTCAATAAGTACCTTCGGAGACACCTGTAGAGCACCTTTATAATCACCCAGTTACGTTGTGACGTTTGGTAGCACACAAAGTGTTCCTCCGGTAAACGGGAGTTGCATAATCTCATAGTCACAGGAACATGTATAAGTCATGAAGAAAGCAATAGTAACATACTAAACGATCAAGTGCTAAGCTAACGAAATGGGTCAAGTCAATCACATCATTCTCCTAATGATGTGATCTCGTTAATCAAATGACAACTCATGTCTATGGTTAGGAAACTTAACCATCTTTGATTAATGATCTAGTCAAGTAGAGGCATACTAGTGACACTATGTTTGTCTATGTATTCACACATGTATTATGTTTCCGGTTAATACAATTCTAGCATGAATAATAAACATTTATCATGATATGAGGAAATAAATAATAACTTTATTATTGCCTCTAGGGCATATTTCCTTCAGTCTCCCACTTGCACTAAAGTCAATAATCTAGATTACACAGTAATGATTCTCACACCCATGGAGTCTTGTTGCTGATCATGTTTTGCTCGTGGAAGAGGCTTAGTCAACGGGTCTGCAACATTCAGATCCGTATGTATCTTGCAAATCTCTATGTCTCCCACCTAGACTTGATCCCGGATGGAATTGAAGCGTCTCTTGATGTGCTTGGTTCTCTTGTGAAATCTGGATTCCTTTGCCAAGGCAATTGCACCAGTATTGTCACAAAAGGTTTTCATTGGACCCGATACACTAGGTATGACACCTAGATCGGATATGAACTCCTTCATCCAGACTCCTTTATTTGCTGCTTCCGAAGCAGCTATGTACTCCGTTTCACACGTAGACCCCTCCACGACACTTTGTTTAGAACTGCACCAACTAACAGCTCCACCGTTCAATATAAACACGTATTTGGTTTGCGATTTATAATCTTCCGGATCAGTGTCAAAGCTTGCATCGACGTAACCATTTACGACTAGCTCTTTGTCACCTCCATAAACGAGAAACATATCCTTAGTCCTTTTCAGGTATTTCAGGATGTTCTTGACCACTGTCTGGTGATCCACTCCTAGATTACTTTGGTACCTCCCTGCTAAACTAATAGCAAGGCACACATCAAGTCTAGTACACAACATTGCATACATGATAGAACCTATGGCTGAAGCATAGGGAACATCTTTCATTTTCTCTCTATCTTCTGCAGTGGTCGAGCATTGAGTCTGACTCAACTTCACACCTTGTAATACAGGCAAGAACCCTTTCTTTGCTTGATCCATTTTGAACTTCTTCAAAACTTTATCAAGGTATGTGCTTTGTGAAAGTCCAATTAAGCATCTTGATCTATCTCTATAGATCTTGATGCCCAATATATAAGCAGCTTCACCGAGGTCTTTCATTGAATTTTTTATTCAAGTATCCTTTTATGCTATCTAGAAATTCTATATCATTTCCAATTAACAATATGTCGTCCACATATAATATCAGAAATGCTACAGAGCTCCCACTCACTTTCTTGTAAATACATGCTTCTCCAAAAGTCTGTATGAAACCATATGCTTTGATCACACTATCAAAGCGTTTATTCCAACTCCGAGAGGCTTGCACCAGTCCATAAATGGATCGCTGGAGCTTGCACACTTTGTTAGCACCTTTCGGATCGACAAAACCTTCTGGTTGCATCATATACAACTTTCCAGAAATCCATTCAGGAATGCAGTTTTGACATCCATTTGCCAAATTTCATAATCATAAAATGCGGCAATTGCTAACATGATTCGGATAGACTTAAGCATTGCTACGGGTGAGAAAGTCTCATCATAGTCAACCCCTTGAACTTGTCGAAAACCTTTCACAACGAGTCGAGCTTTGTAGACAGTAACATTACCATCAGCGTCAGTCTTCTTCTTGAAGATCCATTTATTCTCGATGGCTTGCCGATCATCGGACAAATCAACCAAAGTCCACACTTTGTTCTCATACATGGATCCCATCTCAGATTTCATGGCCTCAAGCCAATTTGCGGAATCTGGGCTCATCATCGCTTCTTCATAGTTCGTAGGTTCGCCATGGTCAAGTAACATGACCTCCAGAATAGGATTACCGTACCACTCTGGTGTGGATCTTACTCTGGCTAACCTACAAGGTTCAGTAGAAACTTGGTCTAAAGTTTCATGATCAATATCATTATCTTCCTCACTAATTGGTGTAGTTGTCACAGGAACCGGTTTCTGTGATGAACTACTTTCCAATAAGGCAGCAGGTACAGTTACTTCATCAAGTTCTACTTTCCTCCCACTCACTTCTTTCGAGAGAAACTCCTTCTCTAGAAAGGATCCATTCTTAGCAACGAATGTCTTGCCTTCGGATATGTGATAGAAGGTGTACCCAACAGTTTCCTTTGGGTATCCTATGAAGACACATTTCTCCAATTTGGGTTCGAGCTTATCTGGTTGAAGCTTTTTCACATAAGCATCGCAGCCCCAAACTTTAAGAAACGACAACTTTGGTTTCTTACCTATTCATAAGGCATCATCTCAACGGATTTTGATGGTGCCCTATTTAACATGAATGCAGCTGTCTCTAAAGCATAACCCCAAAATGATAGTGGTAAATCAGTAAGAGACATCATAGATCGTACCATATCTAGTAAAGTACGATTACGACGTTCGACACACCATTACGCTATGGTGTTCCAGGTGGCGTGAGTTGCGAAACTATTCCACATTGTTTCAAATGTAGACCAAACTCGTAACTCAAATATTCTCCTCCACGATCAGATCGTAGAAACTTTATTTTCTTGTTACGATGATTTTCCACCTCACTTTGAAATTCTTTGAACTTTTCAAATGTTTCAGACTTATGTTTCATTAAGTAGATATACCCATATCTGCTCAAATCATCTGTGAAGGTGAGAAAATAACGATGCCCGCCGCGAGCCTCAATATTCATCAGACCACATACATCAGTATGTATGATTTCCAATAAATCTGTTGCTCGCTCCATAGTTCCGGAGAATGGCATTTTAGTCATCTTGCCCATGAGGCATGGTTCACAAGTACCAAGTGATTCATAATCAAGTGATTCCAAAAGTCCATTAGTATGGTGTTTCTTCATGTGCTTTACATCAATATGACCCAAACGGCAGTGCCACAAATAAGTTGCACTATCATTATCAACTCTGCATCTTTTGGCTTCAACATTATGAATATGTGTGTCACTACTATCGAGATTTAGCACAAACAGACCACTCTTCAAGGGTGCATGACCATAAAAGATATTACTCATATAAATAGAACAACCATTATTCTCAGATTTAAATGAATAACCGTCTCGCATCAAACAAGATCCAGATATAATGTTCATGCTCAATGCTGGCACCAAATAACAATTATTTAGGTCTAAAACTAATCCCGAAGGTAGATGTAGAGGTAGCGTGCCGACGGCGATCACATCGACTTTGGAACCATTTCCCACGCGCATCGTCACCTCGTCCTTAGCCAGTCTTCTCTTAATCCGTAGTCCGTGTTTCGAGTTGCAAATATTAGCAACAGAACCAGTATCAAATACCCAGGTGCTACTGCGAGCTCTGGTAAGGTACACATCAATAACATGTATATCACATATACCATTGTTCACCTTTCCATCCTTCTTGTCCGCCAAATACTTGGGGCAGTTCTGCTTCTAGTGTCTAGTCTGCTTGCAGTAGAAGCACTCAGTCTCAGGCTTAGGTCCAGACTTGGGTTTCTTCTCTTGAGCAGCAACTTGTTTTCCGTTCTTCTTGAAGTTCCCCTTCTTCTTCCCTTTACCCTTTTTCTTGAAACTGGTGATCTTGTTGACCATCAACACTTGATGCTCCTTCTTGATTTCTACCTCCGCAGCCTTTAGCATTGCGAAGAGCTCGGGAATTGTCTTGTTCATCCCTTGAATATTATAGTTCATCCCGAAGCTCTTGTAGCTTGGTGGCAGTGATTGAAGAATTTTGTCAATGACACTATCATCAGGAAGATTAACTCCCAGTTGAATCAAGTGATTATTATACCCAGACATTCTGAGTATATGTTCACTGGCAGAACTATTCTCCTCCATCTTGCAGCTATAGAACTCATTGGAGACTTCATATCTCTCAATACGGGCATTTGCTTGAAATATTAACTTCCACTCCTGAAACATCTCATATGCTCCATGATGTTCAAAACGTCATTGAAGTCCCGGTTCTAAGCCGTAAAGCATGGCACACTGAACTATAGAGTAGTCATCAGCTTTGCTCTGCCAGATGTTCTTAACATCACCAGTTGCATCTGCAGCAGGCCTGGCACCCAGCGGTGCTTCCAGGACGTAATTCTTCTGTGCAGCACTGAGGATAATCCTCAAGTTACGACCCGGTCTGTGTAATTGCTACCATCATCTTTCAACTTTGTTTTCTCAAGGAACGCATTAAAATTCAACGGAACAACAGCACGGGCCATCTATCTACAACAACATAGACAAGCAAAATACTATCAGGTACTAAGTTCATGATTAATTTAAGTTAAATTAATCATATTACTTAAGAACTCCCACTTAGATAGACATCTCTCTAATCATCTAAGTGATCACGTGATCCAAATCAACTAAACCATAACCGATGATCACGTGAAATGGAGTAGTTTTCAATGGTGAACATAACTATGTTGATCATATCTACTATATGATTCACGCTCGACCTTTCGGTCTCAGTGTTCCGAGGCCATATATGCATATGCTAGGCTTGTCAAGTTTAACCCGAGTATTCTGCGTGAGCAAAACTGGCTTGCACCCGTTGTAGATAAACATTGAGCTTATCACACCTGATCATCACGTGGTGTCTCGGCACGACAAACTTTGGCAACGGTGCATACTCAAGGAGAACACTTTTACCTTGAAATTTAGTGAGAGATCATCTTATAATGCTACCGTCAATCAAAGCAAAATAAGATGCATAAAGGATAAACATCACATGCAATTAATATAAATGATATGATATGGCCATCATCATCTTGTGCTTGTGATCTCCATCTCCGAAGCACCGTCATGATCACCATCGTCACCGGCACGACACCTATTGCTTCTACGACTATCGCTACTGCTTAGTGATAAAGTAAAGCAATTACAGGGAAATTGCATTGCGTACAATAAAGCGACAACCATATGGCTCCTGCCAGTTGCCGATAACTTAGTTACAAAACATGATCATCTCATACAATAAAATTTAGCATCATGTCTTGACCATATCACATCACAACATGCCCTGCAAAAACAAGTTAGACGTCCTCTACTTTGTTGTTGCAAGTTTTACATGGCTGCTACGGGCTGAGCAAGAACCGTTCTTACCTACACATCAAAACCACAATGATATTTCGTCAAGTTAGTGTTGTTTTAACCTTCTCAAGGACCGGGTGTAGCCACACTCGGTTCAACTAAAGTTGGAGAAACTGACACCCGCCAGCCACCTATGTGCAAAGCACGTCGGTAGAACCAGTCTCACGTAAGCGTACGCGTAATGTCGGTCCGGGCCGCTTCATCCAACAATACCGCCAAACCAAAGTATGACATGCTGGTAAGCAGTATGACTTGTATCGCCCACAACTCACTTGTGTTCTACTCGTGCATATAACATCTATGCATAAACCTGGCTCGGATGCCACTGTTGGGGAACACAGTAATTTCAAAAAAATTCCTACGCACACGCAAGATCATGGTGATGCATAGCAACGAAGGGGAGAGTGTCGTCCACGTACGCTCGTAGACCGAAAGCGGAAGCGTTAGCACAACGCAGTTGATGTAGTTGTACGTCTTCACGATCCGACCGATCCAAGTACCGAACGTACGGCACCACCGAGTTCAGCACATGTTCATCTTGATGATGTCCTGCGAACTCCGATCCAGCAGAGCTTCACGGGAGAGTTCCGTCAGCACGACGGCGTGATGACGGTGATGATGTTTCTACTGACGTAGGGCTTTGCCTAAGCACCGCTACGATATGACCGAGGTGGAATATGGTGGAAGGGGGCACCGCACATGGCTGGGAGAGATCAACAGATCAACTTGTGTGTCTAGAGGTGCCCCCTGCCCCCATATATAAAGGAGCAAGGGGGGGAGGCGGCCGGCCAGGAGGAGGGCGCGCCAAGGGGGGACTCCTACTCCCACCGGGAGTAGGACTCCTCCTTTCCTTGTAGGAGTAGGAGAAGGGAAGGAAGGGAGAGAGGAGGAGAAGGAAAAAGGGGGGCGCCGCCCCCCTCCTTCTCCAATTCGGACTAGAGGGGGAGGCGGAGCGCGGCTGCCCTGGCCGCCCCTCCTCTTCTCCCACTAAGGCCCATAGGCCCAATATACTCCCCGGGGGGTTCTGGTAACCCCCCGGTACTCCAGTAAATGTCCGAAACCTCCCGAAACACTTCCGGTGTCCGAACATAGTCGTCCAATATATCGATCTCTATGTCTCGGCCATTTCAAGACTCCTCGTCATGTCCGTGATCATACCCGAGACTCCGAACTATGTTCGGTACATCAAAACACAAAAAATCATAATACAGATCGTCACCGAACTTTAAGCGTGCGGATCCTACGGGTTCGAGAACAATGTAGACATGACCGAGACATGTCTCTAGTCAATAACCAATAGCGGAACCTGGATGCTCATATTGGTTCCTACATATTCTACGAAGATCTTTATCGGTCAAATCGCATAACAACATACGTTGTTCCCTTTGTCATCGGTATGTTACTTGCCCGGGATTCGATCGTCGGTATCCCAATACCTAGTTCAATCTCGTTACCGGCAAGTGTCTTTACTCATTATGTAATGCATCATCCCCTAACTAACTCATTAGCTACATGCTTGCAAGGCTTATAGTGATGTGCATTACCGAGCGGGCCCAGAGATACCTCTCTGACAATTGGAGTGACAAATCCTAATCTTGAAATACGCCAACTCAACAAGTACCTTCGGAGACAGCTGTAGAGCACCTTTATAATCACCCAGTTACATTGTGACGTTTGGTAGCACACAAAGTGTTCCTCCAGTAAACGGGAGTTGCATAATCTCATAGTCATAGGAACATGTATAAGTCATGAAGAAAGCAATAGCAACATATTAAACGATCAAGTGCTAAGCTAACGGAATGGGTCAAGTCAATCACATCATTCTCCTAATGATGTGATCTCGTTAATCAAATAACAACTCATGTCTATGGTTAGGAAACTTAACCATCTTTGATTAATGAGCTAGTCAAGTAGAGGCAAACTAGTGACACTATGTTTGTCTATGTATTCACACATGTATTATGTTTCCGGTTAATACAATTCTAGCATGAATAATAAACATTTATCATGATATGAGGAAATAAATAATAACTTTATTATTGCCTCTAGGGCATATTTCCTTCAACACAATTCCAGACGCCCAAGTTCCAGAACCACGAGATCCAGTCTAGACACCATCACGGAGGGGTTCATCATCCTCATTGGTGCCTCTCCGATGATGCGTCAGTAGTTCATTGTAGACCTACGGGTCCGTAGGTAGTAGCTAGATGGCTTCTTCTCTCTTTTTGAATCTCAATACAATGGTCTCTTGGAGATCTATTTGATGTGACTCTTTTGCGATGTGTTTGTTGGGATCCGATGAACTTTGAGTTTATGATCAGATCTATTTTATCCATGAAAGTTATTTGAGTTTTGATCTCTTACATGCATAATTACTTATAGCCTCGTATTTCTTCTTCGAATCTTTGGTTTAGTTAGGCCAACTAGATCGATTTTTCTTGCCATGGGAAGAGGTGCTTTGTGATGGGTTCGATCGTGCGGTGTTCTTTCCCAGTGACAGAAGAGGCAGCAAGACACGTATTGATTGTTGCTATTAAGGATAACAAGATGGGGTCTATTCCTACATGAATAGATGTTGTCTACATCATGTCTTCGTTCTTATTGCATTACTCTGTTTCTCCATGAACTTAATACACTAGATGCATGCTGGATAGAGGTCGATGTGTGGAGTAATAGTAGTAGATGCAGGCAGGAGTCGGTCTACTAATCTGGGACGTGATGCCTATATAGTGATCATTGCCTAGAGTATTTGAGGTTCTATCAATTGCCCAACAGTAATTTGTTTACCCACCGTATGCAAATTTCTCGAAAGAATCCACTAGTTAAATCTACGGCCCCCGGGTCTATTTTCTTGTCATATATTTTCAGATCTATATTGCTATTTACCTTTTCCTTTGTTTGCATCTTTTATTTTCAGATCTATATCACCAAAAACCCAAAAATATCTCGCTGAATTTTACTTGCCGTTATTTTATTTGCATCTACCAATCCATATATTTACCAATCTTTTACCCGAGAGGGATTGACAACCCCTCTTACGCGTCGGGTTGCGAGTATTTGTTCTTTGTGTGCAGGTACCGTTTACATAATTTTGCTTGGTTCTCCTACTGGTTTGATAACCTTGGTTTCATAACTGAGGGAAATACCTAACGTAGCTGTGTTGCATCATCCCTTCCTCTTTAGGGAAATACTAGCGCGGACACGAGCCATCAACAAGCATGTTGAAAATTTCAGCTTCACGTATCTTTTTTTTATTAGTGACAATATCTTTTATGTATTTAGCATAAGGAGGCATTTTCAAAATACGAGTCAAACGAGTACGCAAGAAAACAGGTATCTATACCTACTAATAAAGCAAGGTGTGTTTCGCCAATTTTTTTATCCGTTCACCACCGAAAATATTTTTTTTCTATCCGAGGTGGTACTAAATTCTTATGAGTTCGTCTACTAGAGAAAAATGACTTTTTTCAGAATTTCGTACATGGGCCGCGCATTGTGGCCCAGCGAAAAACCAGCCCACTTATTTTCTGCCCACACAGCTGAGAAAATTCTATTTTTCGCGCAGGGCAACAAATAGTCGGAGCTTCGCACAGGACAACCAATAATGGGCTCGCCCATTTTTCTTTGTTTTTGTGTTTTACTTCTATTTTATTCTCCTTCCGATATCTTTTTTTTCCTTCCAAGTTATTTTTCTTACAAAATTTAATTCAGAAATTCAAAATTCTAAAAAACAGAATTTGAAAAAATCAACTTTGGAAAATGCTAAGAATTACAATTTTGTTTTTGCTATTTAAAAAATATTCGGAACATGGAAAAAGTTTCCAATTTGTTTAAAAAAATTGTTTTTCCAAATTGTTCAAGATTTCTAAATAAAAAAATCTCCCTTTCAAAAGGGCTCCAAATTCAACAAATATTCTTGGTTTACTGAAATTTTCACAATTCAAAATAATGTTCGTGTATAAAAGATAAACATTTCCAAAAAATGTTACGAATTTTCAACACATGTTCTCGTTTTAGAACAATGTTCACAAATTCAAATAATGTCCATGTTTTTATAAAAAAAAGTTTGTGTTTTCAAAAAATGTTTGTGAATTTGAAAAGGTGTTTCAAATTCGTGTTTTTCTGAAAGTATACATAATTTTCAAAAACCTGTACATGATTTGAAAAATGGTTCATGTTTCCAACATAATCAGAAACTTCATACCTTAAAATCTCCTCGATTGAAAGGAAAAATAGATTGAATAATTCATGGGCCTTCTCTGGCGTATTATGACATAACAAATTTTTTAAATGCCCTTGATCTATGAATGGAAAACTTGCGAATTGATTAGTTCACACTAGCGAAACCGAGAAGCTAAATGTTATTTTTTTCACATGCACGTAGAGTTTTGCGTGCACATATAATTCTCACTAACTTTAAATGCATATTATATTTTCTCCTAGTGCAATGCACGGGCATATGTGTTAGTCTATATCTATATCTATATCTATATCTATACCTACTAATAAAGTAAGGTGTGTTTCGCCAAAAAAATTCATCCGTTCACCGCTAAAAGATTTTTTGTTTCTATTCAAGGTGGTATTAAACTTTCGTACTCCGTCTGTTAGCAAAGGAAAAACGATTTGTGGAGAACTTCGTACATGGGCCGCGCCCTATGGCCCAGTAAAGTCAGCCCATTTTCCTGCCCACGCAGCAATAATAAAATCCTATTTTCCGCTCAATGTAGCATATAGTTTCAGCTACGCACAGGGCGACCAAGACACAGGGCCAATTTTTTGTGTGTTTTGTCTCAAAATTTCTTTTTCTGTTCTTTTTCTTTTTATTTCCTGTTTCTTTTATTTTTCCCATTGCATGTATATTTTTAATTTATTTTCTGAAATTCCACAATTTTCAAAAAATTCTTGCAGTTTCAATTTTTATTCGCAATTTCGTAAAAAGTAACGAATTACAAAACTGTGTTCCTATTTTAAAAAATGTTTCTATTTTTTTGTCGTGCCAAAATATGTTCAAAATTTAAAAATATTCCCATTTTAATAAAATGTTTGTATTTTTCAAAAAAAAATATCAAATTCGAATAAATGGATTTAGAAAATGTTCGAAATTCGAAAAAAATAAAAACAAATGCATTTAGAAAATGTGCCAAATTCGAAAAATATTCTTTTTTTACATATAGGTTTTAAAATTGAAAAGAATGTTTGCATTAAAGAAACACATTTTCTAAGATTCTTTTGCATGTTTAACACATCTTCCCATTTAAAAAAAAATTAGTTCACAACGTAAAAATATTCATATTTTTATAAGAATGTTCATGTATTTAAGAAATGTATGCGAATTTCAGGAAATGTTCTTTGCAAATTTTTTGTTCTTGCTTTGTCCAAAAATGTATGGAATTTTTAAAAAATGTTCAAAATTTGGAAAATTATTCACATTGCCAATTATATTCGATAGTTCATGTTATGAATTCCAAAATTGCGTTCCTATTTAAAAATGTGTGAAATTTGAAAATTTTGTCATTCTGAATTTTTGTCAGAATTTTAAAAATTATTCCCATTTTTGGAAAATGTCTGGGTTTTTCCAAATTTGTTCAAGATTTAAAAATGTTACAAATTTGAAAAATATTATTGTTTTAGTGATATGTTCAAAAATGGAAAATAATTTTTGTACTAAAAGACACATTTTCTAAATTTCTTCCATATGTTCAAAACATGTTCCCGTTTCCAAAAATTGTCCAGAACTTCACAAAAAATCATATTTTTATAAAACGTTCATGCTTTTAAGAAATGTTTGTGAATTTCAACAAATGTTCCATTCAAACTTTTTGTTCGTCTTCTTTTTGAAATATGTGGAATTTAAAAAAACGTGATTTAGAAAATTGTTCACGTTACCAAGTATATTTGGCACTTCATAGTTATTAGTTTTTTGAAAAGTTCAAAATAAAGTTTTGAATCTGACGTTGCCTTAGATTCTTTAATATTAACGCTAACCATTGGTTAGCAAAGCACATTTGTTTGAGTGGCTTGCAACATGTGGTCGGGTCTTTGAGGTCGTGAGTTCGATCAGTCCCATACAGGGCCTGCTTCGCATCCGGTGCATCAAGCTAAATCGGCTTGTTTAAAATAAGGGACACCATAAATTATCGACAGTGGTAGTTTCCATGCGTCAATAAAAGAGAATATACTGGTTAATTATAATTGAAACAAATTATGGGCATGTGCCAATAAAAAAAGAATATATTGGTTTGGCTCTAATTAAAGGGTGCCATGTTGAACTAGAGAATATGGACATGTGGGGGTCTTGATCCATTCTTATATTAAGCTAGAGGCATGTAATTTTATCCCCCCGTTGCAATGCACGGGCATGTGTGCTAGTAAGCATTTAAACAAAATGCTCAAAATCCTCCTCATCCTTATTTTTAGAGGCTTAGTGAGAAAACACATAGGTTTTTTAACCCATGGTTCTCTTTCCTTACCATGTTTTGTAGCGATGAAATCCCTTTTATCATATCTTTTATTCTTAAGAGGTGGGTTATCAAGATCAATAGCAGGTTCTATTTCTACATCATTATCATGTTCTTTACCATTATCTAGTTGTGCATAAACATGAACATCATAATTATTATCATTATCACCAGGTGGATGTTCATT
The DNA here is from genome assembly GCF_002162155.2 of Triticum dicoccoides. NCBI lineage: Eukaryota > Viridiplantae > Streptophyta > Magnoliopsida > Poales > Poaceae > Triticum > Triticum dicoccoides. The sequence continues at coordinate 222,935,429 of NC_041389.1, read as the reverse complement.
ACCAGATTGTGTCTCAACATGAGAATAGAAACATCATTATGATTCTTAGAAGGTTTTTTTACCACACGTTCACTAGAAGCAAGCAAATTCCTATCATTTTTCTTTCTAGTTTTGTTCTTAGATGAACTAGGTGTATCAATATTAATTCTCTAAGAATCTTGCTCAATTCTTTTAGGATGACCTTCAGGATATAGTGGCTCCTGAGTCATTCTACGTCCTCTAGTCATTACCCTAACAACATGATCATTCATTTTATTGTTCATTTCATTAAGCAAATGATTTTGTGACTTGGCAACTTGTTCTAACTGGGTATGAACCATGGATGCATGTTTTCCTAAACCTTTAACATCACTAGAAATTCTAAACATCAAGTCACTCAAACAATCAATCATGATAGCTTTACGTTTCAATTGATTCTTAACATACATGTTGAAGTGTTCTTGCTTTCATCCAGACATTGACTAGCAGATTTATTACAAGGAATATCACCTTCATTGAATCTATAAATAGAATTTACCTTTACTACTTGTCTTGGGGTATCGAGTCCATGTATTTCTTCAATATGTGGTAAAGTCTTAACATCTTCACCTTTAGTACCCTCTCACTACTAGGGAAAAGCCTAGCAGCAGCGCGGGATTTAGGCCTATCAGTAGCGCGGGAAGGAGCACTACTGATAAGGCGCTACAACTAAAGCGTAGCAATAGCGCGCCTAGATCCACGCTACTGCTAAGTTGACTTAGTAGTAGCGCTTCTTCAGAACAGCGCTACTGGTAATTAGTAGTAGCGCTTCTCCTTTCCCGCGCTACTACTATTATTTAGTATTTTATTTCTTTTTTATTTCATGTTGTATTCATACACCTTTACACAAGTTTTCATACAACAGGAATTTAGAGATTGTTTTTACATCATAATGAGTTATTACATCACGGGGTGAAAGAACCGTGGACTAGTTTCAAGTGGATGTCCATCCACTTGAAACTAATCCGCGGTTCTTTCACCCAATGATATAATAATATCATCATCATCATCATATCATTAACAACTTATCATCATAATACATCATTCTCATATAACACCTCCTCAAGATCATCGTTTTCATCAATGACATCACATAGCAAATTGGTCACTAGTCGTAATCACAAGTACTCCTCATTATCAACTCTAACACATTACCACATAATAAACATATTGTACCTCATAGGACCTACTACATTCGATTGAGACCTACTACATTTTCTAAGGTAAAATAGCAAAAAACAAGATAGCCCCTAACTCTCCATTATGGAGAATGCAGATTAGCCTGTCTCTAATTCTTGCCTTTCGTTGAATGTTACTTCCAAGAACCTCCTTGCGAATGTCCATACATTTCTTCCATTCTTTGATGAACATGTGTTCACCGTTTTAGAAATCTGATATGCACAGGTGAGCTCCCTAGATTTACCTGGCAATATGTTCAGAACTGAGAGGCGACCATTCAGAGACATCAGATGAGGCACACAATCCATCGGGAGTTTCTGTTGAAAAACATAATAATAACTTCGTAGTTAGCAATGATGTACTAGTTTTAGAAGTATGCAAAAGATGAACGGATGTCGTAATAGTAAAAATCTTACCAGGGTATCTCCAGAGAAGTTACCGTGGTTCAACACATGCACTAGTGGCCGTATTCACCATAATTTGGAGGAGTTTGATAATAGTTATTGTAATTCTCAAGAAGAGTACAAAATGCGATCAGATGATTTTTCTCCTTATACGTTAATTCAGTGCCATCGGTGTAGTGGGTTTTATCTACCATCTTCCGCACAGTCTTTGAAGAATCAAAATAAGCTATCAATGGAAATAAGCTATCAACTATTTTGAAATAAACAATATAAATTAGTTAATAACTTCGTTGAGAAACTCACATAGCGGTACAATCGGAAGCGTATCAATAAGGACCCAAATGTCCATATTGTCTTGCTCGATGTCAGGATCACCAAGATCCATGGTGACAATCATACCCTCATAAAAACCATACATTTTGCAAAGTGCTTCCCAATTCTGGCAACCAAAATGGGTTACGCTCTGAGCATTGCACAAATTTACTTCAAAATCCATATCATGATGGGTCCTTAGGTGTATTTTCTTTGTTTCGAAATTTTCATGGTCTTCAAAACCCATCCTCTCCAAGACATAGCGTCTTGCATGGCATGGGATAAGCTAGTCGAATTGTAAAATATGAAAATTAGACGTTGAAATAGTTGAAGTCATTCTTAATTACGAAAAAAACACTTGTCGTTGTTGCGTACTGTTTCACAATTGAAGGTCTCCTCGAGCTTAATGCTGAAGCGCCGATCTTCGTCCAGCTCAACGAACCTGTCGTACATACCTCGATCGTCGTGGCACCAGCTACACTCTCCCGGGAGACTGTCGTCGTCCGAGTACGACATTTCCTACGTTCATAATTCAAAGATTAAACTTGTACATATTCTAGCACAAGTCATGCCAGAATTCACAAAAAAATCCGGCATGACCTTTGCTAAAAAAGGACATATCGAGCGCCTAAAATTTGCTGGAACGGAAATTAATCAACACTCCGGCAAAACATAGGCCACTCGGAGATGTAAACTGAACATGAACGGCCACTTGGGAAACCACATATCCTATTTGAGCAACAACACAAGATATACAAGGATATTTGGCTGGTCTCACCTCGATGTCGGAGGGGGTCGGTGACTGGGACGACGGCGGGGATGTCGGAGGGGGTCGGTGACGGGGATGACGGTGGTCACCTGAAACCGTATAAGTTATCACTAATACATCCCGAATAATTGCTTAAACTAAAAAATAACAACAAATATGACATGTTCAACTAGTTTTATTAATTCAACTAGTTCTTACTAAATACAAACTTACTATAAATAGAAAAAAACTAGTTCTTTCTAAAAATAAAGTAGTTCAACTAGTTATATTAATTATCTTACTAAAAATACATTAGTTCTATTAATTCAACTAGTTCAACTAGTTTATTAATTTACTTACTAAACTAGTTCAACTACAACTAAAGTAGTTCAACTACAACTACTATTAATCATACTGCCCTAGTTAACATCTACTACTACTAAAAATCTAGTACTAACTAAGCAACATCTAGTACTAGCTATTAACCCTAAATTAACATCTACTACTACTAAATCTAGTACTAACTAGTGGCAGGGGTGGGGGGAGACGGAGAGGTAGCTAGGGGCGGCGAGGTCGAGGGTGGTGGGAGGAGGGCTGCTGGCGGAGGAGGGAGGAGGGGCGGCCGCAGGCGGAGGGAGGAGGGCGGCAGCGGAGGAGGGAGGGGCGGCCACAGGCGGAGGAAGGATGTGCGAGGAGGAGGGAGGAGGGACGGAAGGAGGGGAGTACCTCGGCGGCGGACGGACGAAGGCGGTGGCGGTGGCGACGCACGACGACGGTTATCGGCACGCGGGCGAGAGTGAGAGTGTGAGTGAGGGCCGGTCGTGCATGTGGGGATAAGGTAGGGATAGTTGTAGCGCGTTTGCCAAAACGCGCTACAGCTAATCTGAATAGCAGTAGCGCTTTGCATATAAACCGCTATTGCTAAGTGTAACTATACAAAAAATACGTCAATGCAAAAATACATTGGCCATCAATGATCTTTTTGTGTATAATCTGAATTGTCAATATGAGTCCTCTCCGGTAGGAACCAGAGAGGACTCATATTGCGGCCACAAATTTTACACATAGAGTTCAGTGAAGACCAACTGGTTGTGGTAGTTTCAGAAGTAACATATTTAAGGTGGTAAACACCCTGTTCACGGAGCGAGGTGGGACTAAACTTGTGGGCTGATCTTAGCAGTAGCGGTTTTCTTCGAAGCGCACTGCTGCTAACATCTATAGCAGTAGCGCGGTTCAGTATAGGGCGCTACTGCT
>NC_041389.1:222911608-222931273 GCF_002162155.2 Triticum dicoccoides | reverse complement strand
AGGTCATGGCAATTATAGCAGTAGCGCGGTTTGTTGTGGACGCGCTACTGCTATTTTCCTTTCAGCAGTGCAGTTTGGTATCACGCGCTGCTGCTAAATAGCAGTAGCGTGGTATTTTGAGGAGCGCTGCTGGTAAGATTCTGTGTATAGGCTTTTCCCTAGTAGTGTCTTCTTTCATAGATTTCTTTGCCTCTTGCATATCTTCAGGACTGAGGAATAGAATACCTCACTTCTTCGGAGTTAGTTTAGGTTGTGGTTCAGGAAGTTTCCAATCATTTTCATTTCTCAATATATTATTCAATAGTTCTTCAGACTTTTCAACAGTTCGTTTCCTGAAAACACAACTAACACAACTATCTAGGTAGTCCCTAGAAGCATCGGTTAGTCCATTATAAAAGATGTCGAGTATTTCATTTTTTCTTAAGAGGATGATCAGGCAAAGCGTTAAGTAACAGAAGAAGCCTCCCCCAAGCTTGAGGAAGATTCTCTTCTTCAATTTGCACAAAGTTAAACATTTCCTGTAAGGCAGCTTGTTTCTTATGAGCAGGAAAATATTTTTCGAGGAAGTAATATATCATATCCTGGGGACTACGCAAAGAACAAGGAGCAAGAGTGCTAAACCATTTCTTAGCATCACCCTTTAATGAGAAAGGAAACAACTTAAGAATATAGTAGTAGCTATTTTTCCCTCGTGAGCAAATAGGGTGGCTATATCATTTAATTTGGTAAGATGTGCCACAACAGTTCCAGTTTCATAACCATGAAAAGGATCAGATTCAACCAAAGTAATTAACTCAGGATTGACATAGAGTTCATAATCCTTATCAGTAACAAAAATATGAGAGGTAGCAAACTTAGGATCGTATTTCATTCTCTCTATCATAGATTTTTCTTCCATCTTACTCAGTAATTTTTTAACATCATCTCTATGATTACAAGAAAGAAATTCTCTAGCTATCTCCCCATCTGTAACATAACCATCAAGTATCTTACGCATTTCAATTCGAAGAGAGCTAGTCCTAATAGGTGAATCATAGTTTTCATCAGTTTCAACATTTTCAAGTTGTTTAGCTTTAGCAAGTTGTTCATCAGGCAATTCACATAGTGGAATCGTTTCATTAAATGTAGTACTAGCATCATCAATAGCATCATTCATAATAGAAGTATCGTCATCGATTACTTGCGACATATCAGATTGTAGAGTAGGTGGTGGTGTTGCAAGTCTACTCAAAACAGAAGGTGAATCAAGTGCAGACCTAGATGGCACTTCCTTACCTCCCCTCGTCTTAGAGAGTACGATATTGGTTATAGTATCTTTCAGATTCTTCATAGTGTACAATCGCAAGTGAACTCATTAAATAGAGCTATGCTCCCCGGCAACGGCGCCAGAAAAAGGTCTTGATAACCCACAAGTATAAGGGATCACGACATTCTTCTAAGGTAGTATTTTACCCAAATTTATTGATTCGACACAAGGGGAGCCAAAGAATATTTATGGGACTTAGCAGTTGAGTTGTCAATTCAGCCACACCTGGGAAATTATATTTCTGCAGTAAAGTGTTTAGTAGCAAAGTAACAATAGCAAAAGGAACAGGAACAGTAGCAGTTTGTAGTGATTGTAACAATAGCAGCAATGAAAGTAACTTAGCGAGAACCAATATGAGAAAAGCGTAGGCATTGGATCAGTGATTGATATTTGCGTTGGATGACATTCATCATATAACAGTCACAACCTAGAGTGATACACAATAGCTCCAATTCATCAATGTAATGTAGGCATGTATTCCGTATATAGTCATACGTGCTTGTAATAAGAACTTGCATGGCATCTTTTGTGCTACCCTCCCATGACAGCTGGGTCTATAAAAAAATCTAAGGGATATTAAGGCCTCCTTTTAATAGAGAACCGGAACAAAGCATTAACACATAGTGAATACATGAACTCCTCATACTATGGTAATCGCTGGAAAGAATCGCCGGATCTAACACGTAATAGGTGCATACAACTTGCAAGATAGGATCAAGAACTAGAATATATTCATGAAAACATAAATGGTTCAGGTCTAAAATCATGGCACTCGGGCCCTAGTGACAAGCATTAAGCATAGAAAAGTCATAGCAACATCAATCTCACAACATAGTGGATACTATGGATCAAGCCCTAACAAATTGACTCAATTACATGACAAATCTCATCCAACTCCATCACTGTCCAGCAAGCCTACGAAGGAATTACTCACTCCCGGTGGTGACCATTATGGAATTGTTGATGGAGAAGGGTTGATGATGACGATGACGATGAATTCCACCCTCCAGAGCCCCGAATAGACTCCAGATCAGCCCTCCTGATGAAGAACATGAGGTGGCAGCGGCTCCGTACCATAAAACGCAATGATTCCTTCTCTCTGATTTTTCTCTCCGCGAGACGGTACTTAAGCAGTTGGACTTATCGTTGTCAGAGGCTCCAGGGGCCCACAAACTCACCAGGCACATTCGGGGGGGGGGGGCTGTGATAACCCACAAGTATAGGGGATCGCAATAGTTTTTGAGGGTAGAGTATTAAACCCAAATTTATTGATTCGACACAAGGGAGCCAAAGAATATTTGCAAGTATTAGCAGTTGAGTTTTGAATTCAACCACACCTGGAGAACTAAATATCTGGAGTAAGGTAATCAGTAGCACAATAATATGATAGTTTGATAGTGGCAGTATCAATAACAACAGTAACGGTAATAGTAACAGTAGCAGCAATAGTAGTAACTTAGCAAAGATCAATATATGAAAAGTGTAGGCATTGGATCAGTGATGGATAAATTGTGTTGGATGACATTCATCATATAATAGTCACAACCTAGAGCGACACAAAACTAGCTCCAATTCATCAATGTAATGTACACATGTGTCGGTGCAACAAACCATGGGTCCGTTGCCTAGATTGTGCACAGGCACGGAAGCAAGATTACAGCACCAAGGTTAGTCCAAGGTACAAGAGATCAAGATCTTCAAAGGACCAACATGCAGATCAAAAGGACCAAGACCAAGCTAGAGAAGTAAGAAACCACCAAGAGAAAAGCCTCCCTTGTCGAGCAGGCGAGTCTAGCAAGGACGAGGCCGTCCCGGAAGAAAACCTCCAAGACATCCCGACAGGGCCTACTGGGACTCGCGGAGGCATGGCCACCTCACTACACCACTTCACCTCGATGCACGTCGTCAATCGATGCGATGCCAGGCCGCAAAGTGACTAAGTGGCAGCCATTCGCCACATGGCAGCCTCTTTCTACAGGAAATACCTACAGACGACAACCGTCCTGTGATGTATCGAGCGAGTAGGCGCGAAGCTGGCAAACTAGCCCGGCAAGGCTTGCCAGGCAAGCAACACTGTGACGTTGAGCGGCGGATTTAATGTCCTCTATCAGCCTGCAGAGTTAGGTATGATAGCGCTGTTTGCAATCTTATCAGTGCATAATGACTGATTTGCCATTGTGGTGACCCCTTAATCTATAAAAGGAGGCTCGTGGCAACCGTAGAAAGGGTTAGAAGGTTGGACACCCACACATTCATACACGCGTAGCCACTGTCACCTCAAGGCTACCCTGTCGGGCAAGTGTATTATGCTCCACCACCATTCTTCCACCATCAATCCACCAAAGCAGGAGTAGGGTTTTACGCCTCGCGGCGGCCCGAACCTGGGTAAAACTGCCCGCGTAATCTCTGCCATGCTGCCCCACACTGTTTTTCTCTTTGTGCAACATGCCATCCCCCTGCCGAACCATCAAGGGACCTTTTATCCCATAGGTGGTCGTGGTTTCCGGCGACATCTTTGATAGGGGGATCACTTGCGCGAACCTGAAAGCGTGAGCAGCGCGTCATCTTCATCGCCATCTTCATCTTCGATGGCGCCGTCGACCATGGCGCCCAAGAAGAAACCCGGTGTTTCAGCTCACCCGTCCACCTCGAAGGCCCTGTCGCCCGTGGCCACCAACGCCGTGGGGGATGTGGAGGCGCATGAGGATGTGGACGTTGCTGGGGATGTGGTCGGAGCAGGTAGCACCGTCACCACCTCCCCCGTAGCCGAAGTAGGAGCAGGAGACACCAGAGGAGAGCAGCATCAGCAACATCCCGATGGCCATGCTACACGAGGTATGGGTGTAGGGATTATTCCATCTACACCCCTTCCTCTCGCTGACGGGCACAACCATAGCGATCGCGCCCGATCCGGGGCGAATCGCTGCCCTCCGTCCGCCCCCGCCGCGGGAGCGACCGCAGTGCGTGCACCTCCCCCGGGGCGAGTCCACCAGGTCGCTGCGCCCAACGGAGCCGCTGGCCCTCATGCGCCTTCACCCCGTCACCATGCCATCCAGATGGCCGCCTTGCAACAGCGAGGACGTGGCGCTGTTGCTACTGGCACCGTCAGAAGCCGAGCGACGTTGAGGTCCACATCGTCATCACCCATGCCAAGTACTGCTACGGAGGCCATGGCGTGAGCTCAGCTACTACTAGGGTTCTAGCCGACGGCCGAACAGATGGACGAGTGGCGTGCCACCATCCAGGGTCTGCTCGGTTTCGCCGAGGCTAGGGGCTCACAACAAGCTGGCCCACCATGGCCTGCTCAAGCGATGACGACGGCTCGCGCTGCTGGTCGTACGGAAGGGGCCACCCCCACAGTACAGTCCCCGCCACGACAACCAGCACGAGCGCAGCAGAATCAAGAACCTGACGACATCTTGATGGCCTCTTCTGACCCTCGAGCACGTCCAGGCCAACGGCAAGCCCCGGAGGACCGGCGGAGGGGATATGCACGCGTCGTTGTTGAGCGACGCCGCAACGACCACCGTTGAACCGATGGGTGCGATGGTCCTGATGTTGACGAGCCTGCACTCGAGGTTGGCGGGTGCCTACCTTTCGTGGTTGGGTGCCCTGCCTTTACCCGTGAGCTGCGGCAAGTCCATTGGTCGTCCATTCACACATTCAAGCCAGAGATACCCGAGAAGTATGATGGTAGGCTAAACCCGGCAGAGTATCTGAGCATCTACAGCATCGCTGTTCAAGCTGCCGGGGGAAGAGATGAGAAGGTGTTTGCCAACTACTTCCCTTTGGCACTCAAGTCCAATGTGAGGTCTTGGCTGATGCACCTGCCGGAGAACTCCATTTTGTCATGGCCCGACCTCTGCCATGAGTTCATTGGCGCCATCACTGGAGGCCATCAAGAACCAGGGCGGCCCAGCGACTTGCAGCTTCTCCAACAGAAGGAAGGAGAGACTCTCCGGAAGTACTTGCAGAGATTCAGCAGAGTCCACAAGAACATCCCAAATATCCATCCAGCAGCTGTGATAGCGGCCTTCCAATCCATTGTGCGCAACCACAGGATTCGTTCCAAGATGAATGTGCGGTTGCCCAACACTGTGAAGGAGCTTTACACCATGGTTGACAAGTGTGCACGAATGGAGGAGGGAGGAAAACTACCCGGAGAGGAGAATTGCATCAACATCGACTCAGAGGATGACGACCAATCCACCAGTCAGAAGAAGAACAAGAAGCGCGGCAAGAGGCGCAAGGATAAGGCAGTGATGATTGTTGAAGGATCGGGTACACCTAGTACCAGCAAGGAGGCTAAAGTTGAAGCCCCCGGCAAGGAAGCTGCCATGTGTGCTGACTGCCGGGAAGCTGCGGCTGCTGAGAAGGCCGGGAAAGGCGATGGGCCGTACTGCAAGATTCATCGGACCAAGGGCCACGATCTTCAAGAGTGTCATTAGGTTGAGCAGCTTGTCAAAAAGTAGAGAGCAGAATATGAGAAGCGTGATAGGGAAAAAGGTCTGAATGCCACTGGCGGGAAGGGCCGAGGCGGTGAAATAAATCGCCCCGGCAAACCCTTCCGGAACCATGGAAAACCCGCTAGGGGTTGAGAGAAGGAAGTTTGCAATGATGAGAGTGATGCAGGAGATGAAGAGGAAACCAGTGAGCAGGAATTCCAGAAGGCCACTGACGCCCTGTGCATTAACGGGGGTGCATCCCTACACTCCTCTCATCGCCAACTCAAATGGTGGGCTCGTGAGGTCAATGTCGTGGAACTAGCGGCAGAGGCTCGGAAGCCGCTCAAATGGTCATGCACGCCCATCATCTTTGACGAAGAGGACCATCCTAACCGTACCACTATGGTGGGATGTTTGCTTTTGTTGGTCTCTCCAACAATTCGCAACCTCAAGGTCACAAAGATGTTGGTTGACTGCAGGGCCGGGTTGAATCTGATTTCCCCAGAAGTCATCAGCAAGCTTCAGATAACAAAGGAAGAGCTAAAGGTCACCGACACGTTTCAAGGAGTTAATCCCATCAGGAGTTATCCTAAGGGAAAGATCACGTTGCCAGTGACATTTGGAGGAGAACTGAACTATCGGACTGAGAAGATTGTGTTTGATGTGGTTGACCTCCCCTTGCCGTACAATGGGATCCTTGGACGCCCAGCCCTGGCTAAATTCATGGCATCATCCCACTATGCCTACAACACCTCGAAGATGCCTGGGCCGGTAGGAGTCATTTCCATCTCATCAGAAGGATGCAATTATTTGCGTGGATAAGATGTACCGAGACGCAATCGCGTCAGAGGCAGCGGCAGTAGTAGTTCCCGCCAAAGAGAATAGAGGAAAGAAGAAGGATAGCAGGGAAACTAGCAAGGAACCAGGAAGTGCACCTCTCCGGAGTGTGCTACGCCTGTTGATGACTTGCCGGAGAGTTCCAACAGCAAGATATCCAAGGTTGCTGCACCACAAGTGAAGAAGGTCCCGACAGGGCTGGCTGGCATTGAGGGTACCTTCACTATCAACGCCACCCTTGATGAAAAATAAGAAAGCACACTCGTTGCCTTCCTGCGGGCAAATATCGATGTGTTTGCTTGGCAACCATCTGATATCCCCAGTGTTCCCAGGAAGGTAATCGAGCACCACCTTTCTGTCCGCCCACATGCCCGGCCTGTCAAGCAAAAAGTTCAGAAGCAAGCCTTGGAATGGCAGTAGTTTATTGCAGAGGAGATTAAGAAGCTTGAGGTAGCTGGTTTGGTCAGAGGAGTGCTACATCCAACATGGTTAGCAAATCCGGTGGTTGTTCGCAAGGCTAACGGGAAATGGAGGCTTTGCATAGATTTCACAGATCTCAATAAGGCTTGCCCGAAAGACCCATTTCCCTTGCCGCGCATCAATCAGATTGTGGATTCCACTTCAGGCTGCGATTTGCTCTCCTTTCTGGATGCATATTCTGGATATCATCAAATCTTCATGTCCAAAGAAGACGAAGAGAAGACCTCGTTCATCACCCCATGTGGTACTTACTGTTTTATCCGCATGCCATTTGGGTTAAAGAGTGTCGGGTCTACTTTTGTGAGGGTAGTCCAGATTGGTTTTGAGCCACAGCTACATAGAAACATATAGGCTTATATGGATGATATTGTGGTCAAGACCAAGGACAGAGCAACCCTTATCCAGGACCTGGAGGAGACATTTGCTAATCTGCACAAGATCAATTTGAAGCTCAACCCGGAGAAGTGTGTGTTTGGCGTTCCCTCCGACAAGCTACTTGGGTTCTTTGTATCGCATTGAGGGATCGAAGCCAACCCTGACAAGATCAAAGCTATCGAGCAGATCCAGGCGCCAAGGACAATTAAGGATGTGAGGCATCTGACGGGGTGCGTTGCCGCGCTAAGCAGATTCATTTCCAAGTCTGCCGAGCGTGCCCTGCCGTTCTTTAAAATCTTGAAGAAGGCAAGACCAATGAAGTGGACCCTAGAAGCAGATGCGGCTTTGCAAGAGTTGAAGGCCTACTTGTCATCTGTGCCCACCTTGGTTGCCCCCAAACCACAAGAGCCATTGCTGCTATACTTGGCGGCAACAAATCAAGTGGTTAGTGCAGCCTTGGTGGCACAACGGGAAGTGGAAGAAGCAGAAAGAGAGCAAGGCCCGACAGAGGTAGATAAGGATCATGACAGAAATGAGCACGCCAGCAAGGGCAACCCTAAGGACACGACAAAGAAGAAAGTGGTGCAGCGCCCGGTGTACTTTGTCAGTTCCCTACTACAAGGAGCTAGATCGAGGTACTCTGGTGTGCAAAAAATGATCTTTGGTCTCATCATGGCCTCAAGGAAACTGCACCACTACTTCCAAGCCCATGAGATCACGGTTGTCACTCGCTTCCCCTTGCAAAGGATACCCCGAAACCTTGAGGCTACCGGTAGAATAGTGGAGTGGGCTTTGGAGTTATTGAATTTCGCTCTAATGTTTGAGAGCACATCAACAATTCAGAGCAGGGCATTGGCAGAGTTTATTGCAGAATGGACGCCAACCCCTAATGAGGAAATGCTAGAAACAGTTATCCCCAGCAAGGAAGCACCCCAGGAATGGATCATGTATTTCGATGGTGCCTTTTGCTACAAGGCGCAGGGGCTGGCATGCTTCTCGTTACCCCCTCCGGGGAGCACTTGAAGTACGTTGTCCAGATGCACTTTGCCCGGGAAGAGGCGACCAAGAATACAACAGAGTATGAAGGGCTTCTTGTCGGGCTCAGGATTGCCGTAGAATTGAGAATCAAGAAGCTGATCATTCGAGGAGATGCACAGCTTGTGGTGAGACAAGTCAACAAGGATTACCAAAGCCCATTGATGGAGGCATACGTTGAGGAAGTGAGAAGATTGGAGGAGCGCTTTGACGGATTGCAAACAGAGCACGTACCCCTTGTGGAAAACAGCATAGCTGATCATCTGTCAAAGTGTGCTGCACAGAAGCTTCATGTGGAACCAGGAACTTTTGTTCTCCATCTTACTCAGCCCTCCATATCCCCAGCAACAATGGCCCGGAAAAGGGGAAAGATGGACTCCGGTAAGCCTCTCCCGGTAGGGCCTCCCGGGGCTCCTGGTAGGGACCCTGCCGGAAACAACTCCTCATCGCTTGCCGGACCGCACCCTCCAGCTGGGCCTATGGTCCCCGCGAACAAGGAACGTGCCTCCACAACTAAGGAGGTGCCGCTAGTCCTTGTTGCTGAGCCCCAGTCTCCAACATGGGCAAGGCACATAGTCCATTTCCTCCAAACCGGAAAACTTCCCGATGACCAAGATGAGGCTGAAAGAGTAGCTGGGAGGACCAGTATGTATCAGTTTGTCGATGACACACTATATAGAAGGAGGCCTAACAATGTGAAATTGAAGTGCATCTACCGGGAAGAAGGAAAGGAACTGCTGGCTGAGATACACAAAGGCATGTGCGGCTCCCACATTGGATCAAGGGCATTAGTTGGGAAAGCAATCCGACAAGGATTCTATTAGCCCACAACCCTCCAAGATGCAGTTGAGTTAGTCACCAAGTGTGGAGCCTGCCAGTTCCATTCCAAGAACATCCACCTGCCTGCACAAGCTCGATATCCTCGGCCCTTTCCCCTGAGTTGCCGGGGGCTTTGAATTCTTGTTCGTTGCTATCAACAAGTTTACAAAGTGGCCAGAAGTAGCTGCCGTGAGAAAGGTGACTACTCAGTCAGCTATCAAGTTCTTGAAAGAATTGGTGTGAATTTTGGAGTCCCGGCAAGGATCATTACCGACAACGGCACCCAGTTCACGAGCCACGCCTTCATGCAATATGTTCATGCCCTCGGAAGCAAGATCTCATTTGCCTCTGTCGCACATCCCAGAAGCAATGGGCAAGCTAAGAGGGCGAATGCTGAAGTGCTGCGAGGACTCAAGACAAGAACCTTTGATACACTACAGAAGTACGGCAGACGGTGGATTGACGAGCTGCCGGTAGTTCTCTAGTCCCTCAGAACAATACCAAATCAAGCTACCAGGCAGACTCCCTTCTCCCTAGCCTATGGGGCAGAAGCAGTTATCCCCATGGAACTCATTTATGGGTCATCTCAAGTGCTTGCCTACGATGAAGTAGTGCAAGATCATCACCGACATGATGACGCTGTGCTACTCGAGGAGAACCGTCTCCGGGCTGCTACGCGTGCTGCACGCTATCAGCAAGCCCTGCGTTGCTATCACAACCGCATTGTTCATGCCCGGTGTTTTGAGGAAGGCGACCTTGTCCTTAGGCATGTTCAGTCCGCCAAGGGTACAAACAAGTTGATGCCGAAGTCGGAAGGCCCTTACCGGGGTAGTTTGAGTCACCAGACCTGGCGCAATCTGTCTGGAGACCGGAGATGGCATTCAATTGCAAAACTCATGGAGTATTGAGCATCTCCGCAAGTTCTACCCGTAAGGCGCGGCTGTCGGGCCCTGCCCGACAACCACCCTTTTGTACATGCCTTGCCTCAGTTGCATGTAACCCCTTGTACAAAGCCAGGCGTAGACCCTGAGCAACAGAGAAATAAACAAAGCGCTGGGGGGCCCCGACAGAGTTGCATGCATGCATGAGCATTTCAAGAGCATTGCATAAGCATTCCATGAGCATTGCATATGCATATAGATAAGGTCACATCTTGCATCATTCCCATCTGCATAAAGCTGTAGGTTCCTACCATGAGCTTGGCCTCTACCGGGAGTTGGGAAGATGGACCAGCATTGCGACCTCTGGCAAGCCAAACAAATAGGTTCTACCTCTTGTCCATAAGTGTTCTGTAAGCTGAAACTTGTGCATAAGAAAACCTCGTCGCTCTTTGAAACTTAGGTGCTCCCATCTCTAGGCTTGAACGCTGCTTCAGCCAGGATGGTCGCAGTGGCCTTTGGTGAAGAGAGATTGGCGGATGGCTGGTCCCTTTATTTTTTGCCCGGTAGGCTCAGTTCTCCGGCTACAAGATAAAAGGGTACCGGCAGGATAGCCTGTCAGGGAAAACTCGTTTATTGTAAGTAAAGAGGTATTCCACCTCTGCATGGACATATACATGCATGAGTGCCCGGCAAGGTTCATATTTTTCATTAATATGCTGATTATAGAAGTACAAACCTTATAGGACACAAACATGGACTCGAGAGATTACATTATTTGAACTAAAATTTGGCAAATGCCTATAGATTTAAGATTGAAAAAAGATAAGTGCCCCGTAAACTCCTCTCCCTATCCCTCTTGTCCTAGGTAGTGCGGTGGGAAGAGAAGAGGGCAAGAGGGACACCGGCACAACGCCACCCCGATCCCGTCAGGGCCTCGCCAAGCGCAGCCTGACAAGATCGGGAGTGGCAAGGCTGCGAAGGAGGAAGACGGGAGGGGCACCCCAGCAGTCCCCTGGCCACCACTTCCAGGACCAGTCAAGAAGCTCCAGCATAGGCACCGACAGAGAAGGATGTCAGGGCCCACCTGGAGGACCACTGGAGGAAGCGAAAGCGCCAGGAGGACGACCCGTTCCCCGGCAACCGAGAAAACGGTGATGACGGTGCTGGGGAGGGGAGGGGGAAGACAGAAAGACGAGGCATCAGGTCGCCAGTATGAGACGAATGCGTCGATGCCATCGTACTCCGACTGGACGGCCTGCCTCCCGCCTTCTCCTTCTTCCTGGCTTCATCTTCATCAACACCGCTCCATGGAAACGCCGACCTCGCAGTCCGGCACCTCCCCCGAAACGACGGCAAGTGACCAAGACGACCAGGGGGCTCGGTGCGTGCCGCTCCCCACCTCGACGGGCAGGAAGGTGCGCCTCTCATCGATATCGACCCCAGGGCCTCTGGAAGGGGCAGTGCCAGGATTACAAACGATCCCCGGCCCTACCTCGCGGGCAAGCATCGAAAACATCGAGGACCGGGTCGCCAAGACAACGAGCAGCGGCAGCCCGGGGCTGAACACTGCACTACCCGATGGACAGCCGACCGTGGCGGAAGGGACAAGCATTTCCCCACAATGGGGAAGCTTGATATCTCCCACAACACGGACGGCTCGTCCACAGCGTTTCCTCCGAGCATGGACCAGAATCACACCCCAAGCGCCAACACCAACATTTGGCAACACCAACCCCAAACTGGAGCCCGGGCCCGGGCCCCAGGCTCTTTTCTTCAACATAACCAACATGAGGTAGAAAACAAAGGAGAAGAGAAGATGCAAAGATAGATGGCTCCGCTCTCCCCTCGCCCCTCCTTTTATAGGCGGGCCGAGGGAGGAAGCCGCTCCTTCAACGAGCGACCACCGCCCTCCTCCGCCAATTCAAAAAGGTTGGGCCCTCGCCTTGATGCTCCCCCACACCACACGCCTCCGTTACCTACCCTGCGCGATGCATGCAACATACGTGGCCAAGGATAAGGGCGTGGTGGGAAGAGTGAATTGGCAGTTTCTACCCCGTGCGTCAAAGTCATTCACGGGCCATTACAAAAGTGGCCCCACCACGATTGGCTTTACATGATGCGCAGGAAAACCGGAAACTGGCCCGAGCTCAAGATTAATGAAGAAAGCAAAGAAGACCTCAAGGGGACAGCCTCTTCCACACCCCTGCCTGTGCACTTATTAGGACCTACCCGGACGACGCTTGAAAACGTGTTTGGGGCAGTCCTGGGGGCTTCTGTCGGTGCAACAAACCCTGGGTCCGTTGCCTAGACTGTGCACGGGCACGAAAGCAAGATTACAACACCAAGGTCAGGCCAAGGTACAAGAGATCAAGATCTTCAAAGGACCAACATGCAGATCAAGAGGACCAAGACCAAGCCAGAGAAGTAAGAAACCACCAGGAGAAAGCCTCCCTTGCCGGGCAGGCGAGCCTGGCGAGGACGGGGCCGCCCTGGAAGAAGACCTCCAAGACATCCCGGCAGGGCCTGTCGGGACTCGCGGAGGCAGTGCCACCTCAGTACACCACTTCACCTTGATGCATGTCGTCAATCGATGCAGTGTCAAGCCACAAAGTGACTAAGTGGCAGCCATTCGCCATATGGTAGCCTCTTCCTACAGGAAATACCTACAGACGACACCCGTCCCCGCGACGTGTCATGTGAGCAGGCGCGAAGCTGGCAAAATAGCCCGGTAAGGCTTGCCGGGCAAGCAACGATGTGACGTTGAGCGGCGCATTTAATGCGCTCTATCAGCTTGTAGAGTTAGGTATGATAGCACTATTTGCTATCTTATCAGTGAATAATGACTGATTTTCCATTGTAGTGACCCCTTAATATATAAAAGGAGGCCCGTGGCAACCGTAGAAAGGGTTAGAAGGTTGGACACCCACACATTCATACGCGCGTAGCCACTGTCGCCCCAAGGCTACCCTGCCGGGCAAGTGTACTACGCTCCACCACCATTCTTCCACCATCAATTGACCAAAGCAGGAGTAGGGTTTTACGCCTCGCGACAGCCCGAACCTGGGTAAAACTGCCCACATGATCTCTGTCGTGCTGCCCCACGCTCTTCTGCTCTTTGTGCAACGTGCCATCCCCCCGCCGAACCAGCAAGGGACCTTTGGTCCCATAGGTGGTCGTGGTTTCCCGCGACAACATGTATTCCCTATATAGGGTCAGTTTGGTTCATGACCTGACCCTCATGCTTGGATGGTCAGTCCTGCCTGGTGTGGACACGAGATGTAAAATATTTCTGCTTGACCAGGCTTGTGTAGTGCTGAAGCGTTTGGTTCGTGCCTGGGCCAGGCAAAGCATCAACGTCCTATCAATCAGTCCATGCAGCTATTATTTTATGCAATATCCATCCAGGCTTCTATTAGCGTCATGGATGCACGGCTAGGCATTCGAATTCGGTCGCCTGGGCCAGGCTAATTGCAGTGACTGGCGTCCGACCAGGCTAATTACGGTACAAAGGAATCCAGGCTAGGCGAACTTTCTTTTACACAGGGTAGCAACCAAACAAGCAAGCATGAAATCCAGGCACAACTCCAGGCTTGGCAAAAGATGCTGAGGACGCAAACCAAACACATCCATAGTTATACGTGCTTATGATAAGATGTTGCATGACATCTTTTGTCCTACCCTCCCGTGGCAGCGGGGTCCATAAGGAAACTAAGGGATATTAAGGCCTCCTTTTAGTAGAGAACTGGAACAAAGCATTAACACATAGTGAATACGTGAACTCCTCAAACTATGGTAATCACCGGAAAGAATCCTAATTATTTTCACCTTGGGGTATGCGGATCATAACACATAATAGGTGCGTATAACTTTCAACATAGGATAAAGAACTCAAATATATTCATGAAAACATAAATGGTTTAGGTCTGAAATCATGGCACTCAGGCCCTAGTGACAAGCATTAAACATAGCAAAGTCATAGCAACATCAATCTTAGAACATAGTGGATGCTAGGGATCAAGCCCTAACCAATTGACTTGATTACATGATAAATCTCATCCAACCGCATCATTGTCCAGCAAGCCTATGAAGGAATTACTCACTCCCGGTGGTGAGCATCATGAAATTGGTGATGAAGAAGGGTTGGTGATGATGATGGCGACGAGTCCCCCTCTCTAGAGCCCCGAGCGGACTCCAGATCTAGCCTCATGATGAAGAACAGGAGGTGGTGACGGCTCCCTATCTAAAACGCGATGAGACTTCTTCTCTTATATTTTCTCGGGAAATAGGAATTGATAGGCTTGAGATTAGGGTCAGCGGAGCCACGTGGGCCCCATAAGCTACATGGCGCGCCTAGGGGTGTGGCTGCGCCCATGTGGCTCGTGGGCCACTAGTGGCTCCCCTCCTGTGGATCTTCGCTCTAGTAATTTTTATATATTCAATAAAAAATCTCCAAAAAGTTCCATCCAATTCTGAGAATTTTATTTCTGCACAGAAACAACACCATGGTAGTTCTGCTAAAACCAACATCAGTCCGGGTTAGTTCATTCAAATCATGCAAATTAGAGTCCAAAACAAGAGGAAAAGTGTTGGAAAGTAGATACGTCTAGGTAGTATCAACTCCCCTAAGATTAACTCATTGCTTGTCCTCAAGCAATTCAGTTGACAAACTGAAAGTGATAAAGAAAAACTTCTACGAACTCTTTTGTTCTTGTATATGTATATAAGCTACCCAAGTTTTCAGCAAAGATCATAACTAACCATGCAAATGATAACTCTTAGAAATTATATTCACTCATATCAATGGCATAATCAACTAGCGAGCAACAATAACATATCTCAAATGCGAGCACTTCGTCAAAATAATCATGATATAATATGACAACATGGTATCTTGCTAGCCCTTTCTAAGACCGCAAAACATAAATGCAGAGCACCTCCAAAGTTCAAGCAGCAACTAAAATTTGTAATTCATGGTAGAAGAGATCCAGTCATGATGCACACAATATTAACTATACATAATGCATAGATTGATAATAGTGCTCTCAAGACTGGTGCTTCAATTGAGAAGGTGACGGCTCAACAATAAAAGTAATATAACATGAAAGTAAATGGATAGGCCCTTCACAGAGGGAAGCATGGATTTGCATAGGTGCCAAAGCTCGAAGCTTAAATCAGAGATAAATACAATTTTGAGAGGCATGCCTTTCCTGTCAACGTCACGACCGAGAATTTTCAATATCTTCCATGCTAAACACATTATCGGCGGTTCCCAAGCAGAAAGGTAAAGTTTACTCCCCCTCCACCAACAAACACAAGCCATGGCTAGCCGAATTGATGGGTGCCCTCCGTACCAACAACTTTCCGGGGGAGTTTATTTCATTATATATTTTTTCATTTTGATTATAGGACTGGGCCTCCCAATCACCAGCCTCTCTCATGCAATGACGGGCGAATAAACCCCCATCATGAGAATAATCCGCTTTGCATGGAAGATACTGACCACCCCCTTTCGCTCCATTAGCGGTATGGGCACACAAAACAGATGATTGTTTAAAGGATTCACTACTACAGGATGCTGCTAACGCGACACTACGATCAGAGACCCTTTGACGAAACTGTGTACGATGCATTAATCGCAAATGAGGATGTAAAAAACTGTCAAAAAAGATGCAAAATGTTTGCGATGGCGGAAACATCAAACATGGTTCAGATTTTAGTTACGTGTGCGATGCGAGGCATACGGTTGATCCATATTAACTGGTTGCGATTAGATGGAACAACAGAAACGGGCAGCCATATCAATGTGTGTGCGATATACGGCATACAGTTCGCTCTGATGAACTGTTTGCTATTAGGGAATGCAACAGAAATGGTCAGCCAAATCAAGGTATGTGTGATATACGACAAGCGGTTCACTCGAAAAAACTCTTTTCGATTAGGGGACACAACAGAAATGGTTCAACTTAACAAGATGTGTGTGATATGCGGCAGACAGTTCACATAGATGAACTGTTTGCGATGAGCCAAAAAAACACAAACGATTCATGTAAACAAGATGTGTGTGATACGCGGAAAACAACCCCCTCGGATGAATTGTTTGTGATGAGAAAATATAACACACACGTTACTAGAGTTAATTCGTGTGCGATTCTTGTGTACTAAACTTTGAAAATGCATACTACTACCTCTGTCCTAGTTTATTAGTCCCCTTGGTAATTTGTACTAACTTTTGATCAAAGATTTAACATAGTTTTCTATGATATAATTTTTGGTGACATGCACGAACATTTTGTTAGTTAAATTTATGGTCAAACTTTCACACACATTACAATGGGGACCAATAAACCAGGACGGAGGTAGTAGTTGCTTGCGATGGCTAGGAGTATCGCACATGATGCGTGTGAGAGTACACGTGTGTGATGATTAGTAAGTTACACATACGTTTCCTTATGTTAACACATGTCCGGTAACACGTGACACCGCATATGGTTGTTGGGTTGTGCGCTCAAGTCTTCCCGCACTCCAGTGAAGGCTTCCCGCGCTCCAGCGAAGGATTCCCGCGCTCCACGGGGGTGAATTGTAAAATCCCCAATCCCCTAGCCAGATGCTAGCTATAAATAACCATAGCAATGGCCGCCGGCGGCGACTCGCTATTGATCCACTTGCTAGCTAGTTACCCACACATACCGGCATACCCCCAACGGCCGACGACAGGATGGAGTTACGCGACGGGAACGGGCACTGGAGATCATAGTTTAGGTTAATTAATTATACCTCCAGAGCCGGATGATTCCGGCTCTGGACGTATAATTAATTAACATAATCTAAGATCAAATAACTAAAGCTTCCCCAACGTGATCGTGCGCCGGCCCCAACTGCTGGCAAAGCGCGCGTGGAGGGACGACGCGACCTGAGCGAGACTTGGCGCCTAAACGGTGAGTAGAGAGCGTAGAGGGATGCAACCCGAGGGCGCCTAAACGGCGAGCAGAGCGCATGGAGGCACGCGAGCAGAGCGCGCTGCGGCCTAAACAACAAGCAAGCACATGCATAATTATTGCATATGGTAGATGAACATAGCCGGGAATAGCCATCCAACAGTATTATTTTTGATGACATGCATTAATATATTCTTAGTTAAATCTAAGGTGAAAGTTTGGTACTACAAAATTTGAAGGGGGCCAATGAAGGTAGTACCTATACGAACACAGATGCCTAGTATGAAAGAAAATGTGGGTCAAACCCTAGTTGAAAAGGGCAACAATGTCGAACTCCAGCTTAAAAAAGGTACAAAAGCACAAGGATTAATTGTTCATCAGGATTACACATAACCCGGATTGAAGAAGGCAATAACTTCTAACTCAACCAAAGTTTTTGGCAGTCACAATCAAATGGATCGGTCTGATCCACAAAATCAAGATCCCAGTACAAAAGATCTACTAGTCCATGATGACGACAAGTTGTTGTAAATATAAGCCGAGCACGATCAGAAGCCCTTAGGTCCACCTAAAACTTCTTTTTATGATGTTCCACATATAGGTCTGTGAGCAATTTCTTGTTGAAAAACTTAATCCTCACGGACAATAGCGCCCTCGCATTCAACATGAAGAATGTGACAAAGCTAGTGTTTGCACTGTTGGATGCATATCCTTCCAGCGTTACTGTCTTCAAACAAATGTCATGAGATATGAGAAAGTCTCGGTGCTTCTTGAACCATCAATTGGTTATACCTTTTTCTCCATGTGTTAGTGCCTAAATAGAGATGAAGATTGAAAATAGTTAATGTCTAAAAAAGATTATGTTGAAAGAGCGATAGCTGAATGATTAATTATAGTACATTATATATGGGCTTTCAATGTGTGTGAAATCATCACCTTTATATACAAATTTTCCAGACATGGAAAGCATTGCAGCAAGGCAATAATGATGTTGAGATCAAAACACCCCATACTGATATATAAGGTCTTGACAAAACCCACCACCACTGATAGGATGGACAAGCTCTTCATTGAGTGTAGAACATAATATTAGCTCTGAAAGTATACTCGAAGATGATACTTAACTTGTGCGCACAAATGAAAAATGCAAATTACAAAAGTGTACATGAATAATATACAATACCTCAATAGGTGTGGAGGCAAACATCATCTCGAACCATTTAAACGGATCACAAATTGCACCCAAGGTCTCCAGTTTAGGCGCAGAGACCACAGTTATTTGTGAATGTTTATAACAACAATCAAGGAACAACCTTTGAAGTGAAGGGGCATCTTCGATGATGAGCTCCTATCCTTCAAAACGAATTCCAATGCTTACAAGGTGAGGCGACTTTATTTTGAGACAAGGGATATGGATTCCATTTCCAAAAACAAGCACCAAACGCTCTAGGGCATGGCAACTGGAGTGGATGATGTTGTGCAGTGAGGCCTCCGACAAATGAACCAACACAAGCGCAAGTTTTTTCAGCAGTGGGAGTCGAAGCATTTGTGCCAAATTGTCTGCTAGATGGCACCGGGTCAAGGTGGCGGTGTGGAGAGAGGAGGAAAACCATGAGATGGGCATCAGTGGTGACGGCAAAGATGCAGCTCTTGGTGGTAACATATCGCTGTAGTAATGGTACACTCAAGCTGCTAGAGTTTATCGAATTGACGGGATGTCAGCCAGGCGGCCACCATGCAGGGTATGTCCAACAGGTAGCATGCCGGGATGCAGATGCGTTGAACGGAGCCCTGGTGGGAGGAGATGATGGCTCCGGGATGTTCAAAATCATCATCGATAGATAGCTGACGACAGTCGAGATTAAGAGGCGCGGTGCACCACAAAGTGCGCCACCTAGATGCGAGGAATTGTGTGCGGCAGCCATCCTTGGTGGGGAGAAGGGAGATGATCTCCCCAAGGATGTCGTCTGGGAGATCACTGATGCGGTCCGCCAGAGATTCTATTGGTTCCTCAGGTCCGTGGGGCGTGGCCGCTTCTGGCCGCGCAGCCGGGTCCAAGATCTACATCCGGCGGTGGCACTGGCCAGAGCCTCATCTGTGTACATACCAATCTGAAAGAAACAATGGCAGAAACATACATGTAGGACATTCAAAATCAATTCTCAAGATCTGGAAGAAAAAAAGCACAAACATATATGTAGGACATTCAAAATCAATTCTCAAGACCTGGCCACGAATTATTACCACGCAAGCTAACCCTAGTCGGGTTATTAGAAAAAATCATTTGTATAGAACAAACAATTAATTACTAACTCTATACGGATAACATTTAAACAATCAATACACTACATGCATCTAACGGATCTTAATTACTCTGATTTCATGGACTGAGAGAACATAACCATAGGATTTGTATTTCAAAAAAATAGAGAGGGGGGAGTTACCACAGACAATACATGATATGTTTGCCACACAAATGGATATATAGATGACTAACCGGTTTTCCGTCGGAGTCGCAGTCATTGTCGGAGTTGTTGTTGACCTCCGGCTCT
>NC_041389.1:222910286-222911309 GCF_002162155.2 Triticum dicoccoides | reverse complement strand
GGGGGGGGGGGCATGACTGCGCCAGCGAAGTCAAGGTCATGTTGCTGCCCACGCGGGACCTCGTTGGTGGTGATGACAACCTTTGTGCCCAGCTTCACGCGTTGCGCGGGTGCGTCACTAGCCCCGGCGTCACCACTCCCTCTGATGGCGTGCTTCGGCAGCATCCTCATACACTCCGGGGTCTAGACGTTGGTTACCATTGTGGACCGGGGGTGCGGCCACCTATTACGGCCACCGGCTTGGGCACGCAATTAATACAGACCAGTGGGAGTGAGGCGGGCGGCGGTCAAAGGCTGTCTCGTCTCTCGGTGAGCCTGCGCGGTAGACTTCTGCCATTCCTACCATCATTTCACGCAGCTACTCGCATGCCTCCCAGTGACACCGTGCAGCGAAAACGCCTCCCATCAATACGCACACCTGCACGCATGCCTCCCGGTATGCCTGCGCGGCGGACTGCTCGCATGCATCCTGTCAACTCACGCCTGCTCGCACGGCACACGGGGCATGTGGTGGCACATATAATTTTTGGTTTATTGATGATTCATTTTGCCGCTTTACTGCTTAACCGAAGCATGACACGGTCTAACACACACGGTTCGAATAAATAATCTGTATGAGATATTTGTTGCCAGTTTTTAATAATCTCCCGTTTGTAAGAAGATTATATCAAAACGGGTCTCAAATTTGACGAAAAAATACAATATCACAGTCTGCTAGTGCCCATATATGACACCACGATAAGTTTCATGAATTTCAACTAAGTTTTGGATTTACTAAATTTTAAAAATCTATATTCTCAATGTTTTGAAATCTCCTGCATGGGGAAACATGCACCCAGGGACACATATGATTTTGCAATCCATTTTGGTGCACATGTAGCTCAAATTTGATTTTTTCACATTAAATCCCTAGGAAATCAATCAATGTATAAAAACGGTCGAATGATGTCAGTTTTTTTAAATTTTAACACGACACTCCTTTGGCCACATGTTCACTGCAGAAAAAGTTTGACATGCCTCAGAG
>NC_041389.1:222909450-222910243 GCF_002162155.2 Triticum dicoccoides | reverse complement strand
GGGTGGGGGGAAGGGGTCCGTCATTATACTACGAGTCGTGAACCTCCGTGTGGGATTATTGATCATATTGTGAGTCATATATGCCACATCAAAGTCATGAATTGGTTATTTAAAGCATTACACAACCCTTTCATACATAAATGTTCGGGCCACATGCATGCATTGGTGGTCCTCTCGGACACTCTCCCTCGTGCGGTTATCAGCGACGTGCCCATTCGTTAGCTGGCAAAGGTTTTAAGTTTCCACCGACAATGAGAGGCATTTGACCAAAGGGTGGATTCATCTTGGCATGTGTGTGGTGTGTATCATGGTGATATTCCATATCAAAGTTCAAGCACGTGCATACACACCCTCCCACCGGCTTGAAGTGAGGGGGCTACGCATTGTGGTGTAGTGCGTTTCCGATTTGCGAAGCATGTGCCAAATCAAAGTTGTGAATTGGGTATGCAAACATCATACAAAAACCATCCAGGTGGTGGTCTGCCCTATAGGAACTCACTCGCGTGTGGCGCTTCCATTCGTGGGCATGCGAGGTTGTCCTCCATCACTTTGACCCTACGAGAGAGAGGTTAATTTGGCCATCAAGGAATGATTCTTTTTCGCTTTGTGCTATATAGTAAAGTACATATATACCACACGTCGAATGGGGACATACATATAGCACATACCACACTTCTGTGTTGGGCCTGCGAGTTCGTCATCCATCACTTTGACCCAGCGAGAGAGAGGTACATTTGACGAACAAGGAGGATTAATTCTTTTAGGGTTGCATTACTAGGTGTATAGTACGTGT
>NC_041389.1:222886635-222908715 GCF_002162155.2 Triticum dicoccoides | reverse complement strand
TGCTACCACACCCATCCTACGGTGGCCTCCCCTCGCCGGATCGGCCCACCTTGGCTCCCTTGCCAATGAATCAGATGTGCGCGAGGTGAATCGCCTCTCCCGCAGCTTCTCCTACCTCGACGAGAAGGCCGACGGTGCTGTGCCGACCGCCCCAACGCCTTCCCCCCACCAACCACCAGATCCCGGCCGGCGAACAGAGCTCCCACCACAGCACCCCATCATGCCACCGTGCACATCCACTAGCCCATGCAGTTCGGATGGGGGTGCTCACCCCGTCCCACCTAGGCCGGCAGACCCCGTCGCCGGATCCACCCAAGCCGGCACACCCCATCGACCTCCCCCTAGCCGTCATGCGCAGCAGCTCCTCCACCTCTCTTGAGTTGTCGGGCGTCGCCCGAGTGCAGCTCAGTTGCTGTCCCAATGCAGCTCGGCTGCCACTGTTCAGTCTCGGGCATGGACGTGCAGCTCGACAACCATGGACATGCAGCTCGTACTTGTCGTCAACGCCTACATCACTTCCCCTCAATTTTTGAAGCCAAGGGACGTGCGAGCTCCATGGACAGAGCGGTAGTTGCCCCTCTTCTCCAACTCCAATGACTCCTCTGGGTCCTCTCCATCGTGCCCGTCACATAGCAGTGCACTCCGGTGAGCCCAATTTCTCCCCTCTTCTGCAAATGCAGTGCAATGTTTGTTTTCTCTTGAGGTTTAGTGCATTGATTTGTGAGTGGCGTAGGAGGGCTGCAGGAGATGGTGGCTACACCGGATGCCAGACACTACAATGGATGCGGTGCGGTCCACATGGTCCTTGGCCGCTGGACATAAATGCATACGTGTTCATCGCCGGCGTGCAGTTCCCAAGCGACGCATATGTAGTTTACTCGAAAAACAAAAAAATGCAGAAGAAAAGATAACAAAGAAGTTCATTTTGTTCTTTCTTTTGAGTTGGCATTCATTTCCCAAGCGAACGCTAAGATTCCAGTGCAATGCCCTTGTGTGATTCCATTGCAGTGCACTTTCATGATTTTTTATTCCAAATGATCACATCTCATTGTGTGCGCTTATCATGTTTTTAAGAAAATGTTTTGTGCTCTATCAGTAGCCCGCAGCTCACGACATGGGGATTTGCAGTTCTCCACCATATTGCATGCGGTTTACATCGCGCCAGACAGTTGAATATGACAAAAAAATGTCATGCCGTTTACTTCTATTCTTGTCGCGATTCACTTTCCTCCCAATGTGCA
The DNA here is from genome assembly GCF_002162155.2 of Triticum dicoccoides. NCBI lineage: Eukaryota > Viridiplantae > Streptophyta > Magnoliopsida > Poales > Poaceae > Triticum > Triticum dicoccoides. The sequence goes on along the minus strand of NC_041389.1, from coordinate 222,907,474 downwards.
CTGCATAGTCTTATGGACTACTATGTGTTTCGACAGCAGCTAATTGCATCAGAACCTAAAGTGCGCTTGGTCGTCAGATGGTGTTCAATTTTCAATAGTGTTGTGGTTCACTTTCCTCGTCTCTGCGGTTCACTCTCATTCATAGAAAAAATGTTGAAAAAAAGATAACACAAAATCACTCATCTGAAAAAATTTACATATGACAAAAGAAATCATGAAGTTCACTTGGCTATCTACTACAGTGCGGTTTTCTGTCTGATGCAGTACATACAATGATTTTGGGGTCTCGAAAACAGAGTGTCCGCATTTTGGTAATTTTAAAACTGCTCTTAAACCATAAGAAATTAGAAAGAGTGTTCTACATGCAAAAGTTGCGTCTCTTTGATATATTTCCAATGGTGTATAATTTGAATCATTTCGACCAGCGGTTTGTAAAAATTTCGTGAAAAACGGCCGCTGCCTCTCGTCGTCAGCCGCACGATTTTCAAAATTAACTAAAAACCATAAGGAATCTCAAAAACATTTCAACATATGAAAGTTGCGCCTCGTTCATAGCTTTCTAACGGCATATCACATGCCTCAATTCAAGAAACGGTTCAAAAACTGGAGCGAAAATAGTATGCAAATTGTAAAAAATTAAAAAAAAAACAGAATTCTGCGATTTACTAAATTTAAAACTGCTCTTAAACCGTAATGAATTACAGAAAATAGTAGATATGAAAAAGATGCGCATCGACGATATCTTTCCAACGGTGTATCATTTGCTTCATTCCAACGAGCGGTTTAGAAAAAAAACGCGAAAAACACTCCCTCCCACTCATCGTGTGCCGTGCCATTTTCAAATCTGCTCTTAAACCGTGAGGAATCTCGAGAAGTGTTCAACATGGCGAAGTTGTGCCTAATTCATAGTTTACACGCCTCGTTCCAACAAACGGTTAAAAATTAGAGCAAATAAGGTGCCAAAAAAACACCGCGTGCAGTTTTTTAGTCACGAAGTTCAGTAGTCACAAAGTTCACTAGGTGTCACATGAACCTCAGTCTGTGTGGGGACTTTGCAGTTTTTGAGGCAAATGCCACATCAAAGTTGTGCATTAGGTATTCAAAACATCACAAACACACAACCTCTTCGTATATATGTTTTGTCATACGTGCAAGTGCGATGGTTGTTGTCCTATATATGGTACTCATTCACGCGGTTATCGTCGATGTTTCCAGCTGTCGGCCCGCTTGGTCCATCACTTTCACCGACAGCGAGAGATGTTAACTAATTTGACTTAGGAGGGGATTAATTTTTTGTTTGTCTCATGATATAGATGATGTGAGATTACATAAATATAATAGCGCATGTGTACACATGAATCCATCCCACTGGATCGAGGGGGGGGGGGGTCGAGCACACGATACGTCATGAACGACCTCTTGCTTTGTGTGGGGACCTCTGTGATTTTCACATGCACCACATCAATGTTGTGCATTGGGTCGGGTATTCAACACATATGCATGCATCACACACCTCCATAAATATGTTCGGGACACACGCATGCAATGATTATCTTTGGACACACTCTCACTCGCTTAGTTATGGGCGGCAAGACTATATATTCGTGGGCCCGTGTGGACGTCCATCATTTCGACCAGTGACAAGAAAGTTTACCAGGGTCGATTCTTCTTCTTTGCTTCGAGTTACCGTATAGTAGGTCAATCATTCCAAGCCTAATTAAGTTTGAGCGCATGCTACGCATCGTGAACCCTCACTCAGTGTGGGGATTTTACGGTTCCAAAGCATGGTGCCACATCAAATTTGCGCATTGGGTATTCAAACACCACACACACCACTTCCATATACATACTTGGGCCACATGCATTGAGTGGGTTTATCTTCATACAGTACTCCCTCGCAAGGTTATCGGCGACAAGCTAGCCCATTTTGCGGGGCCGTGTGGACGTCCATCACTTTGACCAACAACAAGCGGGAGAGGTTGTACGACCAAGTTGGATTCTGCTTGGTCCGTGTACAATACGTCTTGGTGAGATGCCCTCCCCCCGACGTGTGGGTGTGTGTGTGTGGGGGGGGGGGCTACTTTGCACTACCTGCAATCTCCGTGGGGTCGGGGAAGTCCGGTTAATTTGCAAGGCACATGTGCCACATCAAAGTTGTGAATGGTAGTTAAATATCACACCACGCCCTTTTCACACATATAGTAGGGCCACCTGCATGTGGTTTGTATGTGGTCTCACCCATCTTGTGCCACAAGCACATATTTGTGGGTCGGCACACGGTCCACCTTTGTTGGGAAGCAAAAGGGTAAGTTTGACCATATATATATGATGGACTCCTATATGTTCTATGTTACGGCAGGGTGAGATTTCAAACCTAGCTATTTGGGGGCATGCATTCGTAGCTAGGATTCCCTTACCACCGACATGAAGTGGGGTTCGTAGGGGGTGGCTGACTAGCAATACTGTGCTTTTGTGCGATAGGTGCCACATCAAAGTTGTGCATTGGGTATTCGAACATCAAACCACCCTTTTCATACATATATTTGGTCCACATGCAAGTGTGTTTGTGTTCTGACCCTCTCACACGTTATTCTTTTTGCCAAATTTATAAACAACACACGAGTTGGATATAGAAACCGTCTACAATTGGGTACGCAACAGACATGGTTCGGTCAGACTACCCGTGTGCCACGGCCGTGCCGTGCAGTCACTCACATCAGCACAGCAGATTGGGCTCCACGGGGCTTGCCTCCCGGTCTCGAAAATATCTACTGCCTCATAATCACGAAAATATCTACCGCCTGGAAGGTTTTAATGTTTGATAGCACACGGTTAGTATGTGCGGACCATGTGCGATGTCTGTTACTCCCGCTCTGCTTCTCTCCCTTGATGCAAATTTCCAGTAGCCCCGACATTTTACTCCCTCCTCTGCATCCCTTGCAATCTCAAAAATATCTGCTCGCCCTTGCTTCAAATTTTCAGTAGCCCCGCCTTGTTACTCCCGCCTCTCGCAATCTCAAAAATATCTACTCGCCCTTGATTCAAATTTTTAGTCGCCCCGACATTTTACTCCCGCCTCTGCATCCCTCGCAATCTCAAAAATATCTGCTCGCCCTTGATCCAAATTTTCAGTAGCCTGGCATTTTACTCCTGCCTAGTAAAATTTACAGTTGGCGCGGTATTTTCTCAAACACCACCTTGCCCCCCCTCCACACACACCACACACTCCCCAAAACCTTCGCTCACACAGACACACACCACCCCTCCCTTGCTCGAAACCATTGGTAGGTCACCGCCATCGCCGCCGCTGCCGCGGGCCTCCATCCTCAACCTCTGCCTGTGTGCCAGGGAGCTCGAGGAGCTAATGGCCAAAAAGAGGTTTATCGCGGCCTCTTCGCCCGACGCCGGCGAGGTGGCCGTCGAGGTGCCCCGTCGTCCTTCGCAGGCTCTTTATTGATCCGCCGTCGCCGGTCACCTGACCAGCCGCCGCTGCACCCCTACGCTAGTTCGAGGACTTCCCCGTCCTCCATCGGGCCCGGCCGCCGACAAGCTCCTACCTCGGGGTCCGACAGCGGTGGTGGGGGACGTGGGTCGCCGAGATTTTGGATTAGGAGACCCACACCCGCCGGTGGCTCGGTAGCTTCCACACGGCCGAGCTCGCGGCCATGGAGTACGACCACTGGCAGGTCCACTACCACGGTGGCGCGGCTAGGCTCAATTTCCCCTTCGGCACATGTCCACTCAACCTCGTTCCGTCGGAGCCAGGGAGGACCGCGCGGCGTTTGAGCGCCTCGAGGCCGAGGCCGCCAACGAGGCCTACATGCAAGAGCTCCGCCGGCAGCACCCGAAGCTCGTGGAGGTGAAGCGGGTGGTCTTTGCCAATGCGGATGGCGGTGTGGTTATCATGCTCTCCTCCGATAACGAGGTCGAAGGCAACAAGGACAGCGACGTAGAGGGCATCGAGGTGGGCGGTGAGGACGAGGCGATCGACATCGACGAGTGGAGGAATGTCTTCCCCAACGACCCCGACGACGACACCGGCCCGGACTCGGCTCGCGGCACACCATACTAGACAAGGAAGGATTGGCTCGACCTCCACTTTGACCGAAAGTAGTTTAGCTTAGTTTAAATTTATGTTTTATGTTCGGTTATGCAAAACTATCTATGTTTATGTTTGAATGCATGCTACTTTCGGTTGAACATGCTTTGAACTCGATCAAATTGATGCTTACAATGTTAAGTTTAGGGGATCAACTAGAAACGGCCAAAAATTCCTGGAGTATATATATATATATATATATATATATATATATATATATATATATATATATATATATATATCCACTAAGGGTTTTAGTCCGTTAACTTTTAAAGGATCAGCTAGAGATGGCCTTATGCCTTATTCATTTTAGTTCTTCACAACGTGATGCTCTATATGTGCAACTATTTTCCGTGCAGTTCAATTTCATCAATAACAGTTTCAACAATACCACTATGAATTACGATATTTGGTTGATGTTAAGGATGTTGCAGTTAAGATGCCTTTTCGTTTTTTAACAATAACTAGTGTACTTTAGACCTGCACAATACCAGCTTGAATGACTATTTGCTTGTTTTTAAATGTTATGCCTGATGAAGTTAACACACCTTTCCACTTCTTGTTTTGCTTAACTAGCGTGCTTAAACCTGCACACTGAATCTATCATTTGTAGATTATGTTGTCTACCATGGATATATTTGGTTGATGTTTAGCCTGTTGTGCTTAACATGCCTTTATATGTACTCATACAGGACAATATTGAGAGCAATGCTATTTTCCATCGAGGTTAGTTTCATCGCATTGCTTATATGTACTCACTGTTCAGGATATCGGTAGCTGGTACCATATAGCCTGAGGGCTGATAAGGGATTAATTGTCGAATTGGACATTTCACTGAATATATCTGTAACCCATTTATCAGTAGGTTAACTAGGGCCATATTTAATATATCTAACGCTACATAGCAACATGCATTGTTCTGAATGACTAAATATGCAATCCCAGGCTACATAGCAACAAGGAAGAGTGTTACCTTAATGTTCTAATGATGTCTAGATATACGTGTAATAAATCTTATATAATGGGATGGAGGGAGTGTTGTACTAGATCATTTTGCAATTGTTGTTTAGCTTCTAATATTAACTTGGTGCTTTTAGGTACATATGTCATTGCCAAAGATCCACACTTCGACCCTTTCTGCGTATGGGGCAATGAGATATTCATGAACCAGCATCAAGTGAGGAAACTGATAAAGATTGTTAATAAAATGGGTCAAAATTTCCATCAAACTATTTGTTTACACTTTATGCAAGACAACAATGAATAGCAGGATGGTAAGTAAGAACTCTGTAGCCTTCTTTTTACTGCCCGTAAGTTGTGTTAGACGACAATGTCTGAATCTTTTTTCCCTTGCAGTGGATCCTAAAGCAAATTACTCAAGATTACCTCTCAAACTACATGATTGGCGGCCGACCATCACAAGGGGTTGGACTAGAGTCGTGCGTGCCTTTTGCATCCATGAGAGCACACTAGGGCCATTCCTGTTCACCTTGTTCAGCAACCAGAATGTCTGTCGCCTCTTTCTTTACCATGTGTAATAATACAAGTATATAATCCTGGTTCATCATTCTTTATTTTGTGCTTATGTAATTCTCGAACATATGTACATATGAATCAAATAATGCATTGGTTGTTTAAACCCAATGGATATGAATAAAGCTATACCCTACTTTCAAGTTCAAACCAGGTACAATTTTAAATAGCAGCAATTAAATTATGGTGAGATTACAGTCCGCGGGTCATTATATCGCACACGGTCTACAAAACATAGCATGTGTGATATACATCATAATCCGACATGGTTCACGGAGAGAAAATGTGCGTAACAATGCACACAGTTGCCCTTTGCAAAGCATGTGTGATGTCAGACACTATCACAAACGGTGCGGGAAAACTAAATGTGTGCGATTGTCTACCTATCGTACACGGTTTACAATCATGAACTGTTTGTGATGTGCCAGGCATCGTAAACGTAGAGCCAGATTGGTATGTGCCTGGAAAACTCCCGTGCCTGGAATGTGCCTAGTTTTAGGTAAAACCACAGAACTCCATGTGCGATGGCAATGCGAGCACAAACGAGTAGCAAGGATGAAGCGTTTGGGATATTCAAGATATTAGAAACGGTTTTATAGGGACAATTTTATGCATCAAGGCTCCCTATCCCCGACGGTTTCTAGGTCATGTGGGAAGGACCCCCTATCACAGTCATTCCCTAGGCGACGGTTTAGAACGCCGTTGCTGAAAGGGGTTAAAAACCGTTTGTATAGCACCTCGCTGTCAAGTGATTAGAGGTGGCACATGGAACGACAGAGTAATACCACATATAGGTAGATATAGTGGACTCATCTGGAATGACTTTAGTTCCAGGATTTGGATGCACAAGTAGTATTACCGCTTAGTACAGACGAAGGCTAGCAGATAGATTGAGAGGCGACCAACTAGAGAGCGACATCGGTCATAATCATGCATTGTGAATGATTAACATTGAATATAGCATGAGTAGGATATAAACACCATGAACATAAATATCGTGGAGGCTATGTTGGTTTTGATTCAACTACATGCACGAACATGTGCCAAGTCAAGCCACTTGAAACATTCAGAGGGAGATACCATAGTATCATACTACATCATAACCATTTTAATGCATGTTGATACCCAAGATAAATCATTATCCACTGCTAGCTGCTTAAGAAAGGCATGAGCAATTATAATCTCTAATTGTCATCATAAATATGTTTACTCATAATTTGCTGAATCATGGATACCGAGTTAAACATATTTACAAAAACAAAAGCAAGTTGAGTTCATACCCTCTTTTCCTTGCCACGACCACTTCATCAAATTATCATCATTATTGCCTTTCACTTGCATGACTGAATGATATGAAAATAATAATAGTGCAAGAGTGTCGTGGACTAAGCTGGAATCTGCAAACATTTTATTCAAAGGAGAAGACGAGGTAATATTGGCTTTCTTAGATCAACAATAATGCATATGAGAGCCACTCAACATTTTCATCGTGGTCTTCTCCTTACAACGACTCAACAAAAGAAAAGAATTTCAGAGAAACACACTGAAATATTTTTGGAGTTTTTATTTTTTCTTGAAGAAAGCAAATTAACGAAGGAAAAAGAAAAGGCGAGAAAAACTATTTACACGGGAAAGCTCCCAACAAGCAAAAGAAGAAATGAGACATCTTTTTTGGGTTCTCTTTTAATACTACAACTAATTAAACTAGAAAGGAAAACCGAAAAGAAGCAAGAAATATTTTTGGATTTTCTCAAAGTTTTTCAAACATACAAGAGGAAGCGAAAGTAACATGGATATACAATGAGAGCGGATGAACACCGACAATGGGAATGAAATGTGTGAACATGAATGCAATGTCGGTGAGAAATACGTACTCCCCCAAGCCTAGGATTTTTCCTAGCTTGATAATCACCACCCGTAGTAGCCATTATGGTACAATATGTAAGTGCTGAGGCAACGACACTTGAGCGTCCCAAGCCTGGGCCTCGTTCTCTGCCTCAGCAAACACATTCCGGTAAGCAATGATGTCCGATGGCTTGACGGTGTATCCATTCCTAGCATGTGAGTCAAACAAAGCAGGTGCAGGCAACATAATAATATCATGAGTATCCTCACTAAACACTAAGTTATAACGAATGTGGTGAGGAGGCTCAGGGGCATCATTAAAATGGTGATCTATCATAGCCTGGTGATCTAGATAAATCCTAGGGAACAAATAATCTGGGGGTGTATATGAACATGGAAATGTCTCGCTAAGCGAGTAGCACAAATGCCACCGTGAATCTTACCCTTAGTCCTGTTAGTGTGGAGGCGGCGGGCAATGATAGCTCCAAGGCCGTAAGTGTTGTCACTGAAAAGTGCTCGACATAAAATGGTGAGGTCAGGGGCACTGAGCGCACCACCTTGCTCCCTAGTAGTCAAACATTTCCCTATGAATAAAGCAAAGTAATGCACAACAGGAAATTGCAAACTAGTAGCTCGGGCTTTTGACACGCCCCTTTCCTATCCCATAGTTAAGTGCGGAGGAAACCCTCAAACTCCTCCGATCTAGGCTCTCTTAATTCCCCATCAGAGGAAATCAAACATATCTCACAAATTTCAGCAATTGGTATCTCATGATGTTCAGCATATAAATCAAATCGCACCATGGGGGGTTCGAGCCTATTCAAGAAATGGAAGTTTTGCACAAAGGAATTTGTAAGGTTGTGGTAGTGGTCACACTCATATGCGACGAAGTCGGTAAACCCAACATTTGTAACAAGTTGCGTGAACTCTTGGTAGAATCCGGCTTCATTCATGAAGGCATTGTGCAGCCATTCCCACGGCCGGACCTCCGTTCTACGCGGAATGCTGAGGTCACTGTCTGAGGAGTCCCCAATGACTCCCTTGGCACTCTGTTTTGAGGAACTTCGCCGAAAGAAGTTCATGTTTCCTATGAACAAATTTCTAAAAATTTTGGGCCACAAAATGATGTCAATAAAACTTCACAAGATTGATAGCAACTACTCATATGAATGTCTAGAGGCTATATCAAGCATTCAAACTACTTGGAACTCAAAGAATTCAACATGCAAGCTCATTTTCAGTAGCACCAAGAGCAGCTAATTATGCAAAATATAATCCACTAAAGATGGAGGAGTCACATACCAAGGAGCAACCCCCCAAAATAGTTTCGGAAATGGAGCTCCGAGCAAAGAGATCGAAAATCTCAGATTTGGGAGCAAGAACACGAGGGAGAGAGCAAACAGGAATTTTTCTGGAGGCAGGAGATGGGGTGGGCTGAAGGGATAAGTGAGTGGATACTTGTGGGGCTCACATGCCACCTTGGCGCGGCCTAGTGCCTGTGGGCACCAGGGGCATCCCTCAGGGTTGTGTTCAGTGCCAAAAATTCTTATATATTCCAGAAAAATTCATGTTAAAATTTTACATCATTCTGAGCACTTTTATATTTGGGCCATTTTTTTATTGCATGGATAATTTAATGATAATCATGGCATTTTATTATATTTAACTAATAATAACAGAGAACAAATAGTAGATACAGAAAGTCATGCTTACTAAATTCATCGCCCTCATGCCCCTCAAAAAGAATCCATTAGTAAGGTTGACAAGTCTTATTAACAAACCATTTCCGAGTAACATGAAACTCAAGAATCCTCGTATAAAGCTAGGTTACCTCAAAGGGGATATGCATCTCCCCAATAATAAGAGTTTCATATTTCTTTTTACAGTAGGAAGAGGGAGTTGAAAAGTTCCAATAGTAATTGTCGAAACTTTTTCAATACAATTAATACCATTCACTTGAAATTGTTTCTTCAGAAAGTGCACCGTATGCTCATTACCATTAATATGAAAAGTGAACTTGCTTTTGTTGGAATCAATAACAGCCCCTGCAGTATCCAAAAAGGGTCTACCAAGGATAATCGACATGTTGTCATCCTCGGGCATATCAAGTATAACAAAGTCTGTTAAGATAGTAACATTTGCAACTACAACAGGCACATCATCACAAATACCGATAGGTATGGCAGTTGATTTGCTAGCCATTTGCAATGATATTTCAGTAGGTGTGAGTTTATTCAAATCAAATCTTCTATATAAAGAGAAATGCATAACACTAACACCGGCTCCCAAATCACACAAAGCAGTTTTGACATAATTTTTTTAATGGAGCATGGTATAGTAGGTATTCCTGGATCTCCTAGTTTCTTAGGTACTCGATTCTTAACAGAATATTTTGCAAGCATGGTGGAAATTTCAACTTCAGGTGTCTTTCTTTTATTAGTGACAATATCTTTCATATACTTGGCATATGGGGCCATCTTCAAAATATCAGTCAAACGAGTACGCAAAAAGAATGGCCTAAGCATGTCAGCAAAGCATTCAAATTCTTCCTCATCCTTATTCTTAGGTGGCCTAGTAGGAAAAGGCATGGGTGTCATTGTCAAAACCGGCGGATCTCAGGTAGGGGGTCCCGAGCTGTGGATCTTGGATCAATGGGGAACAAGGGACGAAGGACACAATGTTTACCCAGGTTCAGGCCCTCTCTGAGAGGTAAAACCCTACGTCCTGCTTGATTATATTGAAGTGTATAGGATGATTACAGAGTCGATCTACCACGAGATTAGATGAACTAAACCCTAGGCGAGTAAGATGATTGCTATTGTTCTAGCCTTCACGGACTAAGCCCTCTGGTTTATATAGACACCAGGGGTACTAGGGTTACACATAGTCGGTTACAACAAGGGAATAAACATGCCGAATCTTCTGTCTTGACTTGGAGGACACACCAAGGCATCCAAGATCTCCTGCCCGGATATGAAGCTGCCTCGTAGTCCGGTCTTCTTGCAATTGTAGTGTGGCCCACCTGTCCGGCCCATGAGAGATGAGGCAGCGGCCCGAGGACCCCCTGGTCCAGGTCTCCCTCAGTAGCCCTTGAACTAGCCTCCAACACCGGGGTTCGTAATTGCCGGCCACCCTGTGCGCCTCAAAGTCTTCGTCTTGCGAGGCGAGTTCTTCACCCCTTCCATGTTTGGTTGTTTCAATAGTTAGGACGCCGATGACCTCCTAATCTGCCAAGTTATTGTAGGACCCTCAGTAATAATATTCATCCAAGGTTAAACAGAACCCTCGACTTCCGTGCGCTCGTCAGGAGGCGAACAGTCTAGTGCTCTTTTACAGAAACGCCCCTCCGGGACTAGAAAGTGTACCTATTTAACAGGTCAGGAGCACGACGGGTGGTTAATCCATCCCAAAGCAAGAAGCCAAGACCAAACCAAAGAAAACTTGGGTCAAATGGCCAGCGCACCACGTTCATCCTCACGCCCTCATGGCCCTTGCTACTTCTTGAGCTTGCATTGATTTTTCCCTTTAAGAGGAAAGGGTGATGCAGCAAAGTATAGATAAGTATTTCCCTCAGTTAAGAACCAAGGTATCAATCCAGTAGGAGGCACAAGCAAGTCTCCAATATATGCACCTACACAAACTAACAAACACTTGCACACAACGCAAAAAAGGGGTTGTCAATCCCTTCACGGTCACGAAAAAGAGTGAGATCTAATAGAGATAGGTATAAAAGATAAATAAAAGGCAAAATAAAGTAAATATAAATAAAGTGTAGCAAGGTATTTTTGGTTTATAGATCTGAAAATATATGATGGAAAATAGACCCAGGGGCCATAGGTTTCACTAGAGGCTTCTCTCTTGAATAAAGCATATGGTGGGTAAACAAATTACTATTGAGCAATTGATAGAAAAGGGCAAAGTTACGATTATATCTAAGGCAATGATCATGAATATAGGCATCACGTCCGTGACAAGTAGACCGAAATGATTATGCATCTACTACTATTGCTCCACAAATCGACCGACTCATACCTGCATCTAGAGTATTAAGTTCATAAGAGTAGAGTAACACCTTAAGCAAGATGACATGATGTAGAGGGACAAATTCAAGCAATATGATATAAACACCATATTTTTATCCTTAATGGCAACAATACAATACATGCCCCGCTGCCCCTTCTGTCACTAGGAGAGGACACCGCAAGATTGAACCCACCACAAAGCACTTCTCCCATTGCAAGAAGAACCAGTCTAGTTGGCAAAACCAAATTGATAGATCGCAGAGAATCACTAAGCTATCTCAATCATGCATAAAATAGTTCAGAGAAGACTCAAGTAATATTCACAGATATCTGATCGTAAATCCACAATTCATCGGATCTCAACAAACGCACCACAAAAGAAGATTACATCGAGTAAATCTCCAAGAACATCAAGGTGAACATTGTATTGAAGATCAAAGAGAGAGAAGAAGCCATCTAGCTACTAGCTATGGACCCTTAGGTCCATGGTAAACTACTCACGCTTCATTGGAAGGGCAAAAAGGTTAGTGTAGAGGCCCTCCATGATCGAACCCCCCTCCAACGGAGAGCAGGAAAAGGCCCCAAGATGGGATCTCAAGGGAACTGAAGCTTGCGGCGACGGAAAAGTATTTTTTGTGTGCCCTCTAGTGTAGGGGAATATTTTAAGATTTATAGAGCTGGAGTTACGTTGGAAGGGCTACGAGGAACCCACAAGCCCCGGGGGCATGCTGTGGCACCCTGGCTCAAAGCGACCGGTTTACCCTGCATTGCCAACCCAGATATCATGTCTTCTGGAAACACACAACATATTGGTACAGAAATCACTGCTTTATTGAAACTAGCGGAAGCATAGAGTGACATTACAGTAAGTTGCGAGCCAAGCGGCACACTCAGTGCGGCTGAACAATATGTACATTATTTAGTGGACATAAAGGGGGCCTCGAGCATGACATCTACACGGCAGCGGAACAACGACGTAGCGGGACTCCATAGCACAAGGACACCGATGTGGACACAGTCTAGACATGGCAGCTCTCGATCCAGTTAGACTTTCCTGAAATCTGGCATAACACGCCAGGTCAGTACATTGAATGTACTTGCAAGCTCATAGCAAACAGAACCATAATGACAAACAACATCATGAAATTTAATCAAGTTAAATGCAACCAACAACATGCTACTCATGCAATGAAACCAAACTTGTGCATCGAGTCAGACGGACTCTCTTACCAACCGGTTGCCTCGCAACCGAGCAGTGCTCACGACAAAGCACGAACATAACCATACTTCGTAACCAAACCATGATCGCTCCCGGATCACAAATAAAACCACAACAGTCAGCCTTACTGACTTCATCATCATCTAACCAGTGCAATGCAAGTTGATTAGTGTGCAGGTTTCATTAATAACAGTTGATCCATGGTGTGACTTACTTAGGAACTAGGCCCTTATCCGTGGGCGCGGCTATCGATAGATTAATGCACTCTACAGAGGTTGCGCACTTTACCCACACCACGGAATCCATGGCCTCGCACTCCCATTAGGGTGGACCATCGGCATTCCGACAGAACTCTCCCATTCCCATGACACTCTTACGGCCACTCCAACCAACTCCCCACTGGGATTAGTCCTGGGTGACCCAGCCTACCAAAGGCAAAACTACCACTGTCGTGGCAAACAAACATCCCAAATGGGGACATGGTACCATAACAACAACAGGTTCACAAGGTTATGTCTGCTTATCGGGCTAGGGTAACGCACGCCCATAACCTTCCCTCGTTGTAGGCACCGACAAAAGGCATGACAACGGACGACTACCGGCCTCCCCACAAAGGCAAGTGTGGTTGCACTCGTCAGCCCAATTCAGTGGCACCATGACCTGACCAACTTTTATGTTCAAGTTCAATTATCAATAGGTTTAACTTGAAATAAAATGCTCGGGGTCAAAATATGCCATGCTTATGCAACCATATATCATGCATCACAAATCACAACAGATCAACTTCATTCAAAGTTCTACTTGCACAAACTTAGCTTTCAACATTTCTGGTCCTTTCTTACTTGTTATTTATACTCATCTTCTTAGTTGGCATCAATCAAAATAAAACTTTTCTTAGCAAGAATATAGCAAAATAAGACCGATAATCATATCACCATAGTCATGACAGACTTACTTAGATCACCTACTCAATCTATACCTCACTAGTTCAAGTATTTACTTCTGTTAATTAAGCACTTTGACCATGACAAACTAAATAACACAAGCATAACTGATTTTATACTATATGCAATGAATAATATATATATTCAAGTAGAAAATCATGAATATTGCAAAGACACCATGATAATGTTGTTGTGGCTTGCCTTAGTGCAGAGGTGCTTCACACTCCTTCCGGATGCCTCCAAGACAAGCTTCACCTTCTGAAAATAATTCAAAATGACAAAAAGAAAATATCAAGAACACTTCTGAAAATCACCAGAAATTCTAGGTAGCAAGGAAAAAACCCATCTTGGGTGTGCTGCTAGAGTTTTCTTGTAAGAACAGAATGCAAAAAGAATCAACTCATTTGGACTTATAGAATAAGAGTTAGAGCTGGTCAAAGTTCTGGTCAGAATTTGAACTAAATTTGAATTAAAAGGGAAATCCAGGTGGGGGGGGGGTGACGTCGAAGGTGTAAAATGCCCAGGCGCCACCACTCATACCGCTTCGGGTGCATCTTGAGTGGCAGACAGCGGGCCCCACTGGTCAGGTCGGAGGGGGAGAGGGAGATTGACAGAGCATGGCGACGCTCCGCCGGAGCGCACGCCGGCGAGGAGGGCTCTTTGGCCAGATCCACAGGGATAAGATTGAAGAGGAGGTCGAGGCGCACCTGCCCGTACTCGTAGCGTAGCTAGAGGTGGCCGGACGGGGTCGGAACTAAGCTCTCCAGCGGCGGCAGCGGGCGGGGCTCATTGGAGTTGGATATTCTGGCGAGGTAAGGCCGGTCCAGCTGCTCCAACGGCACTAGCTCACACCAGTGGACACCACGAACACGCCTGAGGAGTCGGTGGAGCATGCATGGCTCTGTAGAGGGAGGGAGCCTAGGATGGGACCGCCGGCGAGCTTGGGATGGGGGCGACGGCCAGAGGCCTACCCGGCCGGGCTGCGGCTTCCTATGGGGTCATGGAGGTGTGGTGAGGTTGATTGTTGTAGCGACCAGACCTCAAATAGTCTGATATCTGTGCATCAGTGTCATCCCTGGATCGGTAATGCTGACACGCACAATACTTGAAGGATTTATACCAGAGTAGCAATCACACACTTATTACATCGAATGTCTCAAAAGAGAACTTATTACAATAAATATGGCTTAAGGCCATCTAAATACGATTGTCGGTGTCAAAACCGGCGGATCTCGGGTAGGGGGTCCCGAACTATGCGTCTAGGCGGATGGTAACAGGAGACAAGGGACACGATGTTTTACCCAGGTTCGGGCCCTCTTGATGGAGGTAAAACCCTATGTCCTGCTTGATTAATATTGATGATGTGTATTACAAGAGTGGATCTACCACGAGATCAAGGAGGCTAAACCCTAGAAGCTAGCCTATGGTATGATTGTTGTAATGGAGGTTATGTCCTACGGACTAAAGCCCTCCGGTTTATATAGACACCGGAGAGGGCTAGGGTTACACAGAGTCGCTTACAATGGTAGGAGATCTACATATCTGTATTGCCAAGCTTGCCTTCCACGCCAAGGAAAGTCCCATCCGGACACGGGACGGAGTCTTCAATCTTGTATCTTCATAGTCTTGGAGTCCGGCGGACGATGATAGTCCGGCTGTCCGGACACCCCCTAGTCCAGGACTCCCTCAGTAGCCCCTGAACCTGGCTTCAATGACGATGAGTCTGGCGCGCATAATGTTCGGCATTGCAAGGTGGGTTCCTCCTCCAAATAATCCATAGAAGATTGTGAACACCAAGATAGTGTCCGGCTCTGCAAAATAAATTCCACATTCCACCATAGAGAGAATAAAATGTACACAAGTTCAATCTGCTGATGTACTCCGTGGCATGACGTCACGCCACTACCAAGCCTTTACTTGAATCGTTTTTTATTATACCACCTCAGCGCGTTTAGCGAAGCGGTTTCCTTGGCACGTCTTGTCGAAGCAGAGATCGTTTTCCCCTTATTCCGGGATTCTCATCAATACGGACGTGGGTAACCCAACCGCGCCCGTCGCCACGCCTCCTCTATCGAAGGCGAGTCCCGAACGGTCACGGAGACGGCTCTTGGTATTCCCCCTCTTTATAATAGGACCAAGGCTCGTTTCTTTTCTTCAATCTTCCACCGAATCTTCTCCTTGCTCCAAGTTCCAACACCCAGAGCCCCAGATTCGAGCGCTTCGGACCTTCAACAATGTCCGGCTCCGACCTTCAGGGCCGGTGGATGCCTTCCTCCATCACGGAGGAGGACGTGCTAAAGCTGCGAGAAGCCAAGTACCCGTCCTATGAGATTTCGCACAGGTTGCCCGCCGAAGGGCAGGCCATCCCCACCCCCGAGCCCGGCGAGTATGTCGTCTTTGTATCCCACCTCCGTCGGGGTTTAGGCTTCCCGACGGATCCTTTTGTGAGAGGGCTCATGTTTTACTATGGGTTGGAATTCCACGACTTGGCTCCGGAGTCCATCCTCCATATTTCCGCGTTTATTGTCGTCTGCGAAGCCTTCCTCCGCGTCACCCCCCACTTCGGCCTGTGGCTGAAGACCTTCAATGTGGAGCCGAAGATGATCGGGGGGCGTCAAGCAGAGTGCGGCGGGGCGGCCGTAAGCAGGAGGGCCAATGCCCCGTGGCCCGAGGGCTCCTTCCAAGAGGAGCTCGGCTTGTGGCAGCAGGAGTGGTTCTATATCACCGCTCCGAGGGGCAGCAGGCAGAAGCCGCCGCCTCCGTTCCGCTCGGGACCTCCACGACGGTTGATGTCGTGGGTCAACCAAGGGCTCAATTGGGGGCCGTCAAAAGACGTGCCCCTATTGCAGGGCCGGATTCGAGACCTCCAAGCGAGGGAGATCGATCTGGTTGTGATGATGCAGGTTATGCTAATCAGGCGTCTCCTGCCCTGCAAACACCGTCCTCTCCGGCTATGGGAGTTCAATCCGGAGGGACCACGGATTCTCCAACACTTCATGGGTATGACACCCGTGGAGATGTACAAGTTGTTCTTCGGATCACAGGCGGTGTGTCCGGAATTGACCGAGGATGCCGGCCTAAGCTGCAATCGCCCGAATACTCAAGTAAGTAGCTCAGTGTTCGGACGTACCGTTTGTTTGCCTTTCTACAATTCGCCTTTTAACCCGTTATCCTTCAACAGGAGTGGATAGCGCAAGCAAAGCTGATACGGTGTCCGGCCCCCCCTCCCAGAGACCGCGCCGGAGCCCGTGCTGGTCAGAATGTTGGAGGTCGCGCCTTTAGAAGAAGGCGAATGGGAAAATGGAGGAGCTACCGCCTCGCCCAAGGGGGCGCTTGAAGAAGGGGGGATTGAGAATCGCCCCCTCCAGGGGGAGAAGAGGACCGCCTCCAAAGACCCGGAGGCCAAAGCCCCTAAGCGGGGGAAGAAATCTTCACCAGAGGGTCCTGCGTCCGGGGAGGTCCCAGCCACACAGTCTTCTCTAAAGAATCAGCCCTCCGGCGAGCCGTGAGTAGAAAAGGGGGAGTTCATTAATAAGAAACATCCCTATTTGTGCTTCTGAGGATAACCGAAATTTTTACCTTGTAGTTCGGATCTGCGACCTTCTCAGATGAGCTCGTGTTCGGGGGATCTTCGTCCGGAGATGATGGAGAGCGAGACGCCTCCGTCTGCTGCGCCGCCGGATAGGGCGGGCGAGCCTAAAGTTTCGTCACGGAGGGTATCCCCGAGCCCGGCAGAGCTGAAGAGTTCGGCGCCGACTAGTGTTCGGCCGGGGGAGCTGAAGGATCTGCTTGAGAGGGCATCCATCTCAGAAGATCACCATGCATTGATGAATATGGTGATTGGAAGGATTTCGTCCGCCGAAAGCGGATTGCATGATGCCGTCAGGAGTTTGCTGGCGGGGTTTGAGGTATGTACAAATGACACACCTTTTGACAATTTTGCGCATGAAAGTGCGCCCTGTATAGATAGTAGCCCCTGAGACTCGGTAGGTTGTCGAAAGCGACAGCGTGCCGAGGATCAAAATCGCAGGTTTCAATCTTCGCCGTTCCTATGCAAGTGGCGGATCGTCCGGGGGCTAGCCGGACTGATGGGGTTGCTGAATTAATGCGGCAACTCGATGTTGCGGATGCAGACATCGCGCTAGTCAACAAGCGACTTGACGAGTCACAAGGTAAGTTTTTTTCTCTGCAGTCACCTTTTAAGGGAGCCAAAGCCCACCTCTTACAATATTTGTGCTTGACGCAGATGGTGCTGCTGCTGTGGAGAGCCTTCGGGCAGAACTTGCTCAAGCCAAGGAGCAAGCCAGAAGGAGTGATGCGGCTGCCTCGAGGGCGGCCGAGGAGTTAGAAGCCGAAAGGGTTGCCCACTGCCGAAGCAGGGAAGAGATGGCCGAATTGGCCGTTAAATTGAAGGATGCTACCGACCGCAATGAGGCTCTTGAAAAGGAGCACCTATCGGAGCGAGAAGACCTGGGGAAGGCCACCGCCGAAGCCAAGGATGCCCGTTCTGCAATGCGGGCTATAAAGGAGGAGTTGCGTCAGGCCGGAGACATTGTGGCTGACAAGCCTTTTCTGCTGCGCCGTAGGTTTACGGATCCAAAGTATGTCCAGCTTGGCCAGTTGTGGGGTCCGGAGGATCCATATATGGACTTAGCGGCGAGTGCGGCGGATGCCGTTGTGCACTTCCGAAGTCAGAAGGATCACAAGACGGAAGAGCTATTTTGGTCTCAATTCCATAGTCCGGATCGTTCACTTCCGCTGACCGATCGGTTGGCCGAATGGGCTGAGCTGAATAGGTTGTCTGGACTTGCCATGACAGATATCGTGACTCATGTCTGGCCGGAGAGGCCCAAGCCGATGAGCTATTTTGGCTTATTGCAGCAGTTTCTTGGGGCGGTGCCGCATATCAAGGTGATGAAGCGGTCGGCCTGCATAGAGGGTGCGCGGATGGCCCTTGCCCGTGTGAAGACACATTGGACAGAGATGGATGCCACCGCTGTTGCAACCCAGGGTTCGGACGAAAGCCGGTTACCCGCCGAGCACTATTTTGGGGAAGTTATGCGTGGTGCTCGTATAATAGAGTCGCAATGCTTGAAAAATGTCACGTTCAAATGAACGTTTTATCTTGTAAAACAATGTTTATGATATAGGCGCTTTTTGTACTTGTGCGTTCAAGTATTGAAATATCTCTTGTGCGGCCGTTTATGTATACGTATGTATAACCTGAAATATGGCAGTCGTCGGCTTCAGCCCCCACGCACAAGGTGCAGGGGTGTTCGCAAAAATAGCGCATTTTCACACTTAATCCGACGTCTCGGTCCTATTTAAGGAGGTGGTAGCATAGCAAACGAGGCAACCGGACTATAATGCTTTATCACTTTCACTTAGCCATTGGAGTTCGAGGGTGGGGCTACGATATAGCCCCTGGGGGCACCGCGCTCTCCGAATTCGGGGCGTGTATGTGCCTGACCGGGAAACGGTCCTTCGTCAAAGCGGAGGAATTCTAAACATTCCGGTGGTCGATCGAGTGGTTGACCAGTCTCTCGCTGTATCATGACAGTCAGTTTTTGGCTTTCTCTACTGAGGTGCTCGCCCAGCCGAACTGGGGCACAATCGCAGTAGTTCTCCTGGTGCTACGTTAGTCGATGATACGGAACGTAAGGCAGCAAAACACAGGAGCTGGGCAAACCCAACATTTGACCAAAGACATGATTCGGAGATGATGCATATAAGGCCTAACTCGAGACGCCGAACACTCCCTAAGATGTTCGGTCTTTTATAATAACGGGCGAAACAATGCCCTAAGCCCCTTGTGTCCAGGTACGGGCGAGGTCCTCTGACGCGGCCGATGCCAAAACGTCAGTATCCTCTCTGGTTATCATGAAAAAACCAGGGGATTATAGCAACAAGAGACAGTAAAAAAGGTTTACGCAGGGTCTTAATCTGAAAAGAATCCTAGAACCGGGTCCCTACTGCACGTCTGCGCCTGTGTCTCCGTTGTGCCGTTATCCTGGACGGGTGTGCATGGTGTTCATCTGTAAAAAGAGAGGAACTTAGTTTGAAAAGAAATCGTGCGAAAAGTGCATAAAGAAAAATATTAATAAATTAATAAATCTGAGCCTATATTAGCCCATTGTTGCTTATATGCGCGGCCCCCTGTGAAGAGATGTGCGGCTAGGGAGCCCCTAGCTTGTTTATGCCGGACTCGTCTAGTCGTGTCCGGGGTCTTTGAATGACCCTCTTAATGAAATGATGCCACGTGGACCGGGCATTTCGAGTGTAAGAGATGCATAATGTGGTATGGCGTTGAAGCGAACAAAAGTTTCACGCCCCAATAGTGCTTGATAGCTACTTTTGAATGGGGCGACATGGAAGATTAGCTTTTCGCGTCGGAAGTTGTCCGGTGACCCGAACACAACTTCTAGTAATAAGGAGCCTGTGCACTTGGTGTAAGGGCATGGCGTCACTCCTTTGAAGGAAGTGCGGCTATGTCGAATTTTAGTAAGGTCTATCCCCAACTTGCGGATTGTGTTCGGATATAGCAGGTTTAAGTCGCTGCCGCCGTCCATCATGACTTGTGTAAATTGTAGTCCGTCGATTATAGGATCCAATATCAGAGCAGTCCATCCTGCATTTCGAACACTTCTGGAATAATCCAGGCGGTCAAAAGTGATTGGTTTTGACATCCAATCTCGAGGTTCCGCTGGGGTGGACCGTGCGAGACCCATCTTAGCGGGTGCCGCATTGTTTTTCCGTAATATCACATGAAGTGAGTTTACTATTTTGACTTCTTGTGGGAAAGTCTTTTGTTTTCCGGTGCTCTGCTGGTGGGGGTTATCATCATCCTCGCTTGATGCGTCGAGCCCCTTGTGTTCAGTGTTTAGTCGGCCGGACTGTTTGAAAACCCAACAATCTCGGTGGGTGTGGTTTGCAGGCCTTCCGGGGGTACTGTGGATTTGACATATCCGATCCAAAATTTTGTTTAAGTTGGATAGCTCATCACTGTTATCCTTAAGAGGCAGTGTTTTGTTGTTTGGCCGTGAGCTTTTGAATCCGGCGTTGACCGCCATATTCTTTGGGCTTTTTTCTTTATTCCGGTGCTAATCCTTTCTGCGTCGTGATTTTCCGTTTCCGTCTCTAATCTCGGATATACTCGGGTCGCTGGTGCTGCATCTTG
>NC_041389.1:222882081-222886441 GCF_002162155.2 Triticum dicoccoides | reverse complement strand
AGCGCGGTCATTGTCCTCGGCTTCTCGTGGCCGAGGTGTCTGGCGAGCCATTCGTCACGGACGTTGTGTTTGAAAGCTGCTAAGGCTTCCGCGTCCGGACAGTCGACTATTTGGTTCTTTTTGGTAAGGAACCTATTCCAGAATTTGCGCACTGACTCTCCGGGCTGTTGAGTTATATGACTTAGATCGTCTGCATCCGGAGGGCGGTCATAAGTCCCTTGAAAATTTGCTCTAAACGCGTCCTCGAGCTCTTCCCAACTTCCAACAGTGTTTTCTGGGAGGCTTTTGAGCCAGTGCCGAGCTGGCCCTTTGAGCTTGAGGGGTAGATATTTTATGGCGTGGAGATCATCTCCTCTAGCCATATGTATGTGTAGTATGTAATCCTCTATCCAGACTCCAGGGTCTGTTGTTCCGTCGTATGCCTCTATGTTTATGGGTTTGAACCCTGCTGGAAATTCATGATCCAGCACCTCATCGGTGAAACATAGTGGGTGTGCGGCGCCCCTGTATTTGGGTGTGCCGCTGTCTTCAAACACTTGGCGTGTTGTGATGCTTCCTGGGGCCCTCTTTTTCGGCCCGTAAATGGACCTGGCTGGGCCATCTGTTTTCCCAGGATCATGAGTCGGCTTGAGTGCGGCGCCGCTTGTCGCTTTTGGCCTGTCATCTGGTCGTCTATCCGGCCAGGCGGCTTCTTTAATTTTTGACTGTGGTGGCTCTATGGCTTCCTCGTCAAATTCTGGCAGCAGCTTGCGCTCCGGGTAGCTCTTTGATTGATGGTCATTGCCATATTTGTCTGCGGTCTTGAGTACTTTGCTCCACCTCATTCTGAGTATATCTTCCGCTGTTTTGAGCTTCCGTTTTTCCTTCTTCAAGCTTCTTGCGGTGGCGACGAGTCTTCCGTGAAGGTTCTTATGCTCCGGTGGTATGTCCGGTGTGAGGTCGTCCGGACTGTTGGTTTCGCCGGGATTGGATTGATTATCCGATTCGTCCTGTTCGGACGGTTGCTTGGTTGCATGTTCGTCGTCCACTGGTTTGCCCTGCTCTAACGCTGGGTCATTAGGAATGCTGTTTTTGCCGAGGCGGGGCTTAGGGTGGCGCTTGCGTCGCCGTTTTGGTTGTTTATCGGCGGGATTATCCTTTGTCGCGCCCCGTTGTTCCTCGTCGTCGCTTCCTTTTGGGGTATCCACCATATATACGTCGTGTGTTGGGGTGGTCTTCCAGTGCCCTGTAGGCGCTGGTTCTTGATCGTCTCCGGCATCGTCGTCCATACCGTCGATGTCTTCGGAGTCATAGTCTAGCATGTCTGTTAGGTCGTCGACAGTGGCTACAAAGTGGGTGGTGGGTGGGCTTTGAATTTCTTCGTCGTCCACATCCCAACCATCCTGGCCGTAGTCCGGCCAGGGCTCTCCGGATAGCGAGAGATGCTTTAGCGAATTTAGGATGTCGCCAAGGGGTGAGTGTTGGAAGATGTCCGCAGCGGTGAACTCCATGATCGGCGCCCAATCAGATTCAATTGGCAGGGGCGCGGGAGGTTCGGAGTCCGGAAAGGAGTCCGGCGCCTCGGAGTCACAAGCTTTATAAGGGACAGGGTCGGTTTTCGGCTCCATCGCCGTGGGCGCCGCAGCCCCCGAGGCGGTGTCCAGCCACCAGTCCTCGATCTGCGTGATCGGTTCCGAACTAAGGGTCGGAGCGGATTCGTGTGCGGCCTCCAAGGTACTGTCCGGCGGCAGAGTTAGATCATGCTCATCGTGACAGTGCGGCATGCTCGGCTGCGGCTCGGATCCGTCGAAGATCAAGTCTCCGGGGATATCCGCCGTGAAGTTTAAGCTTCCAAATCTGACCTGACGGCCAGGGGCGTAGCTTTCAATCTGCTCCAGATGGCCAAGTGAATTGGCCCGCAGTGCGAAGCCGCCGAACACGAAGATCTGTCCGGGGAGAAAAGTCTCACCCTGGACAGCGTTGTTGTTGATTGAAGGAGCCATTAAGCCTATCGGTGACGACACAGAGGAACTCTCAATGAAAGCACCAATGTCGGTGTCAAAACCGGCGGATCTCGGGTAGGGGGTCCCGAACTGTGCGTCTAGGCGGATGGTAACAGGAGACAAGGGACACGATGTTTTACCCAGGTTCGGGCCCTCTTGATGGAGGTAAAACCCTACGTCCTGCTTGATTAATATTGATGATGTGTATTACAAGAGTGGATCTACCACGAGATCAAGGAGGCTAAACCCTAGAAGCTAGCCTATGGTATGATTGTCGTAATGGAGGTTATGTCCTACGGACTAAAGCCCTCCGGTTTATATAGACACCGGAGAGGGCTAGGGTTACGCAGAGTCGGTTACAATGGTAGGAGATCTACATATCCGTATTGCCAAGCTTGCCTTCCACGCCAAGGAAAGTCCCATCCAGACACGGGACGGAGTCTTCAATCTTGTATCTTCATAGTCTTGGAGTCCGGCGGATGATGATAGTCCGACTGTCCGGACACCCCCTAGTCCAGGACTCCCTCAACGATAACAACGGAAGGCTTGGAAGATAAAGTGAGTCCATCAACTCAACCGGCATCACTAAGTGAAAGATCACGACCTAAGGCACCTTACTCGTCGTCTGAAAAGTCTGCAACATGAACGTTGCAGCCCGAAACGGGTCAGCACATGGAATATGCTGGCAATGTAACACATAGAGAGTAATGACCAGAATAAATGCTATCACTACATGCATATATGGCTGGTGGAAAGCTCTATGGTTACAGTTTTGCAGAAAACCAATTTTTCCCTACAACAAAGGAATAAAATTTATTTAACTATCATGGTGGTTTTTGAACATTGAGAAGGTTCACCCAACTCAATCCCAATTAAGCATCATCGTTAAATCTAATCAAATTATATTAAGAGTGATGAGATCCACATGATAATCCAAGAACTAGATACTCAAAATGTCCATAACTGGGGACACGGCTAACCATGATTAGTTTGTACACTCTGCAGAGGTTTGCACACTTTTCCCCACAAGACTCGAATACATCCATGGTCGGAGAAACGAGACACAGTCTTTCTGAAACAATAACTCTTTACTCCGGGTGGACAGTTACACCTACTTTCCCCTACATCTGCTAGCCCACCACTGAAAGAGGTCTTGCAACTTACTCAACTATGCTAGAGCCCATAATAGCTTGGGGCTACACACGGAAGTTTGTAGCATGAGTAATCTTATGATCCCTTTGAGCCTGGGTGGCGGTCCATAGGAGAATCACACGGTACCCCGGGATTTCCAAAAAATACAGGCAACACTGGGTTCCCCAGGTGCCTCAATCCACCCAGATGTGTATTAAAGTAGCCACCTTAACTTAACCATTAATTAACAAAACTCACATCTGTCATGGATATAGTCACCCAATCCACGTCTACAAGCATAGCATAGCAATATAGGCAACATAGAAGTGGCTCCCAAAGGTTTGATAATAAACAGGACAATAGGTACTACCTCATCTACTTCCCAAAACCCATATTTTAATCAGATCCTAACCATGCAATTGTTTGAGGATTGATCTAATGCAATAAAACTGGGTAGTAAAGAGGTATGATCAAAGTGTTACTTGCCTTGCTGCTGATGATCCGTGAAACCTAGAGACTCGTAGTAGCACGCTTCGCACTCGGGTACTCTATCGCAAACAAACAAGCATATAATAAGCACTCAACTAGAAGCATGGGTAAAACTCAAATAAGAGATCTAACCAGAAAGTTCAACTTAAGAACTCCGGTTTCCAAAAAGAATCAAATCAAATGAAGCAATGAAACTCAAACTGCGAAGGAAACAAGCTTTGTTTACTAATCTAGACTTAAGTCAACTTTCATAGTAGCAAAATCTTGTTTAAGTTTGTTAAACAGAAAGAGGGCTTCGAGACGAAACTCTAGGTGCTTGAATCGCCTGATTCCGATAAACGAGCGAAAAGATAAACTAAAACGAAAATTAGGGCAGAAATCACGATCGAAAATAATTGCGGAAAAACCCTGGAAAAAGAAAAACTGACGAACAGGCTAACGAACGAACGTTCGCTGTCTGCGGCTAAACGGTGAAAATAATTCGTTAAAATGAACGAAAGAACGGGCGTTCGCTAAATAACTAAACCAAAAAAAAACCGATCTATATATAAAAAATAAACCGCGGGTTCTAAAAAAACGTATGGTTTTCCGTAGAAAATTGGCGGCGGCGGGAGGCGGCTCCGGCAGCTACCTCGGTGGGACGGCGGTGGGCGGGCGGCGGCTTCGGCGTCGGGCGCGGGCTCCGGCGGCGGCTGGGTCGGGTGGTGGCGGGGTCGGGTGAGGCAACGGGGCTCCGGTGGAGTGGGCGACGGGCGGCA
>NC_041389.1:222822832-222881453 GCF_002162155.2 Triticum dicoccoides | reverse complement strand
GGGTTTGGGGAGTGGGTGGACTGAGGTGGCTCGGGCCTCGCGGGCGCGACTTATAAAGGGGCCGACCTGGGGAGTCCTGGCCGGTTACGACCCGAAGTTGGTTTTGTTTTTTTAATAATAATTCCGCGCAGAAAAACAAAGAAAAGAAATACTAAACGGACTCCAAAAATCCTAAAATAAATTTTCCCCGTCCTCTAAAAATATAGCGGACAAATTGAACATTTAATTCGGCCTATAATGCAATTTTGAAAAACGCATATTTTTCCTTATTCAAATAAAATAGCGATAAAACTCCGAATAAAAATCTTATTTGATTTTAATATTAAATCTCCAATATGTCTTTATTTTGGGAAAGTCATTTTACCCCCACTCTTTTATTTTTATAAAAGAAATATTTGAAGAGAAAATAATTAAAATCAAACGATCCTCTTTTCAAAATTTGAGAAAACTCAAATATGAAAAATAATGAAATCCCGAACTCTCTCGGTGGGTCCTTGATATGATATGCAATGATGATGTAATGTATAACATTCCAAATTGAAAATTTGGGATGTTACGAACCTACCCCCCTTAAGATGAATCTCGCCCTCGAGATTCGGGTTGACTAGAAAATAGGTGAGGGTGATCCTTCCGTAGGTCTTCCTCTCGTTCCCAGGTGGCTTCATCTTCAGTATGGTGGCTCCACTGAACTTTGCAGAACTTGATAACCTTGCTGCGTATGACTCGGCTGGCGAACTCGAGAATCTTTACTGGTTTCTCCTCATAAGTCAAATCGCTATCCAACTGAATCGCTTCCAATGGCACTGTATCTCTTAGAGGAATATCAGCCATCTCCGCGTGGCACTTCTTCAGCTGGGAAACGTGGAACATATCATGAACTCCTGACAATCCTTCGGGCAACTCCAACTTGTAAGCAACTTCTCCCATACACTCCAAAACTTTGTATGGTCCCACAAAACGTGGCGCTAACTTTCCCTTAACTCCAAAACGCTTAACTCCTCGAAGTGGGGACACTCGAAGATAAGCTCTGTCTCCGACTTCGTAAACCATCTCTTGCGTTTAGAATCCGCAAAGCTTTTCTGCCTGGACTAGGCTACCTTGAGCGTGAATCAACTTAACCTTCTCTTCAGACTCTTTAATTAAATCTGGTCCAAACAACTGACGGTCTCCAACTTCATCCCACAACAATGGTGTCCTGCACCTCCTTCCGTACAAAGCTTCAAAAGGGGCCATCTTCAAACTAGCTTGATAGCTGTTGTTGTAAGAGAACTCTGCATAGGGCAAATTGTCGTCCCAACTAGATCCATAATCTAGCGCACAAGCTCTCAACATGTCCTCCAGAATCTGATTGACTCTCTCGGTCTGTCCATCTGTCTGTGGATGAAAGGCTATACTGAAGTCTAGCCTGCTGAGGGAGTCCTGGATTAGGGGGTATTCGGACAGCTGGACTATATACTTTGGCTGGACTGTTGGACTACGAAGATACAAAGACTCAAGACTTCGTCCCGTGTCCGGATGGGACTCTCCTTTGCGTGGAAGACAAGCTTGGCGATTCGGATGTTAGATCTCCTTCTTTGTAACCAACTCTGTGTAACCCTAGCCCCTTCCGGTGTCTATATAATCCGGAGGGTTTAGTCCGTAGGAAAAGGACAATCAGAATCATAGGCTAGCTCCTAGGGGTTAGCCTCTACGATCTCGTGGTAGATCAACTCTTGTAATACTCATATCATCAGGATCAATCAAGTAGGAAGTAGGGTATTACCTCCATCGAGAGGACCCGAACCTGGGTAAAACATTGTGTCCCCTGCCTCTTGTTACCATTAGCCTTAGATGCACAGTTCGGGACCCCCTACCCAAGATCCGCCGGCTTTGACACCGACATTGGTGCTTTCATTGAGCGTTCCTCTGTGTCATCGCAGCAAGGCTCGATGGCTCCTTCAATCATCAACAACAACATGGTCCAAGGTGAGATTTTTCTCCCCGGACAGATCTTCATGTTCGGCGGCTTTGCACTGCGGGCCAATTCGCTTGGCCATCTGGAGCAGTTCGACAGCTACGCCCCTGGCCATCAGGTCAGGTTCAGAAACTTGAACTACACTGCCGATATCCACGGAGATTTGTTCTTCGACGGATTCAGGCCTATGCAAGGAGCGCCAAACAGTCACGACGAGCACGGCTTAGATCTGCTGTCAGACAACATTCGGGATATCTCACCTGCAGTACCTCCGGACCTAAATCCGGGGCAGATCGCGTCGTCCGAGGACGGGTGGATGGACCCCGCCCCGGAGGCCGCATACTCATCGGCGGTAGAGCCGAACACAGACCCCACCTCTAAGGAAGTCTATGTCACCGGACCCCCGGACTTGTGTCCGACTGTAGGTTCCATACCATGTGCACCCAGGCCCATCGAATTCGATTGGGCTCCGGTAATGGAGTTCATCACTGCGGATATCTTTCAGCACTCGCCCTTCGGCGACATGCTGAATTCATTAAGGTCTCTCTCTTTGTCAGGAGACTCTTGGCCGAACTATGTCCAGCCCGAGTGGGAAGCAAGCGACGAGGAAATTCGTTACCCACCCACCACCCACTTCATTTCCACTGTCGATGATTTGACCGACGTGCTTGACTTTGACTCTGAAGACATCGACGGTGTGGACGATGATGCATGAGAAGAACAGGAACCACCACCCACAGGGCGCGGGACAGCCACCTCCTCGTATGATATATATATGGTGGACACCCCCAAAGAAACCAATGGCGATGAGGCAACGAAGGATAACCCCTTACGGAAGAAATCAGAGCATGGGTGTCATCGGCGCCGCTCTCAGCCCCGCCACAGCAATACCGGCACAGGAGACGAAAACAATCCGGATGGTGCCAAAAATGAATACAATCCCGATCAGCCCGCCTTCGAGCAGGCCGAACAGGAAGACGGGCATATTAGCCCAGATGAACAGGTGATGGACGGATACTCGGAGGAGGACAACCACATGCATCCCTCCGAAGACGAGGTGAGCCTCGGCGATGATGAATTCGGCTTGCTTGAGGATCCCGTAGAGCAGGTTCGCTTCAAGCGACGGCTTATGGCCACTGCAAGAAGCCTGAAAAACAAGCAGCAGCAGCTCCAAGCTGACCAAGATCTGCTCACAGACAGATGGACTGAGGTCCTGGCAGCCGAGGAATACAGACTCGACCGCCCCATGAAAGGGTACCCCAAGCACAAGTTGCTACCTCAACTTGAGGAGGAGGTCCTAAAGCCCACACCCCGACGCCAATACATCACGATCCGGGGCAATACACAGGAAATGCGAGACAACATCCATAAACTTCGACGCAACAAAAATAAGCGTCACAAAAATAACGATGACACCCAAGACACGATAGTCGATGCCGGATTCCGCGGCTCCCAGTCTGATCAGCGGAAAGAGAACAATTCAGGCCCATCCGGCCCAGGCAGCACACTCGACCACCCATGTCAAATTCATGGTACCCCCGGAACGGCAGCTAATCATACCAATAAAGAATGCCGGATCTTCAAAACAAACCGGTCGGTCGTGCGCCGGAAACAATAAGAAGGGGTCTCAAAGCTATGAAGACAACGAGGAGCCCAGACCATCAATCATTATGAGGAAAAGAAAATTCTCCGCAAACCAACAAGGCGAACGTGATAAACACCACCCACATCCCCAAATGGGAACGAATGTGTACTCCTCGGGACGCCGACTCAACAATACAAGTCACCCCACGATACAAAAATACGGCCAATCATCTCCGATCACACAGACCATCCAGCCAATTTCAACCATGGCAATTCAGTTGCACTTATCCTTGACCCAATAGTTAGTGGGTTCCACCTCACACGAGCCCCTATTGGAATAAACAGTAGCCCAAAATTGCTGCGCCAGGACACAGTGCACCAGATAGGTATTGATCGCTCGAGGATCAAACCCACTAAAAACACCTTCTCAAGATGTCGTACCAGGTGTAGTCAGTTTTACAGGCCCACCACCCTAGAGGTTGTCTTCGGATCACCAAAAAATTACCATGCCAAAGAATAAGACTTCGACATTGTCCCCTTATACAGTAACTATTACGCACTGCCGGGACGAACCGCGTTGGCTCGATTCAACGCGGTACCACACCATGCCAAGCCCACGTGACATAGTCACAATTACGGGCAACGCCGAACTCCACCCCGACACTGGAAAGTATACTGCCGTTGAGGTAGCGGGTTGTGCCTTTCTATCGAACCTCGATTCGATAGACGACCCCCCGGACACCAACAAAGGAGTCCAAGCTACTTTACGGCATGATAACCCGGCTCGACCAAGCTCCAATCAAGCACTCCGGCATAAGCTGGAGAGGGCCCTGCGGTTCAACCACCCTATGACACACAAATGTCTCTAAGCATTTTCTTTGCAGGCTCACTTTTGCGCAGAACAGGACTGGCGACATGGAATCAGCTTGGATGCACAAAGAGGGAATACACAAATATTCCCCAAGAAGACAGTCCGTATACACTTCGGATCCGCACACAGCTTCCTCCCGCTCGGTCGCGACAGGTTCCGCCAGCATACCTCCTTTTATAGCATAAACCGTACTCATACGCATAGACGTGTCACTCCACTACAACATGTAGAGTTATATGACACTTACCGGCCGTCATTCCTCATTGACGCCTTTTTTCGTCATAACGGCACCCGCACATAGTGTCATGCCCCACTACGCCAGGGGCTTCATTGTACCCATAATATGGTAACAAAGTCCGGCCACCTTATCGGTCGCTCGGCACCCCGAACTTATAGCACTATATGCATAAGCTCCGAATCATGTCTTGGGTCATTAGTTGGGTTTGCCCGTCTCCCATGTTTTGGTACCTTACGTTCCGCTCCATCGGCTAAGGTAGTGCTGGGAGAACTACGCCGATTGTGTCCCGGTTCTTCCGGATGAGCACCTCAGTAGAGAAAGCTGAAAACTGACTGTCATGATACGGCGAGAGCTGGTCAACTGTTCGAGAGGTTGTAAAATCTTTAAGGATTTATTCCGCATAATGCCATAACAAATACAGAGTGCGACGGATCGGTCTTCCTATCAGGCGCTGTTAGAGCCCCTCGTACGGTCTTCCGAACACCAAGGGTTGCGCCTACCATACTCGAATTCCTATGGCTAAGTGAGAGTGATAAAGCCCTATAGTACGATTGCCTGGTTCACTGTGATGAACACCTTCTTCAAGGACCCAAAAATGGGATAAAGAGTGTTCAGGTATGTCCCGAACACCCCCGTACTTTCTACATGGGGGCAGAAGACGATGACTGGCCAACTCTCAGGATTCATATATATCAAACGGCCGCACAGGAAGAAAAACTTTCATATAACAGGCAATAAACAATAAAAGTGCCAGTATTCCGCATTACAAAGGACAGCATGACTATCTTCAGGGAAATATAATGTCTTTGGTACATTGTTCCGCCACAAGGCGGGCTCCTTTCAGGACACCATCATAATATAATTCGGGCTTGCGGTGCTCCTTACCCTTCGGAGGTCTCTCAGTCATCAGCTTTTCAGCATCAAGCTTCCCCCAGTGCGCTTTCGCACGGGCAAATGCCATTCGTGCACCTTCTATACAGACTGACCGCTTAATGACTTCGAGCCGAGGGCAAGCACCAACAATCCGCTTCACGAGCCCGAAGTAACTGCTTGGAATTGGCTCAGCGGGCCACAGCTGGACAACTAAGTCCTTCATGGCTAGTTCGGCCGCCTGGTGCAGTTCGATCAGCTGCTTCAGCTGATCGACAAATGGCACCAGATAATTCGACGCCAAATACTGCGACCAGAAATGCTTTTCCACAGCCTTCTTCTCCTCAGCCCGGTAGAATTGAGCAGCATCAGATATGCTACATGGAAGATCCGCAAACGCCCCTGGAGAAATAAAAATTCAATTTGTCACTTTGAATTTCTCCTGTTGCTACATAAAAATCGCTTTAAAAGAAGCCTTACCAGCCGCAATCCTCCTCACCTCCTGAATGTGCTTCAGAGCACCTCGGTCTTCCTCCCGAACATCATTTGCGGCTTGGAGAGCTTGGGCAAGTTCGGATTCTTTCCCTGCTAGACTCTGCTCCAAAGTCTCGCTTTTCTTCACGGCCTCCATGAGCTCTTATTCAGCTTCAATGACCCTGGCCTCGCGCCTCTCGCGAAGAGCCTGCTCCGCGGCGGCCTTCTTGTCGGCTTCGGCCATAGCCTTTTTAGCGCCTCAATTTCGGCATTTGCTCCTGGAGCACACAATAGAAATAATTTCATCAGGCACAACTACTCATTTGTGCTAAACTTATCAAGGTTTCGACATACCTTGCTTGTCCTCCAACTGCTTCTTCACTCGGTCAAGTTCTTCTTCGGCCCGCTCCAGACTCTGCTTTAGTCCGGACACTTCCGCAGTATGAGAGGTGGCCGTCGCTACAGACGCATGTTTATAAACGAAGAGATATATGTCATTAACTGAGTCTCCTGCGAAGCGGAAATTTGATCCCCTGTCCGGCTCTCTCTTTCACCGGACAGTGCATCAGGGGCTACTATCCATACTATGACAATCTTCAAAGGTTCCTAAAACATACCTCAAAGCCTTTTATAAGGCTGATGCAAGATTCATTCAGTCCGCTCTCAACGGACTGAATCTTTTCAATCACCGCACCCATAAGGGCGCGATGTTCATCGACGATGGAAGCACTCTTTAGAGCTGTCGATAAGCTATCCTGCAGCTCTGGTTGGACAGAGGTTGCTGGTGGAGCAGGCTCGCCTCCTTTCATCAAGGGGGGCTGCCTGCCAGATCCTGGAGCCTCAAAGGTCTCCGGGACGGTGTCCGGCTGTGGGCCGAATCCAAGATCGCCCCCGCCATCGACGCTCATGGGAACCGTTCCTCCCGTGTATCCGGCCCCAGAGGTGTGCCCTCCCTGGTCTGGGTCCTGCTGGGACGACACCTCGGTGTCACGCCCAGGCTTCGGGGAAGGAGCCTCCGGAGGCGTCTCGCTCTCCAGGGCATCTAAGCTCAGCAAATTCTCTGATGAGGACTATTCGGCGCGAGACCTTGCCGGGCTGCACAAAGTATGGTGCAAGTTAAAATATTACACCTTAGTAATCCTGGGCACGTGAGCGTGTTTGGATTTCATGTACTCACGATTTTACCAGGGGCTGGGCCCTGGGATCCCACTCCGGGCTGCTACTGGTAGCCGCGGTGGACGCCTTTGGAAGGGGATTTCTTCCCCTCCTTGGTGATTCAGCCTCTAAGGATGAGGTGGCCGTCCTTTTCTTTCCTCCCCCCATGGAGGACTCGTCTTCTTCCTCATCCTCTTCATCTTCGGAGGAAGGATGGGCATTGGAGTCTTCGGATTTTGTGATCGAAGCACCGCAGCGACGGAGGCGCTCCGGGTCTCCTTGGCCTCCTTTAAGGCCTCTTTCTTTGGCGCCTTGTAAGGCGCTGGGACCAGCATCTTCATTAGAAGTGGTCCTGCTAGTTCTTCTGGCAGCGGGGCCAGACAATGTATCCGCCCTGCCTTCTTCGTCCATTCCTGGGGTAATTGTGGAAAGCATGATAAAGCGTCTCCCTCGGGATATGCCAGCTAAACATGGATGGACAGAACATAGCGATAACTTACCGGACTGGTGGGGCAGGACAGTTGATACCCACAGTCCTAGGCGGAGTCCGGCCATGGTTTGCTGGACTTGAAGAGCACCTTCCAGATATCCTTGTGTGAGGAGCCGTAGAGCTCTCGCAGGGTTTGGTGCTCGGCCGGATCGTATTCCCACAAATTACAGGTCCGGTGTTGGCAAGGAAGAACCAGGCAAACTAACATGACCTGGACTACATTGACAAGTTTGACGTCCTTGTCTACCACGCCCTTGACACGCGTCTGGAGCACCGACAGCTCATCACACGAGGACAAGTTCAGGCCCTTCTTGGGCCAGGACGTGAGCCGCAGGGGGGCTCCAGATCTGAATCCGGGAGCAACGGTCCACTTTTTGCCGCATGGCTCAGTGATGTAGAACCACTGCTGCTGCCACTCCTTGATGGAATCATTGAAGGTGCCTGTCGGCCATGTGACCTTGGGCATCTTGCTAACCATGGCGCCTCCGCACTCGGCGTGCTCTCCGTTCACCACCTTGGGCTTCACATTGAAGATCTTCAGCCATAAGCCGAAGTGTGGCGAAATTCGGAGAAAGGCCTCACACACGATGATAAAGGTCGAGATGTTAAGGAAGGAATTAGGGGACAGATCATGAAAATCAATCCGGTAATAATACATGATGCCGCGAACAAATGGGCGAAGGGGAAACCCAAGCCCACGGACGAAATGAGGAAGAAACACAACCATCTCATGAGGTTCTGGATTAGGGACGATCTGTCCAGCCGTCGGAAGACGATGGCCGATTTTCTTGGCCAAGTACCCGGCCTCTTGAAGCTTTTTGATATCCTTCTCCTGGACGGTAGAGGCCATCCACTTGCCTCCTGCTCCGGATCCGGACATCTTCAGAGAACCTCTTTTTGGTGGAGAAGACGAGTGCTTGGGCGCTAGGGCTCAAGCGAAAGGGAATGGACGAGCGGAAGGAAAAGGTGTGGGTAAAGAGGAAGAGGCCTTATTTCTTTATAGAGGCAATAAAAACTTTTGCGCCTCCCTACTTGCCTGATGGAACCTGCTCGTTCCCCACTCGCCGCGATTGGCGGTACGGTTGGGCTACCCGCACCCATATTGATGAAAGTCCCGTGATAAGGGGCGCACGATCTCTACTTCGACAAGACGTGCCCAGGAAACCGCCTCGCAATATGCACAACAGCTGGTTGAGAAACAGTTCGGGTAAGGACCAGACCACAATGTGATATCGGGTTATGAAAAATATATCAGCGGATTCGGTTTGTGGAATATAGCTCTCTCTATGGTGGTATGTGAAAATCGTCTTGCAGAGCCGTACATGATTTAAGTGTTCGAGATTTACTTTGGAGTAATCGGAGATGGAACCCGCCCTGCAATACCGAAGATAATCTGCGCGCCGGACTCATCGTCATTGAAGCATGGTTCAGGGGCTACTGAGGGAGTCCTGGATTAGGGGGTATTCGGACAGCCGGACTATATACTTTGGCCGGACTGTTGGACTATGAAGATACAAAGACTCAAGACTTCGTCTCGTGTCCGGATGGGACTCTCCTTTGCGTGGAAGACAAGCTTGGCGATTCGGATGTTAGATCTCCTTCTTTGTAACCGACTCTGTGTTGTCGTAGCCCCTTCGGTGTCTATATAAACCGGAGGGTTTAGTCCGTAGGAAAAGGACAATCAGAATCATAGGCTAGCTCCTAGGGTTTAGCCTCTACGATCTTGTGGTAGATCAACTCTTGTAATACTCATATCATCAAGATCAATCAAGCAAGAAGTAGGGTATTACCTTCATCGAGAGGGTCCGAACCTGGGTAA
The DNA here is from genome assembly GCF_002162155.2 of Triticum dicoccoides. NCBI lineage: Eukaryota > Viridiplantae > Streptophyta > Magnoliopsida > Poales > Poaceae > Triticum > Triticum dicoccoides. Next base: position 222,871,998 of record NC_041389.1, on the reverse strand, counting down.
AACATCGTGTCCCCTGCCTCCTGTTACCATTAGCCTTAGACGCACAGTTTGGGACCCCCTACCCGAGATCCGCCGGTTTTGACACCGACACCTGGTACCCAAAGTTTCGTGCAACTGATTCCAGAACTTTGAGGTAAACTAGGTTCCTCTATCTGATACAACGGTCTTCGGAACTCCATGTAGACATACGATCCTGGTCATGTATATCTTTGCCAACTTAGCACTGGTATAAGTGGTCTTCATTGGAATGAAATGAGCTACCTTCGTCAAACAATCGACTACAACCCATATCGAGTCATAGCCTGAACGAGTCCTGGGTAACCCCGTGATAAAATCCATGCCTAGCTTATCCCACTTCCATTCGGGTATCGGCAATGGCTGTAGCAATCCAGCTGGCTTCTGATGCTCTGCCTTCACTCTCTGACATACATCACAGACTACTACATACTTCGCAATATCCTTCTTCATTCCGGTCCACCAGAAACTATCCTTCAAATCCAAATACATCTTGGTATTTCCTGGGTGAATCGAATACGGTGAATCATGGGCCTCCTGCAGAATCAACTTCCTGATCTCTTGATCATTGGGCACATATACGCGGTCCTCAAACCATAAGGTATCATGCTCATCCTCACGAAATCCCTTAGACTTTCCTTTGCTCATCCTTTCCTTTGTCTCAGCAACCTCCTTGTCTGTCTTATGAGCTTCTCTGATCTTATCCATCAAAGTGGGCTGAATTTCCAATGCTGCTACATAGCCTATCGGAACTATTTCCAAAAATAGCTCACGAAGATCCTCTGCTAACTCCTGGGGTAACTCTCCGGTGATGAGTGTATTGCATGACTCTTGCGGCACAACGCATTAGCTACGTTGGCCTTTCCGGGATGATAATGCAACCTCATATCGTAATCCTTAATGAGCTCCAACCATCTCCTTTTCCTGAGATTCAACTCCTTCTGCGGGAAGATATACTTCAAACTCTTGTGATCTGTGTACACCTCACAATGGTTTTCCATGAGAAAATGTCTCCATGTCTTCAACGCATGCACTACGGTTGCAAACTCCAAATCATGTGTAGCGTAGTTCAACTCATGGGGTTTAAGCTGTTGTGAGGCATATGAAACAACTCTTCCCTCCTGCATAAGCACTGCTCCAAGTCCTCGACGAGAAGCGTCGCAATACACTTCATAATCCTTGCGTTGATCTGGCAGAATCAACATTGGTGCTGTAACCAAACGTTTCTTCAACTCCAGGAAACTGGCCTCACATTCCTCAGTCCATTTGAACTTAGTGTCCTTCTTCAACAACTCCATTGTGGGCTTTGCAATCTTCGAGAAGTTCTCAATGAACCTCCGGTAGTATCCTGCGAGTCCAAGAAAACTCCGGATCTCTCCAACTGACGTGGGTGCTTCCCAATTTGTCACAGTGACAACTTTGGTGTGGTCTACTGCTATTCCTTCTCCAGATATAACATGTCCGAGGAATCCAACTGCCTTCAACCAAAACTCACACTTGCTAAACTTGGCATATAACTAATGTTCTCTGAGCTTTCCAAGTACCAAATGCAAATGCTCCTTATGCTCCTCTTCATTCTTCGAGTAAACTAATATGTCATCAATGAACACCACGATGAACTTATCCAAAAACTCCATAAACACATTGTTCATCATGTTCATGAAATAGGCAGGTGCGTTAGTCAGACCAAATGACATAACGGTATACTCATATAGCCCGTACCTTGTGGTAAAAGCTGTCTTAGGTATATCCTGCTCTCGGATCTTCAGCTGGTGGTATCCTGATCGCATATTAATCTTGGAAAATACTTTAGCTCCTTGCAACTGGTTAAACAAATCATTGATCATCGGCAGTGGGTATTTGTTCTTGATTGTCACTTCATTCAATCCACGATAATCAGCAACCATTCTCAACGATCCATCCTTCTTCTCCATTAGAAGCACTGGTGATCCCCAAGGTGACGAACTTGGGCGAATATAGCCTTTACCCAGTAACTCCTTAATCTGCTTCTTAATTTCCTCCAAATCCTTTGCGGGCATCCTGTACGATCTCTTAGATATTGGCCCTGTGCCTGGCAAAATCTCAATCAAAAACTCAATGTCTCTATCCGGTGGCATGCCTGGCAACTCTTCTGGAAATACATCAGGGAAATCCTTCACCACTAGTACTTCCTCCTATACAACTCCTGATAAGGAATTCACTTGAGTCCTCTTCGACACATGCCAGGATACATACTTAATTCTTCTTCCTTCTGGGGTGGTGAGCAAAATCGACTTACTGGCGCAATCGATGTTTCCTCCATACGTCGATAGCCAATCCATACCCAAAATCACATCCAAACCTTGTGATTCCAAAATTATCAGGTCTGAGGGGAAAAGATGCCTACCTATGGTCAATGGCATCTAAAAACATCCTTGGCTTGCCATATACTCCGCTCCTGGCGAGCTTACTAACATAGGTGTTCTAAGAACTTTGGTGGGCAACTTATACTTATCCACAAATCCCCTTGATATGTATGAATGTGATGCACCAGTATCAAAAAGAACGATTGCAGTAAATGACTTAACCAAAAACTTACCTATTACTGCATCTGGCTGGGCTTCAACCTCCTCCACATTAACGTGGTTCACTTGTCCCCTGTTGAAAGGGTTAGGCTTCTTCCGAGAGCTTCCATTGCCATTTCCATTCTTAGCTTCAGGACATTCATTGGCATAATGTCCAGTCTTCTGGCACTTGTAGCAAGTAATGTGACTTAGATCCTTCTTGGCGGGCGTTGCTGGGTTGGAACGGTTCTGGCCGTTGCTTCCTGCATTACCATTCCCATTCTTGGGGCCACTATGGTTGTGCGAACTTCCTCCATTGTGGTTGTGACCTCCATGGTTATGCTGAAAAGGTCCTCCCGAGTTTGGGGTAAAACGGGGCCTCTGCTGAGCTCTAGAATTGTACTTCTCTTGTCCATACTTCCTCTTGCGGTTGTCAATCTACTGCTGCTTCCCTTCAATCATGAGAGCTCTATCTACCAACTCCTAGTAGTTGTTGAAGGTTGCCACCATCAACTGCATGCTCAGCTCATCATTCAGTCCTTCCAGAAACTTCTCCTGCTTAGGTGCATATATAGCAATGTCATCTGGGGCATAACGTGCTAACTTACTAAAATCATCCACATACTGGCCAACGGTACGTCCTCCTTGGTGCAAGTTGTGAAAGTCACGCTTCTTCATGGCCATAGATCCTGACGAAACATGGGTAGTACGGAAAGCCTGCTGAAATTGGTCCCATGTGACAGTGTCGATGGGGTAAGTGGTTGTGAAATTCTCCCACCATGATGTTGCGGGTCCATCAAGCTGATGTGTGGCAAAATGCACTTTCTCCGCATCTGTGCATCCTGCAGTGGTCAACTCCCTTCCAATCTTGCGGAGCCAATCATCTGCAACTATCGGCTCGGTGCTACTGGAGAACACCGGCGGATTAAGCCTCAAGAAACGGGCTAAGTGATCAAAAGGTGGTGGTGGTGGGTTGTTGTTGTTGTTGTTCCCTTGATTCTGATTCTGGACTAGTATCTGCATCAATGCATTCTGCTGCTAGATCAACTGAGTGAGCTCCGGTGGGAAAGCAAATCCATTGTCGCGTCTCGGAGGCATCTGATGGGTTTAGAAAAGATGAGAAAACAGAATAGAAATAGATCTAGAGAGAAAACACTACCCATATGCACATGAGACAAACACAAACATATCACTTCAATCAATTCAAACAAGGGCATACAACGGTCTAACTATCATTACAAAAGTGCTCGGACTATACTATATACATGGGGGAATACTACTACTGTTATGGTGGTCGACTAGAAAAATTGATCCGTCGAAGACTCCATGATATCTGCTCCAGCTTCATCAACATTAGGGTCCGTGTCGGTGTCGTCGATGATGATGTAGTTCTCCGGGCAAGTGGAATCGTCGTCATCTCCTCCTAGCGCGGGGTCTCCCATGAATATTCCTAGCTTCTTCTTCAGATTGTCATTCTTCTCCACGAGTATCGTCATTTCCTCCTCATATCCATCGTGTGTAGTCTTGAGTTCTTCTTCCAGCTCCGTGATCCTGGTCATTGCCTTCTTCAGATCTTTCATGCCTACACACATCTGGTTCTCCTGGCGTCGAATGTGCTGATTTAACTCTTGGATGAAAGCTGCAATAGATCTATCCTTCCTCGTGCTGATCATCTCCCATTGCTCATCTCGGCGCCCACAAATCTGGTAGATAGTATCCTTGAGATCCTTGTGCTAAATTTCTCTAATGCGTCCCATGGTGATGTGGGCTGCCATGCTCTTTCCTAGACTCCAGGTTGGTGCATCAAAGGAAAACTCTATGGGCTCAGTGACTGGCATGAACGTCCTTCTTGGAACTTGAACTTGAATCATCCAATGCTCCTCTTCTGGTAAAGTGGCTATGTAGGTCCCAGTGAAACTTGGTATTCCGATGTTCAGGTATCTAGTAACTTCCTTCAAATGGTGTCCAAAAGGTGTTTCTTCATCCGGTTGCGTGAACTTGTTCCTTGCATCCGCCATCCTAAAGAATAGAAAAGGGAGAGGAGTCAGAAATGAGAAGAGAGTAGTGATCTAGGGCTTTAGCTTAGTGGTCGTGTCCTACAGTCAGCGTGTGCTCTGATACCATCTTGTAGCGACCAGACCTCAAACAGTCTGATCTCTGTGCATCAGTGTCATCCCTGGATCGATAATGCTGACACACACAGTACTTGAAGGATTTATAACAGAGTAGCAATCACACACTTATTACATCGAATGTCTCAAAAGAGAACTTATTACAATAAATATGGCTTAAGTCCATCTAAATACGATAACAGTGGAAGGCTTGGAAGATAAAGTGAGTCCATCAACTCCAACGGCATCACTGAGTGAAAGATCACGACCTAAGGCACCTTACTCGTCGTCTGAAAAGTCTGCAACATGGACGTTGCAGCCCGAAGCGGGTCAGCACATGGAATATGCTGGCAATGTAACACATAGAGAGTAATGACCAGAATAAATGCTATCACTACATGCATATATGGCTGGTGGAAAGCTCTATGGTTACAGTTTTGCAGAAAGCCAATTTTTCCCTACAACAAAGGAACAAAATTTATTTAACTATCATGGTGGTTGTTAAACATTAAGAAGGTTCACCCAACTCCAGAAAAAAAGAGAAGGCAAAAACCAGGCTGTCACAAACCTCCCCCACTTAAGATGAATCTCGTCCTCGAGATTCGGTTGCTTGGGAAAATAGTTCTGGATAGGTTGTCCTTAAAAATTCCTCTCTTTCCCAGGTTGCTTCTTCCTCGGTGTGATGCTCCCATTGGACCTTGTAAAATTTGATCGCTTTGCTGCGTGTGACCCTTTCTGCCTCATCCAAGATTCTGAATGGTCTCTCCTCATAAGTCAAATCCTTGGCAAGCTCAATTTCTGACATATCAGTCCTCTTCTCAGGTGGTGAAATACACCTTCTCAGCTGTGATACATGGAACACGTTGTGTACATCCGACAATTCGGGTGGCAATTCCAACTGATAAGCAACTGTGCCAACTCGTGTCATGACTGGGAACAGACCAATATACCTTGGTGCTAATTTTCCTCGGGTCTAAAATCTCTTGACTCCCTTCATGGGGGTGACTCGGAGATACACGTGTTCACCAGGTTCAAAACTTATTTCCCGGTGCTTGGCATCATAATAACTCTTTTGTCATGACTTAGCCAGTTGTAATCTATCTCAAATTTCTTTGACTTGTTTCTCTGCCTCTAGTATCAGATTGGTACTGAAGATACGGCTGTCTCCGGTTTGAGACCAATTTAACGGGTTGCGGCACTTACGGCTGTATGAAGCTTCAAAGGGAGACATTTTCAGGCTGGTTTGAAAACTATTGTTGTATGAGAATTCCGCATATGGCAAACATACTTCCCATTTGGGTCCAGTCTAAGGCACATGCTCGAAGCATATCTTCAAGTATTTGATTTACCCGCTCAGTCTGACCGTCGATCTGGGGATGATAGGTGGTGCTATATTGGAGAGCGGTCCCCAACGCTTGATGGAATCAGGACCAGAATGCAGATGTAAACAATGAACCTCGGTCCAAAGTGATGGTTTTAGGTACTCCATGCAAACTGACAATCGGGGATACATATAATTGTGCAAGTTGATCGATGCAAAGGGTGGTGTGGATAGGAATGAAGTGAGCCACTTTAGTTAGCGTGTCCACTATGACTCATATAGCATCATTGCCTCGATGCGTCTAGGGTAGACGGGTGATAAAGTCCATGCAGACATCGTCCCATTTCCATTGTGAGACGGGTAGAGGTTGGAGAAGTCCAGTGGGTTTTTGGTGTTCCGCCTTTACTTTGTTGCAGATGTCACAACAAGCGGCAAAATATGCGATGTCCCTTTTCATTCCATCCCACCAAAATATATGTCGAAGGTCTTCATACATTTTAGTACCGCCTGGGTGTATTGAGTATGAGGATTCCTGTGCTTCTGCCAAAATTTTCTTCCTCAAATCTGCTAGCTTGGGTACGCACATCCTTCCTCGAAACCTGAGTGTACCCAATGCATCTCTTGAGAAATCCTGAGTCTTGCCTTCTCGCAGGTTTTGGATATATCCTTGCAGACTCTTGTCTTTAGCCTGTGCTATGCGAATCTCCTCTTCTAGTGTAGGAGTTACTTCCAAAATATTCGCAAGGCCGGCATTTATAATTACTAGGTTGAGCTGAGCGATCTCCTACTGGAGTTCTGAAGGAAAAGACTCCATCATGGCATTCAATTTGGCAGGCTTACGATTGAGGGCATCAACAACTATGTTAGCCTTTCCTGGATGGTAATTTATTTCCAAATCATAGTCTTTTACCAACTCGAGCCATCTTCGCTGTCGGAGATTTAAGTCTGGTTGGGTGAATATATATTTGAAACTCTTGTGGTCGGTAAATATTTGACATCCCTTTCCAATGAGGTAATGTCTGCAAATATTTAGAGAGTGCACAACATCGTCTAGTTCCAAATCATGTGTAGGATAGTTCCCTTCATGAGGTCGTAGCTGGCGATATGCGTAAGCTACTACCTTGTCGTCTTGCATAAGCACACACCCAATGCCCTGTCTAGATGTGTCGCAATACACATCAAAGCTGCGGAAAATGTCTGGGGGAGTCAAGACCGGTGCGGATGTCAATATGGTTTTTAGCTCATTAAAGCTCTGCTCGCAATCCTCAGTCCATTAAAACTTCTTGTCTTTCTTGAGAAGTTCAGTCATTGGCTTGGCAATTTTGGAGAATCCTTCGATGAACCGACGATAGTACCCGGCTAATCCAAGGAAACTCCGGACTTGGGTTATGGTCGTGGGTGCTTCTCAATCAAGCACATCTTTCACTTTGCTAGGATCCACTATGATACCTTCTGCTGAAATAACATGCCCCAAAAATACGACTTGTTTGAGACAAAACTCACACTTGCTAAATTTTGCATATAGCTGATGGTCACAGAGTCTCTGCAAGACTACTCGGAGGTGTTCCGTGTGTTCTTCGTTACTCTTGGAGTAAATGAGAATATCATCGATGAAAGCCACCACAAACTTGTCCAAGAATTCCATGAACACCTTATTCATCATATCCATGAAGAAGGCGTGGGCATTTGTGAGGCCAAAGTACATCACCGTATATTCATAGAAATTGTACCGAGTAGTGAACGCGGTCTTAGGAATATCTTCCTTCTTGATTCTTAGTTGATGATATCCGGTCATTAAATCAACCTTGGAAAATACTTTTACACCACTGAGTTGATCGAACAAGTCATCAATCCTTGGTAGCGGGTATTTGTTCTTGCTGGTGACATCGTTCAACTGACGATAGTCAATGAACATTCTGAGACCATCGTCTTTCTTGTCCACAAATATTGCTGGTGATCCCCATGGTGATGAACTGGGGCGGATATATCCTTTCTGTAGCATTTCATCCAAGTGCTTCTTTAATTCGACGAATTCGGAGGAAGGCATCCAATAATACTTTTTGTACAACGGTGCAGTTCCAGGCACAAGATCAATTGCAAACTCAAGCTCTCGGTCCGGTGGCATGCCTGGCAATTCTTCTGGGAATACATCGGGAAACTCACTGACCACAAGAATTAATCCCAACTCGTTCGCCACATTGGTGAAAATCATTTCTTTCTTGGGTATACTCCTGCGAGCATAGAATTTTGTAGTCTGCCCTTCCTGATTTGTCAAGGTGACTTCTCGAGTTGCACAGTCTATGCATACTTGATATTGAGTCAACCAATTCATTCCCAAAATAATGTCCAACTTGGCAGACTCGATTACTATCAAAGCGGTTGGAAAGCGGACCCCCTTGATATCAATTTCCAAATTTTGGCAGACCAATTTGCTTTTGAGCACAGATCCCGAGGACTAAACCAACATACTTTTCCCTAAAAGAGAGCAAGGAAATTTGTTTTGGGCAACGAAACTTCGAGAAACAAAAGAGTGGGAAGCCCCAGAGTCGAATAAAATTACTGCGGGTATGCTATTAACAGATAACATACCAATGACGACTTTCGGGTTTTCGTGAGTGTCATTTGTGGAGAGGTGATGCACTTGCCCTTTGATGATCTGCTGGGTATGATATGGCCCCATATGATTGATTTGCGGTCGGAATGGGGCATTTGACTTCTTGGGACACTGCCTGGCATAATGTCTGGTCTGTCCACAGTTAAAGCAGGCATTATTGTGCTGACGCTCCTCGTGTACTGGACTGGACACGACATTCTTGACTTGAGTAGTGGCCTTGTTCACATTCTGCTGCCAATTGGGTTTGTACTCCACTTGAGTTTGTTACCATGTACGGGCCTTCTGTATTGGTTGTCCGTCCTTCTTTGGCTCAAATTTGCACTTGTTGTCATTATTTGCGGGTCGGTTGTCTTGCACATGTTTGTATTCTCTTTCTGCGATGAGGGCTTTATTTATCAGAGACTGAAAATTTGGAAAATCGAGCATGCAGAGAACACTTCTGAGGTGTTGATTTAATCCGCTAAGAAACCTATCTATCTTCCTTTCTTCTGTGGCCACATCATACAGAGAATAACGGGCCAGGTGGTTGAACTTGTGCAAATATTCACTTACTGACAGACTGCCTTGAGTGAGACCAAGAAATTGGCGTTGCTTGATCTTCATGATACCAGCTGGAATATGATACTTGAGAAATTGGTCCTTGAAATTAGTCCACATAATTTCTTCTCCCGCGGGCCATAGAGCATTAGCATTATCCCACCATATGGCAGCGGCTCCTTCAAGATAGTGGGTAGCAAATGGAACCTTGTCAGCCTCTTCAGTGCGAGCGATTTCAAGTTTCTTCTCAGTGGTGCGTAACCAATCCTCTGCTTCCAAAGGGTCAACCACTTGACTGAAAGTGGGAGCTTAGTCCTTTGAAAATCTGACAGTTTGAAGTGATGGCCATTATGATTTCCATTCTGCCCAACCAGAGCTTGCACACTTCTTAACAGCTCAATTAGATTATTGTTCCTTCTTTCCTCAAACATGCACATAATTTGTTCAGTGAGGGTGGATTTTGTGGTGGAGGCGGTGGCTACGGATACGGCTCGGGGGAGTGTCCTGCCTGCCTTGCTGAGCGACGGACAGGGACATCCTCACAAGCTTGTGAGCTGCTGCCTCCCCGCATCATCCTACTGTTTATTTTTCCCAATAAGAGCAACCACATTGAGAAACATCCAAACATGGGAAGAAAAAGCAGTGACAAACCCGAAAGAGCAAAACGAATAAAACAAGAAACACATCGATCGAATAAAAAGTCCCAACATAATTATACATAGACTCATACATGAAAGATAAACATCATGACTGGTGCGACTACTCACATACATGCAACGATACACCATGGCTCATACAACTGCATCCGTACATCACATGACCACTGCGGATACTCAAACGCTCTAAGACTCTGCCGGTGCTGCTGGATCCTCTCCTGAGTTAGACCCAGATCCTGAACTGAGGACGCCAACCGAGACCTTCGGGTTAAATGTAACACGACAATGCTGCCTCGAGGGCTCTCCCTCAGGGGTAGGCGTGGGATGAGAAGGGATCATGGGAGCTGCAGGGGTAGCAAGAAGAGACGCCCACTCAGCAGGAGCATTGTGTGGGTTCACTGTCGAGGTGCCCCGAGCTACTCGGGGGAGTAACCAGAGAAATAGGCGAGCTAGAAGTGGGCACAATAGATGGAGTAAATCCCATAGAAGGTGGAATAGGGTTGGATCTAGCGGCGGCTAAAGCAGAACGAGCACGATTGAGCTCTCGAGCCAACTCGTCAATCAGAAGATAACTAGCAGTGATATATCGAGAAAGGTGGATAGTGTCACTATCAAACGCCAGATCAACGGAATGAAAGCGAACTCGACCATCATCGTGCAAAGATGGGTAGAAATGAAAACCTGGATGGTTCTGCATCTGAGCCTCTGTATAGCGTAACTCAACAACAATCTCGAACGCAGCATACTGGACGGCCTGAGCGGCGGTGGAGGCATAACCGCTCCGAGAGGTACGAGTGTAAGAGCCTGTTGACGAACTGGTGCAAAGAGTAACCACTGCGTGATACTCATACACGGAGTCGGCTAGACGCTCCTGGTACACCCGATATGTTGGGTCGTCACCGTGAGGGTCCAGTCGACGCCACACGCCACGAAGGAGATGCGACGAGGTGTACGACATCAGCTGCAACTGACACGGATACAGGACCGGAGCTATCTACACTCACAACCATTAGTGGGTTAGGAATAAAAATAGAACGAGTGCATGCGATGCAATAATCAGCTACAAACACTACTGGCACTCAACTTTTACTCTAACTAACATCCAACTAACATGTCGGTAGTCTAGCGTGTCCTACAGTCAGTGCGGCTCTGATACCAAGCGTTGTGGCACCCTGGCTCAGAGCGCGTGGTTTACCCTGTATTGCCAACCCAGAGATCATGTCTTCTGGCAACACACAACATCTTGCTATAGAAATCACCGCTTTATTGAAACTAGCGGAAGCATAGAGTGACATTACAACAAGTTGCGAGGCCAAGCGGCACACTCGGTGCGGCGGAACAATATGTACATTATTTAGTGGACATAAAGAGGGCCTCGAGCACGACATCTACATGGTAGCGGAACAACGACGTAGCGGGATTTCATATCACAGGGACACCGATGTGGGCACGGTCTAGACACGGCAGCTCTCCGATCCAGTTAAACTTTTGTGAAATCTGGCATAACACGCTAGGTCAGTACATTGAATGTACTTGCAAGCTCACAGCAAACAGAACCATAATGACAAACAACATCATGACATTTAATCAAGTTAAATGCAACCAACAACATGCTACTCATGGAGTGAAACCAAACTTGTGCATCGAGTCACACGGACTCTCTTACCAACTGGTTGCCTCGCAACCGAACAGTGCTCATGACAAAGCACGAACGGAACCATACTTGGTCCAACTGGTTACCTCGTAACCAAACCGTGATCGCTCCCGGATCACAAATAAAACCACAATAGTTAGCCTTACTAACTTCATCATCATCTAACCAGTGCAATGCAAGTTGATAAGTGTGCAGGTTTCATTAATAACAGTTGATCCATGGTGTGACTTAATTATGAACTGGGCCCTTATCCGCGGGCGCGTCTATCGATAGATTAATACACTCTGCAGAGGTAGCGCACTTTACCCACACCATGGAATCCATGGCCTCGCACTCCCATCCGGGTGGACCATCGGCATTCCGACAGAACTCTCCCAATGCCATGACACTCTTACGGCCACTCCGACCAACTCCCCACTGGGATTAGTCCTGGGTGACCCAGCCTACCAAATGCAAAACTACCACTGTCATGGCAAACAAACAGTCCCAAATGGGGACACGGTACCATAACAACAATAGGTTCACAAGGTTATGTCTGCTTACCGGGCCAGGATAACGCACGCCCATAACCTTGCCTCGTTGGAGGCACCGACAAAATGCATGACAACAGACGACTACCGGCCTCCCCACAAAGGCAAGTGTGGTTGTACTCGTCAGCTCGATTTAGTGGCACCATGACCGACCAACTTTTATGTTCAAGTTCAATTATCAATAGGTTTAACTTGATATAAAATGCTCGAGTCAAAATATGCCATGCTTATTATGCAACCATATATCATGCATCACAAATCACAACAGATCAACTTCATTCAAAGTTCTACTTGCACAAACTTAGCTTTCAACATTTCTGGTCCTTTCTTACTTGTTATTTATACTCATCACTTTAGTTGGCATTAATCAAAATAAAACTTTTCTTAGCAAGAATATAGCAAAATAAGATCGACAATAATATCACCATAGTCATGACAAACTAACTTAGATCAACTACTTAATATATACCTCACTAGTTCAAGTATTTACTTATGTTAACTAAGCACTTTGGCCATAACAAACTAAATAACACAAGCATAATTGATTTTTATACTATATGCAATGAATAATATATATATTCAAGTAGAAAATCATGAATATTGCAAAGACACCATGATAATGTTGTTGTGGCTTGCCTTAGTGCAGAGGAGCTTCACACTCCTTCTAGATGCCTTCAAGAGAAGCTTCACCTTCAAAATGACAAAAAGAAAATGTCAAGAACACTTCTGAAAATCACCAAAAATTCTATGCAGCAAGGAAAAATCCCATCTTCGGTGTGCTGCTAGATTTTTCCAGTAAGAATAGAATGCAAAAAGAATCAACTCATTTGGACTTGTAGAATAAGAGTTAGAGCTGGCCAAAGTTCTGGTCAAAATTTGAACTAAATTTGAATTAAAAGGAAAATCCAGGGGGGTCACATCGAAGGCGTAAAATGCCCAGGCTCCACCACTCATACCGCTTTGGGGCGGCCTGAGTGGCTGAGAGCGAGCCCCGCTGGTCAGGTCGGAGGGGGAGAGGGAGAGAGAAAGAGCATGGCGAGGCTCCGCCGGAGCGCACGCCGGCAAGGAGGGCTCCTTGGCTAGATCCACATGGATAGGATTGAAGAGGAGGTCGAGGCGCACCTGCCCGTACCCGTACCGTAGCGTAGCTAGAGGTGGCCGGACGGGGTCAGAACTGAGCTCTCCAGTGGCGGCAGCGGGCGGTGCTCATCGGAGTTGGCGATTCCGGCGAGGCAAGGTCGGTCTAGCTGCTCCAACGGCACCAGCTCGCACCAGTGGACCACCACGAACACGCCTGAGGAGTCGGTGGAGCACGAGCGGCTCTGGAGAGGGAGGGAGCCTAGGATCGGGATCGCTGGCGTGCTCGGGACGGGGGCGACAGCCAGATGCCTGCCTGACCGGGCTGCAGCTTCCTACTGGGTCATGGATGTGTGGTGAGGTTGGGTGTGAAGAGAAATGAGCTCGGGAGGGTGCTATATATAGGTGAGGCCGGGGTGGGGATCGAGAGCTCGCCGGACCTCTCTGGAGTATCACCCGGCGACGAATGGTGTTAGTGAGAAAGGGGGAAGATGCCGAGGATCACACGGAGGCTGTAGATGGCGACGACGAGCACAGGAGCACGGTACGCGACGAGCACAGGGGCACAGGTGCACTGTTGCTTTGGCCGCGTCGTGCACGTGCTTGCTGCGGCGAGCTCCGGCATTAGCGAGCACCAGGGTGTATTAAAGGAGGTTCAAACAAAGATGGCGGCGCGGTTTGGCAAGGTGCGACAGCCGGGGAAGCGAGCACGTGCGCAACAGAGGCGCTGGCGCCATGCAGAGCGTGTCGGCTGCATGCCAAACCCCTTGGACTCGCATGGTCACCGCATGAACTTTGGCATTAGGCTGAGCTAAGCTTAAACACCATGTCTGGCAGCTAGTCCTTAGTGGTTTTAGTTGTTTGGCATAGTTGGCTTGGTCAAAGGAGCACTGTGGGAGTGCCTCTCTTGCTGGCAAGTTTCTGGACAGAAACTTGTGACCTTGACTGAAGTCAAACCATAGAGGGTTTAGGGCTGATTATTGGTGGTTAGCCATTTCTTAGGAGGGTAATGATGCTCAAGAAAAATCAGCCTCATTGGATCAAGGAAAATGGTACTTGCTGTAGAAAGTGATCATTCTGTCCAGAACAGAAATGATTTTCTGTAGCAAAAATATTACAAAAAGTTATGCAATATTTTTGCTCAGGAAGGTGCCCTAGGGTTCAAAGAATATTTGGAGCAAGAAATCTTGGGGTTACTTTGGAGCATTCTTCTATGAAGTGATTTTCAGGGAAGAAAATGAATATCTTTTTTAAGAAAAATATTTCTTGGGCTTTTGTTGGAGTCTTTCAGAGAAGGAAATGTGAGCTAGAGGTGGAGAGGTCACTTGGGTGAAAATCAAGGGTAGGCCCAAGTGTTCAAGTACATTTGAATTGATTCAAAACTCCCAACTCAAAGCAAATGCAAATGAAACTCCGGAAAAAGAGAGAAGGCAAAAACCAGGCTGTCACACATGCTCCCCTGGGGCACATACCTACGGCTTGTGGCCTCCTCATAGGTCTTTTGGCCTCCTCTCCAAGTCTCGTGGGTTTCTTATGGTCCAAGAAAAATCACCTAAAGTTTTATTCCGCTTGGACTCTATTTGATATTCCTTTTCTGTAAAAAATCAAAAACAAGGAAAAAACAGAAACTGGCACTGGGCACTAGGTTAATAAGTTAGTCCCAAAAATAATATAAAATATAATATTAATGCATATAAAACATCCAAAGTAGATAATATAATAGCATGGAACAATAAAAAATTATAGATATGTTGGACACGTACCAAGCATGCCCAAGCTTAATTCCTGCTCGTCCTCGAGTAGGTAAATGATAAAAACGGAATTTTTGATGTGAAATGCTACCTAACATATTTATCCATGTAATTCTTCTTATTGTGGCATGAATATTCAAGTTCATAAGATTCAAAACAAAAGCTTAATATTGACATAAAATAATAATACTTCAAGCATACTAATAAAGCAATCATGTCTTCTCAAAATATTGTGGCCAAAGAAAGTTATCCCTACAAAATCATATAGCCTGGCTATGCTCTATCTTCATCACACAAAATATTTCATCATGCACAACCCTGATGACAAGCCAATAAATTGTTTCATACTTTTGGTGTTCTCAAACATTTTCAACTTTCATGCAATACATGAGCGTGAACCATGGGTATAACACTATAGGTGGAATAGAATATGGTGGAGGTTGTGAGGAGAAGACAAAAAAGGAGAAAGTCTCACATCAACTAGGCAAATTAATGGGCTATGGAGATGCCCATCAATTGATATCGATGCAAGTGAGTAGGGATTGCCATGCAATGGATGCACTAGAGCTATAAGTGTATGAAAGCTCAAAAGAAAACTAAGTGGGTGTGCATCCAACTTGCTTGCTCACGAAGACCTAGGACAATTTGAGGAAGCCCATCATTGGAATATACAAGCCAAGTTCTATAAAAAAAATCCCACTCGTATATGAAAGTGATAAAATAGGAGACTCTCTACCATGAAGAACATGGTGCTATTTTCGAAGCACAAGTGTGGAAAAAGGATAGTAACATTGTCCCTTCTCTCTTTTCTTTCATTTTTTTGTTTGGGCTCTTTGGCCTCTCTTTTTTATTTGGGGCTCTTTGGCCTCTTTTTATTCTAAGTCTGGAGTCTCATCCCGACTTGTGGGGGAATCATAGCCTCCATCATCCTTTCCTCACATGGGACAATGCTCTAATAATGATGATCATCACACTTTTATTTACTTACAACCCAAGAATTACAACTCGATAAAGGATATCACTACTGGAATCACAGGGTTTGACATTAGCCAGTTCTTTGCCGTCTACTAGCTGATGGCAAAGAAGGTCTTTGTCGTCTACTTACAAAAAAATGGCAAAGAACTGGATGATGGAAAAGATACAATTTGTCATCAGCCAATTCTTTGTCGTCCGCTAGCAGACGGCAAGGATTATTTGTCGTCCGCTAGCAGACGGCAAAGAGATCGGTGGGGTCGATTTTAGGCCAGCGATGTAACCGCCCACCCCCTCTCATGGCAAAGAACGTGCCCCATCCTAACTAACGGCCACCCCTCTCCCTCTCCCCGGCCCCACCCCCTCTCTCTCCCCTCTCTCTCTGCCCACCCGCACCTCACCCCCGCCCGCACCGCCGCCACCACACCACCCTGCTGCCCCGGAACCCTGCGACCCCGTCGCCACCGCCGCCCCGCCCCCCTCGTCCACCGGCCACCTCCTCCACCGGCCTCCCCCTTCCGAAGGTGAGCTCTAGTTCCTCTTTTTTTCTTCTGTTTTTTAGATTTAGTTTAGGTTTAGTTTAGTTTAGGCTTAGTTTAGTCTAGGTTTAGTTTAGTTTTTTTGTTTTTAGATTTAGTTTAGGTTTAGTTTAGTTTAGGCTTAGTTTAGTTTAGGTTTTTTTTCTATTTTTAGGCTTAGGTATAGATTTAGTTTAGTTTAGGTTAAGAAGAAAGAAGAAAGATGAAGCAAATAATAAGAAGAAGAACTAGGTCGAGGTTAGGGGTGCGTCGGTGCTGATGGAACCGGGTCGAGGATCGCCGATCGCCAAAACTAGGGTCGAGGGTCGGCGCTGAGGGTCGAGGATCGCCGGTCGCCAAAGGGATAGATGGTGGAGCCAGTGGGACCCGCCGATCCCCATGCCGTCGCCCAGGCCGAGAATCCCTCGGTCTGAGTGCTGACACCGTCGCCATGCCTGAGGGCTCCCGAGGACGAGTGGGTTAGGGGGTTCCTCGATGTCGATGGAACCCTAAATGACGGCTATTTAGGTTAGAGGGTGCCTTGGCGTTGACGAAAGCCTAAATGACATCTATATAGGTTAGGGGTGCCTCGTCGTTGACGGAACCCTGAATGACATATATTTCGGTGGCATACCGTTGTCAATATTTAGTTAGGTTGATGGCAAAAACAATAACGCTATATTACTCATCTTTGGATTTAAATTTGCAGTTGTTTCGTCACTGTGAGGGTCTGGTGTTCGACGAGCTCCGCCCCTGCATTCGTGGGTGAGCACAAATGACATCTCCTCCTCCCCCTTAATTATTTGCTTTGTTCCTGTCTTCGTGCCGATGAAACTTGCTAGCTATAGGTGTCTTCAATCATCAGTATGCGTGACCACTATGCATCTCCGGTTCGAAAGGGTTACAATTATAAATATGCATGCATTTCCATATTTATAACCGTAATTATTTAGAATTGTCCAACGTTATCCATGGACAGCCCGAGTATGTGTAGATTGGGTTCTTTTTCCCATAAGCTCTGCTCTGGATCCGACGCATAAATTTTGTCAGTGCCTCCCTGTTGTTCTCCGGGTACACATCCTCTCTGTTTATTGTGGAGACATGTATCAGGAGAATAGCGGGGAGGTGCTGCCGAAATTTTGCGTCGGATCCGGAGCAGAGCATGGGAAAAAAACCCAATCTACACATACTCGGGTGGGATTAGGACCTATCTTTACCTATTACAGTGTAGGTTACATGGATGTAATAAAATTGACAAACTAGATTAACCGATGAATATATACATGCTGAATTTTATATATATATATATATATATATATATATATATATATATATATATATATATATATATTTCTTGTGTGTCGAGTAGCTAGTCAAGGCGAGTGATCGTGCGTGGATGTACACCGGTCGCACTAGTCAGAAAGACATGACCAATGAATGGTTAACAAAAACCAAGGGGTTTGTGAGAGCCACATTTGCAAATGGACAGAAGAAAATCTAGTGCCCCTGTGTCCGGTGCGACAATTGGCACAAGAGGATAGAGGATGAAATCGGCAAACACCTGCAGAAGAGTGGTTTTACACCCGGTTATATAGTGTGGACATTTCATGGTGAGTCTGCCCAACGTGCCAGAGCTGAGGTGGTTCGTCATCGCACCGATGAGCATGGTACCAGGATGGAAGACATGGTGCAAGACTTTGATGATGCTCGGAATTCGGATGATGAGATGGAGGAATCTGCAAAGGCCTTCAATGAAATGTTGGAGTCTTCAAAATGTCCTCTCCACGAGCACACTGAGCTTTATCATCTGGATGCCATCTCACAAGTAATGGCTCTGAAGGCTCAATTCAACTTGGGTAGAGAATGCTACAATGCGATGATGACAGTATTTGGACGCCTTCTACCCAAAGGCCATGTAATGCCTGCAAACCTGTACCAGTCAGACAAAATCCTCCATGCACTTAAGATTCCCTATGAGAAGATACATGCCTGTGAGAAAGGATGTGCCTTGTTTAGGCTTGAGTATGTGATACGTCTCCAACGTATCTATAATTTTTGATTGTTCCATGCTATTATATTATCCATCTAGGATGTTTTATATGCATTTATATGCTATTTTATATGATTATTGGGACTAACCTACTAACCGGAGGCCTAGCCCAAATTGCTGTTTTCTTGCCTATTTCAGTGTTTCGAAGAAAAGGAATATCAAACATAGTCCAAACGGAATGAAACCTTTGGGAGAGTTATTTTTGGAATGGAAGCAATCCAGGAGACTTGGAGTAGACGTCAGGAAAGCTTCGAGGTGGCCACGAGGGTCCAGGGCGCCCCCTACCCTCGTGGGCCCCTCGTGGCTCCCCTGACCGACTTCTTTCGCCTTCTCACAAGTATATATATATATATATATATATATATATATATATATATATATATATATATATATATGCATATACCCTAAAAGATCGGGGAACACCATAGATCGGGAGTTCCGCCGCCGCAAGCCTCTGTAGCCACCAAAAATCAATCGGGACCCTGTTTCGGCACCCTGCCGGAGGGGGGGATCCCTCACTGGTGGCCATCTTCATCATCCCGGCGCTCTCCATGACGAGGAGGGAGTAGTTCACCCTCGGGGCTAAGGGTATGTACCAGTAGCTATGTGTTTGATCTCTCTCTCTCTCTCTCTCGTGTTCTTGAGGTGATACGATCTTTATGTATCGCAAGCTTTGCTATTATTGTTGGATCTTATGATGTTTCTCCCCCTCTACTCTCTTGTGATGAATTGAGTTTTCCCCTTGAAGTTGTCTTGTCGGATTGAGTCTTTAAGGATTTGAGAACACTTGATGTACGTCTTGCCGTGCTTATCTGTGGTGACAATGGGATATTCACGTGATCTACTTGATGTATGTTTTGGTGATCAACTTACATGTTCAATGTACTTATGCATAGGGGTTGGCACACATTTTAGTCTTGACTCTCCGGTAGAAACTTTGGGGCACTCTTTGAAGTACTTTTTGTTGGTTGCATAGATAAATCAGAGATTGTGTGGTGCATATCGTATAATCATGCCCACGGATACTTGAGGTGACATTGGAGTATCTATGTGACATTAGGGTTTTGGTTGATTTGTTTCTTAAGGTGTTATTCTAGTACAAACTCTATGATAGATCGATCAGAAAGGATAACTTTTAGGTGGTTTCGTACCCTACCATAATCTCTTCATTTGTTCTCCGCTATGACTTTGGAGGGACTCTTTGTTGCATGTTGAGGGATAGTTATATGATCCAATTATGTTATTATTGTTGAGAGAATTTGCAATAGTGAAAGTATGAACCCTAGGCCTTGTTTCCTAGCATTGCAATACCGTTTACGCTCACTTTTATCATTAGTTACCTTGCTGTTTTTATAATTTCAGATTACAAAAACCTATATCTACCATCCATATTGCACTTGTATCACCATCTCTTCGCCGAACTAGTGCACCTATACAATTTGCCATTGTAATGGGTGTGTTGGGGACACAAGAGACTCTTTGTTATTTGGTTGCAGGGCTGTTGAGAGAGACCATCTTCATCCTACGCCTCCCATGGATTGATAAACCTTAGGTCATCCACTTGAGGAAATTTTGCTACTGTCCTACAAACCTCTGCACTTGGAGGCCCAACAATGTCTACAAGAAGAAGGTTGTGTAGTAGGCATCAAGCTCTTTTCTGGCGCCGTTGCCGGGAAGGTGAGTGCTTGAAGGTATATATTTAGATCTTGCAATCGAATCTTTTTGTTATTGTTTTATCACTAGTTTAGTCTATAAAAGAAAACTACAAAAAAATGGAATTGAGGGTGCCTCATATGCTTCATCTTTTTAATATCTTTCGTGAAAATGATGGAAAGGAAAATTGTGCTCAATTGCTAGAAGAAGAATGCATTAAAATGTTTGGCATACAATCTTTGAATGATGAGCATGATTGCAATGTTGTTAGTATGAACTCCTTGAATATCCATGATGCTAATGATATGCAAAGCCACAAGCTTGGTGATGCTATGTTTGATGAATATGATATTTTTAGTCCCCCAAGTTTTGATGAGAAAAGTTGTTATGATGATATCATGCCTCCTATTTATGATGATTATATTGATGAAAGTGGGTTTGGAAGAGTGTCAACTTTAGGAAGTAATGATCTCACTATTTTGGAGGGTGTTGAATCTTATTGTGATAATTATGAAAGTGGATTTGGAGAGGTCATGATTTTATTTAGTGATGAATCCAATATTTCGGAAGAGGTTCCAATTGATTATGAGAACAAAGTTGCTATCTATGATGATTATTGTGATGATACGTATGCCATAAAGAATAAACATAACCATGAAACTTGTCATCATGATTTTAATTTTCAATTGGATTATGCTTCACATGATAGTTATTTTGTTGAGTTTGCTCCCACTACTATTCATGAGATCAAGTTTGCTTATGTGGAGAGTAGTAAAATTTATATGCTTGTGACACATGAAAATAATGCTTTATGTGATGGTTATATTGTTGAATTCATTCATGATGCTACTGAAAATTATTATGAGGGAGGAATATATGCTTGTAGGAGTTGCAATGATATCAAGTTTCCTCTCTATGTGCTTAAAGTTTTAAAGTTATGCTTGTTTTGCCTTCCTATGCTAGTTGATTATTGTTCCCATAAGTTGTTTGCCCACAAAATTCCTATGCATAGGAAGTGGGTTAGACTTAAATGTGCTAGTCATATTCTTCATGATGCTCTCTTTATGTTTCAATTCTTATCTTTTCTGTGAGCATCATTGAAATCATCATGCCTAGCTAGGGGCATTAAATGTTAGCGTTTGTTGGGAGGCAACCCAATTTTACTTTTTTTATTTGCTTTTTGCTCCTTTTTAGTAATAAATAATTCATCTAGACTCTGTTTAGATGTGGTTTTATGTTTTAATTAGTGTTTGTGCCAAGTAGAACCTTTGGGAAGACTTGGGTGAAGTCTTTATGATCTTGCTGTAAAAAACAGAAACTTTACTGGAGAGTGCTTTTAGGTTGATTATTCTACTGGAGAGTGCTTTTAGGTTGATTCTTTTTGCAGATGATTAATAGACAAATTCCTCAGGTCCACCATTTTATTTCAGAATTGTTGGAGTTACATATGTATTCAAATGATACAGATTACTACAGACTGTTCTGTTTTTGACAGATCCTGTTTTCTATGTGTTGTTTGCTTATTTTGATGAATCTATGAGTAGTATCGGAGGGTATGAACCATATAGAAGTTGGAATACATTAGATATTACACCAATATGAATTTATAATGAGTTCATAACAGTACCTAGGTGGTGGTTTTATTTTCTTATACTAATGGAGCTTACGAGTTTTCTGTTGAGTTTTGTGTTGTGAAGTTTTCAAGTTTTGGGTAAAGATTCGATGGACTATGGAATAAGGAGTGGCAAGAGCCTAAGCTTGGGGATTCCCAAGGCACCCCAAGTTAATATTCAAGGAAAACCAAGAGCCTAAGATTGGGGATTCCCAAGGCACCCCAAGTTAATATTCAAGGAAAACCAAGAGCCTAAGCTTGGGGATGCCCCGGATGGCATCCCCTCTTTCGTCTTCGTTCATCGGTAACTTTATTTGGAGCTATATTTTTATTCACCACATGATATGTGTTTTGCTTGGAGCATCATTTTAATTTTTTAGTATTTGCTTGATGTTATTTAGAATAATGTTTTGCATCTATATTTTCAATAAAAATGTCAAGGATAGCCTTTACCATGCTTATTTTGCAAGTATACATGTTGCTGTTTCAAAACAGAAAGTTTACCGCTGTTGCAAAAGCTCCCTAGAAAAGTCAGAAAATGATAAAATGCCGAAACTTTTTGCATATTGAGCTCTGATAAATTTTCTACAGTGTAGTATTTTTCCCATAATTTTTGGAGTTAGGGAAGTATGATGGATCTTGCATTCTTTACAGACTTTACTGTTTTAGCAGATTGCTGTTATGTTTGCATTGTTTGCATATGTTTGCTTGTTTAATGATTCTATTTGAGGATAGGAGTATTAAATATGCAGGGACATTTAGTATGCAATGTTTAATAATAATTTTTGTGATTTGTTACAGTAGAAAATGATAAGGTTTTTGCATTGGTTTATACTAACTTATCTCACGACTTCTTGTTGAGTTTGGTGTGGATGAAGCTTTCGAGATTTAGGAAACCGTAATATGAGAGGAATTAAGGAGACACAAAAGCTCAAGATTGGGGATGCCCAAGGCACCCCAAGATAATATTCCAAGAAGTCTCAAGCATCTAAGCTTGGGGATGCCCCGTTGGCATCCCACATTTCTTCTTCAACAATTATCGGTTAGTATCGGTTGAACCTAAGTTTTTGCTTCTTCACATGATGTGTGCTATCCTTGAAATGTAATTTTGTTTTGTTTTGCTTGCTGTTTGAATAATTTCCCACGATCTGAAATTCTTAAATGTTAGAGAGTCTTCACATAGTTGCATAATTATTCGACTACTCATTGATCTTCACTTATATCTTTTGGATTAGTTTGTCATTTGCTCTAGTGCTTCACTTATATCTTTTTGGAGCATGACGGTGGTTTTATTTTGAAGAAATTGGTGAACTCTCATGCTTCACTTATATTATTTTTAGAGTCTCTTAACAGCATGGTAATTTTCTTAGGTTATGAATTTAGTCCTAATATGATAGGCTTCCAAGAGGGATATAATAAAAACTTTCATATAAAGTCCATTGAATACTATGAGAAGTTTGATTCCTTATGACTGTTTTGAGATATGAAGATGGTGATATTAGAGTTATGCTAGTGGAGTAGTTGTGAATTTGAGAGATACTTGTGTTAAAGTTAATTCCCGTAGCATGCACGTATGGTGAACCGTTATGTGATGAAGTTGGAGCATGATTTATTTATTGATTGCATCCTTATGTGTGGAGGTCGGGATCGCGCGATGGTTAACTCCTACCAATCCTTCCCCTAGGAGCATGAGCGTAGTACTTTGTTTTGATGACTTGTACATTTTTGCAATAAGTCTGTGAGTTCTTTATGACTAATGTTGAGTCCATGGATTATACGCACTCTCACCCTTCCACCATTGCTAGCCTCTCTTGTGCCGTGCAACTCTCGTAGGTATCATACACCACCATATACTTTCCTCAAAACAGCCACCATACCTACCCTATTATGGCACTTCCATAGCCATTTCGAGATATATTGCCATGCAACTTTCCACCGTTCCGTTTATTATGACACGCTTCATCATTGTCATATTGCTTTGCATGATCATGTAGTTGACATCGTGTTTGTGGCAAAGCCACCGTTCATAATTCTTTCATACATGTCACTCTTGATTCATTGAACAACCCGGTACACCGCTGGAGGCATTCACATAGAGTCATATTTTGTTCTAGGTATTGAGTTATAAGTAAATAAAAGTGTGATGATCTTCGTTATTAGAGCATTATCCCATGTGAGGAAAGGATGATGGAAGCAAAGATTCCCTCACAAGTTGGGATGAGTCTCCGAACTTTATGAAAAATAAAATAGGCCAAAGAAGCCCAAATAAAAAATAAAAAAAGAGGCCAAAGAAGCCCACCAAAAAAATGAGAGAAAAAGAGAGAAGGGACAATGTTACTATCGTTTTACCACACTTGTGCTTCGAAGTAGCACCATGATCTTCATGATAAAGAGTCTCCTATTTTGTCCCTTTCATACACTAGTGGGAATTTTTCATTATAGAACTTGGCTTGTATATTCCAACGATGGGCTTCCTCAAATGCCCTAGGTATTAATGAGCAAGCAAGTTGGATGCACACCCACTTAGTTTCTTTTGTTGAGTTTCATACATTTATAGCTCTAGTGCATCCGTTGCATGGCAATCCCTACTCACTCACATTGATATCTATTGATGGGCATCTCCATAGCCCGTTGATACGCCTAGTTGATGTGAGACTATCTTCCTCCTTTTTGTCTTCTCCACAACCACCATTCTATTCTACCTATAGTGCTATGTCCATGGCTCACACTCATATATTGCGTGAAAGTTCAAAAAGTTTGAGAATACTAAAGTATGAAACAATTGCTTGGCTAAAACCAGGGTTGTGCATGATTTAACTATTTTGGGTGATGAAGATAGAGCATAGCCAGACTATATGATTCTGTAGGGATAACTTTCTTTGGCCATGTTATTTTGAGAAGACATAATTACTTTGTTAGTATGCTTGAAGTATTATTATTTTTATGTCAATATTAAACTTTTGTTTTGAATCGTACGGATCTGAATATTCTTGCCACAATAAAGAAGATTACATTGATAAATATGTTAGGTAGCATTCCACATCAAAAATTCTGGTTTTATCATTTACCTACTCGAGGACGAGCAGGAATTAAGCTTGGGGATGCTTGATATGTCTCCAATGTATCTATAATTTTTGATTGTTCCATGCTATTATATTATCCATCTACGATGTTTTATATGCATTTATATGCTGTTTTATATGATTTTTGGGACTAACCTACTAACCGGAGGCCCAGCCCAAATTGTTGTTTTCTTGCCTATTTCAGTGTTTCGAAGAAAAGGAATATGAAACAGAGTCCAAACGGAATGAAACCTACGGGAGAGTTATTTTTGGAACGGAAGCAATCCAGGAGACTTGGAGTACGCCTGAGGGAAGCTTCAAGGTGGCCACGAGGGACCAGGGCGCGCCCTACCCCCTGGGCGCGCCCCCCACCCTCGTGGGACCCTCATGGCTCCCATGACTGACTTCTTTCGCCTATATATATCCAGATACCCTATAAACATCGGGGAACACCATAGATCAGGAGTTCCACTGCCGCAAGCCTCTGTAGCCACCAAAAACCAATCGGGACCCTGTTCCGGCACCCTGCTAGAGTGGGGATCCCTCACCGGTGGCCATCTTCATCATCCCGACGCTCTCCATGACGAGGAGGGAGTAGTTCACCCTCGGGGCTGAGGGTATGTACCAGCAGCTATGTGTTTGATCTCTCTCTCTCTCTCTCGTGTTCTTGAGGTGATACTATCTTGATGTATCGCGAGCTTTGCTATTATAGTTGGATCTTATGATGTTTCTCCCCCTCTACTCTCTTGTGATGAATTGAGTTTTCCCCTTGAAGTTGTCTTGTCGGATTGAGTCTTTACGGATTTGAGGACACTTTATGTATGTCTTGCCGTGCTTATCTGTGGTGACAATGGGATATTCACGTCATCTACTTGATGTATGTTTTGGTGATCAACTTGCGGGTTCAATGAACTTATGCATAGGGGTTGGCACACGTTTTCGTCTTGACTCTCCGGTAGAAACTTTGGGCACTCTTTGAAGTACTTTGTGTTGGTTGAATAGATGAATCTAAGATTGTGTGATGCATATCGTATAATCATGCCCATGGATACTTGAGGTGACATTGGAGTATCTAGGTGACATTAGAGTTTTAGTTGATTTGTGTCTTAAGGTGTTATTGTAGTACGAACTCTATGATAGATCGATTAGAAAGGATAACTTTGAGGTGGTTTCATGCCCTACCATAATCTCTTCGTTTGTTCTCCGCTATTAGTGACTTTGGAGTGACTCTTTGTTGCATGTTGAGGGATAGTTATATGATCCAATTATGTTATTATTGTTGAGAGAACTTGCACTAGTGAAAGTATGAACCCTAGGCCTTGTTTTCTAGCATTGCAATACCGTTTACGCTCACTTTTATCATTAGTTACCTTGCTGTTTTTATAATTTCAGATTACAAAAACCTATATCTACCATCCATATTGCACTTGTATCACCATCTCTTCGCCGAACTAGTGCACCTATACAATTTGCCATTGTATTGGGTGTGTTGGGGACACAAGAGACTCTTTGTTATTTGGTTGCAGAGTTGTTTGAGAGAGACCATCTTCATCCTACGCCTCCCACGGATTGATAAACCTTAGGTCATCCACTTGAGGGAAATTTTCTACTGTCCTACAAACCTATGCACTTGGAGGCCCAACAACGTCTACAAGAAGAAGGTTGTGTTGTAGACATCAGTATGCAGACTTGAACTATTGTCCCATTTGCAAGTCTTCCAGGTATGTTGTGGTAGACAACGGTATGGGTGAGAAGATGCAGACCAAAATCCTCGTTAATGTTCTTTGGTATATGCCAACCGTACCAAGACATCAACGTCTTATCATGGTCGAAGAGACGGCCAGACAAATGACATGGCACAAAATGGGCAAAAGAACCAAACTAGATGCAGATGGGATCTGATGATGGTACACACATCAGATGGTTCTGCGTGGAAGCGCTTCGATGCATTACATGAGCAAAAAGCGACAGATCCAAGGCATTCTCGAGTCGCCATCAGCATGGATGGGTTCAATGTGTTTGGTCTTTGTTGGCCCGTATTTGTCATTCCACTCAATCTCCCCCCGGACAGATTATGCAAAGAATGAACATTTTCCTGACGTAGATAATTCCAGGGCCCAACTATCCGGGGAAGAATATGAATGTGTACATGCAGCCGCTTAAGGATGAATTGCAAGAAGCTTGGGATAATGGCTGCAAGAAATACAACACCGCTAGAAAATAGAACTTCATAATGCGTGTCTTGTACATGTACTCGATGCTTGACTTTCCGGTGTGTGCTCTATTCATTGGCTGGTGTGTGCATGGAAGATTCCCGTGCCCTGCATGCAAGGCAGCTCTTCAGTTTTGTTGGCTGGAGGCGGGTCGCAAGTTTTCTTGCTTCAACTTGCATAGAAAGTTCCTGGGTCCTCGCCATAAGTTCAGGAAAGACAAGAAGAACTTCATAAAAGGTAGTGTTGTCAAAAACTCTGCACCACCTGCGTTGGCAGGCCAAGAGACCCTGGATCAGTTAAACGCTCCGGAGCCAGATCCAGAGCGTCCAGGGTATTTCAAGGGGTATAATTCGGAACATGCCTGGACTCACAAGGCATGCTTGTGGGATCTTCCTTACTTCAAAGACCTCCTTTGCCCACACGACATCGACGTGACACACATTGAAAAGAATATTATCGAGGCCCTTTTTGGTAGATTGTTCGACATACACTACTGCAGGATGTTGCTAACATGACACTACGATCAGAGACCCTTTGACGAACCTGTGTGCAATTAATGACAAACGATGATGTAAAAAACCATCAAAAAAGATGCAAAACATTTGCGATGGCAGATACATCACACACAGTTCAGATTTTTGTTGCGTGTGTGATGCGGGGCATATGGTTCAGTTCAATGAACTGTTTGCGATGCAGAAGAAGAATAGAAATGGGCAACCAAATGAAGGCGTGTGTGATATACTGCATACAGTTCAGTCAGATTAACTATTTGTGATGTGGCGGAACAACATAAATGGGCGGCCAGATGAAGGTGCGCGCAATTGAGGGCATACACTTCAGACGGATGAACTGTTTGCGATTAGACAACACAACAGAAACTGTCAGCCAGATCAACATGTCTGCGATGGACGGCATACACTTCACATGGATGAACTGTTTGCGATTAGCCACAACAAACAGAAACAGTTTGACAGATCAACGTGTGTGCGCTAGACGGGCACACATCCTAATTAAAAGAAGCATGCATGATGGTAATAACGAGCACGCACGATTTTTGGAACAAGACGTGTGCTGACATCGCCTATTGCGGTGCACCCTATTGTGCAAACGCCACGTACGCGGTCGAGAAAGCATGCCCACGTTACGCCGTCCGGGAATAGTGCCGCACTTAGAAATTATAGAACCGTTAATAAATATCGAGCCTGCGTCCCGTGACATTCCTAATTATCACCATGCTATATTTAATTGCAAACCTGTTCACACCGATCAAAACCTAAACAGTTTCCCACTTAGGAGCATATTAGTACTCGGTTATAAATATTACTACTCCAAGATGACTGCACATTCCTCCTCAACTCCTCATCCACAAAAACAAACAAGTCATTCATCATCGTTCCCTTGCGTCTGCCATGGCCAGCGTGAATTCTGGGTCGAGAGATTACTACCAGGAAGAGGCAAGCATGGAAGCGGAGGCACGAGAGATGTCCCGCCTCGCCACGAAAGCAGCCGACATGTCCTGCCCGCGCGGCTGTAGTGGCACAGAGGTCCCGCCGCGCCGTCGATGCAGCAGATTGGTCCGGCCGCACCGCTGAAGCAGCAGAGATGTCCCACGGTGCCGTGAATGCAACAGAGATGTCTTCCCGTGCCGTGGCAGCCTGGAAAATGTCTCGCAGATAGGCGAGGACTCTCACAGGCGCATGCGTGCTATGCTCGATTACCTGATGGGTCAGATCTCCGACTAGATGAAGCGGTAGGATGATATGAATGCCTGGTTTGAAAAAGCTACCAGTGTCATCTGGGGACTAGGGGAGGACAAGGAGAAGCTCCACACCAAGCACGACCTGCTGAGGGCGAAAATTGCCAGAACAATGAAGCAACATGAGGAGACCACTGCCTTGTTCCAGAGGACCGACGTCATCGTCAAGAAACTTATGGACGAGAATGCCATGCTCCGCATCGAGCGGAAAAGGCTGGTGGAGGAATCCATGGATGCTCTCAAGCAACATCTTGAGGACACAAAAGAGCTCATCACCGCTCGCCACGAGAACTAGTCTCCGCAGCTTGCAGCAATGCATCAAGAAAGTAGAGATCAGCGAGACAGATCGTTGTCTTCCTTCTTCTTTTGCCCTTGTGTATTTCTGGCGTTGCCGCATGTGGCTTTTTAAATTATCTTCGTAAATATGTAAGACAATTATTATCCACTATCACTATCCTTATATTCACCAGTCTTGCTATAAGTTGCAGTCAATGCTATATAGATCCGTCGGATCTTACATCAAGATCCATGCAAAACTTTATTTTCAGATTTTCTTTTTCCTCTCTTAAATCTCAGTCGAGTGAGACATAGCCACGCCATGAAACAGGGGCTCGGGCGCCATTAATGGAGATGTTGGGAGGGAGGTGGGCGGCAGATAGAGGTCAAAGGGCTCTCCTCCCGATGAGCACCCGCAGGGGTCTGATCACACGCCTCCCATACTCAAATAGCTACCCCGCATGACACCTCCTAGACAATAAAAAAGGGGACGCGTGGAGGCACGTAAAGGGTGAGTAGAACGCCCATGGTTTCAATAATACTTGTGTTTCCAATTTATAACGTCACAACACTTGTTCCAAAATGACTTTGTTGATTGTTAATGCGTGTGCCTTCGCAAATCGGACAAATTTTTTACCACAGCATGTTGGTGCCATGTCATGACACCAAGCCAAGTTTCATGATTTTCAGACGAGTTTTGGATTTATGAGAATT
Source organism: Triticum dicoccoides (assembly GCF_002162155.2). Classification (NCBI taxonomy): domain Eukaryota; kingdom Viridiplantae; phylum Streptophyta; class Magnoliopsida; order Poales; family Poaceae; genus Triticum; species Triticum dicoccoides. Next base: position 222,842,363 of record NC_041389.1, on the reverse strand, counting down.
TTAAAACCAAGTTTCTCGATGTTTCTGGCCGAGCCAAGATACCCAGATGTTTGAATTCCATTCCCACTTCTTGCATGGGACCTAGAAATTTGCCCAAGTACACATAAATGATTTTTTAACTAACTTTGGCGCACTAGAGCATGTGCTTGTAGTTCAAATTTGAATTATGTGTATAAAAAAGGCCAAATGAACCCGAAATAATTCCAAAATTTAGTAAGAAACTCCTAGTTAGTCTAAGCTGCCCGTGTAAAAAAATCAAGGCGGGAGAAGGCAATGTATGTCGTTTCGCACACGGAGGTGACATGTTCCCTCTCAGAACCACGAGCCTTCTTGGGAGAAGCTCTGGTTTGCAAGAAGCTTATACCGAAGCTTGTCCCAATTCGGCCAAAAAATTTACCACAACATGTTGGTGCCATGTCATGACACCATGCCAAGTTTCATGATTTTCATGCGTGTTTTGGATTTATAGGAATTAGAAAACCAAGTTTCTCAATATTTCCGGTCGAGGCACGACACCGAGATGTTTGAATTTCATTCCCATTTCTTGCACGGGACCTAGAAATTCACCCAAGGACACACATGTGATTTTTTAACCAACTTTGGTGCACTGGAGCATGTGCTTGCAGTTAAAATTTGAATTATGCACATTAAATGCCCAATAACTCAATTAATGTATAAAAAAGGCCAAACGAACCAGGAATAATTCCAAATTTTAACACTGCACTCATATAGTTCTACTTTTTCTGTAAAAAATCAAGGGGGGGAGGTAACGTATATCGTTTCGCACACAAAGGTGACACGTTCCCCCTCGGGAACCAAGAGTCTTCTTGAGAGAAGCTCCGGCTCGCTAGAAGCTTATACCAAAACTTGTCCAAATTCGACCAATTTTTAACCACAGCATGTTGGTGCTATGAAATGACACCATGCCAAGTTTCATGATTTTCAGGCGAGTTTTGAATTTACAAGAATTTAAAAAACCAAGTTTCTCAATGTTATCGGCCGAGCCACGGCACCTAGATATTTGAATTTCGTTCCCATTTCTTGCATGGGACCCAGAAATTCACCCAAGGACACTTATGTGATTTTTCAACCAACCTTGTTGCACTGGAGCATGTGCTTGTAGTTCAAATTTGAATTATTCACATTAAGTGCCCAGAAACTAAATTAATGCATAAAAAGGGCCAAACAAACCTAGAATAATTCCAAATTTAACATGACACTCATATAGTGCTATGTTTGCTTTGTAAAAAAAATCAAGAGGGGGGCAACGTATGTCGTTTCGCACACAAAGGTGACACATTCCCTCTCGAAACCACACGCCTTCTTCAGAGTAGCTACAATTTGCAAGAAGCTTATGCCCAAACTTGTCCTAATTCAGCCAATTTTTTCACCACGGCATGTTGGTGCCATGAATTGACACCATGCCAAGTTTCATGATTTTCAGGCAAGTTTGGGATTTACAGGAATTTAAAACTAAGTTCCTCAATGTTTCCGGCCGAGTCACGACGCCTAGATGTTTGATTTTCATTCCCATTCTTGCATGGGACCTATAAATTCACCCAAAGACACACATGTGATTTTTCAACAAACTTTGGTGCACTAGAGCATGTGCTTGTAGTTCAAACTTGAATTATGCACATTAAATGCCTAGAAACTGAATTAATGCATAAAAATGCCAAACCAACCAGAAATAATTCCAAATTTTAACACGACACTCATGTTGTTGCATGTTCACTGTAGATAAATGTTCTAGCAATTCAAACAACATCCTTTCCCGCGAGAATGAAAAAAATTAGGTATACCACAAACAGTTTACTAACAAGAATCATGTGGGATGCGAAACTCATAAAATATCTTGGCGCACCGTCTTGTCTCGCTTACGCAAGAAGCTTCTTCGTCTACAGTCCACACTACTAGGGAAAAGCCTAGCAGCAGCGCGGGTTTTGGGCCTCTCAGTAGCGCGGGTACCAGCGCTACTAATAAGGCGCTATAGCTAACGTATAGCAGTAGCGCTTGTTGTCCCACGCTACTGCTATACATGAATAGCTGTAGCGCTCTTTAGAAAAGGGCGCTACTGATATTATCTGCAGTGTTGTTTATAGGGAAGCGCTACTGGTAAGGCGGCGCTACTGGTAAACTTCCCCCCCTCGCTACTACTAGTTTTATTAGTTTTTTTCCTGCATATTTGTTTTGTATCTGTTTTGTATTTGAATAGGCTTTATACAATAATCTTTAGCATATCATCCACATACAAATGTAATCATAGCATATACATACAATTAGTCTCATCAAATCATGTCATCATCATAATCATCATCCAACACAAAGTGGTCTCTCGTCATCAATCTCGAAAATAGCGATACAAGTCTCGATTACTTGCAAATACATCGTCATCCATCTAAACAATGATATACGCGAGAAGAGCTATCACTTTGAGTACATGAGTTTGTATCCCTCTCTTGCATTAGCGTGAACCTAAACTAACTATTGCTTGTCGCTCGGAAACCGGAAACCGGTACACCTAGGCCTGACACTCCGGCCACTTGTTGTATATATACTCCTGACGTAGCACTTCTTCGCCATCTATGATCTATGCACCTGCATCGTCACATGAGTCGATGATATGCAACATATATAGTTGAGCAACAGAAAGAGACAGACTTGGCAAAAATAGAAACAACATATCATAAGCATAAATAACAAAGTTCATCGTACCCAAAATGCCCTAACTAGAGTGATTTTCGCTAGTCGAGGAGGAGGATGGTTTAGTTAGATCACAAATAAAATTTCACCGTGCATAACTCAAAGTTTTGTCATACAGAAAGTATGGACTAAACGGACACATTGTCATATATCGACAATCACTCCAGCATGTCGTGCCATCCATCCATGTCAGGGAGATAGTCCTCGAGCTTAGTGAAAGGCTTCATGTCGAGACGCTGAGAGGCTATCCATGTTCGGACGTCTTCCCGCGACATTTGTCCTTCTGCGTAGAACATCCCTGTTTTTCCGACGACCTCCTTCATGATGATTTGGGCAAGTTCGCGCTGGATGTTATAGAACTCAGCTCGAAGTCGATGATCCTTGATATCTCCTATGTCCTTTGCTTATTGCAGAATATGGGCATCACCAGATCTAGGTGACATGTGAAGGTTCTGGTGATCCCGTCTGTACTCCAGCATGTGGTGTAGGACATAGAATCCATCATTAAGAGAATCGTTCGGTTGCTGGATGCAGCAGAAGTCGGTCTTATGGATGAAGGCGGCCCTGCCGCCCCTTCTCTTCTTGTCCCTAACCTCTCCACCCCTTGCTTGGTAGTAAAACATAGCACTATCGAGAACATCTTTAATGTGGGTGTAATCCTTTTTGTGAATATTCTTCGACGAGTCCAAGTAAAGAGCGTGGGAGAATCGGGGGTAGAGGATGATGAGGACGACGCGCCCGCCGCTGCACAAAATAAGTACACCTCAAATTAATTAGCCTCCACCGTGCAAATGAGTTATTGAAATCGAAGGAAAGATAGCAGCGCGGATGACTTACACGGGATGATAAGGCACGAGAATCACCTCCTTGTCCTTATTGGCGAGCATGAAACTGACGATGTAATCCCTCGCGTATTCACGCTGCTCTGCACAGACTCCCAAGAAGCCCTCGTGCATGTAGTACGGGTTAGCGACACAGATATGACGTATCTGCTCAACCCCAATGATGTAGTTCATGTGCAAGGCATAACGGCGGACAAACATAAAATCCAGCTTCTTCATGTGAAACATGTCGAATATGTAATCGAATCAGAGGAAGAACTTATCCGCGGGGAAGCTGTCGACGTACGACATTTGCCGGGAACGTTAACCACGTAGAGTGGGTATCCTGGATCTTTTGAGGCGATGAGGCCTTTCTCTACCCGCAACACATCGTCATGAAGTCTCCTTAGATTGCCGAATCTGGCCCGTAGCGCTGTTGCAGGTAGGATTGGTTGACTGGGGATATGCCATTTATCCGCATCGGGGATATCTATACGGTCCTAAAGCCGAGGCTGCTGGATCATAGAATCAGCTTTTTTGCCTTTCCTCGCTCTCTTCCTAGACTTCTTTACTATTGGAAGGTCGTCAATAATACGTTGAGACGGTAATTCATGCACTGACTCATGACGCTCAAACCCCGAGGAGGTGCCAGTATAGACATACTGTTCAGCACCATCGTCATCCTCATCCTCATCCATGGCGACGTCATCAGCGACTAATGGAGCCTCCTCCTTACCCCGTCCGCTATCACCCAACCCGACACCCGACGCTAATTGGGTAGGTGGGGTGTTGATGTTCATACCTTGCTAAGGCTGCGTGCTCATGGGTGTGCTCCCGGCCGCCTCCAGATGACGCAGACTCTTTGGCCACAACAGGACCCACCCATTGCAACAATCACCAAGCCGCCGTGGGGTCTCGTCGTCATCCCCCACTAGTATTAGAGGAGGCAAATTCTCGTGGCCCGGTTTGACACTGGCCACGGAAACCTTGAAGACGTTCGGGGGGATCGGCCGGCTGCGGAACAATGGTTCCTTCGGCTCCATTATCATCGCCTTCCCCATGTCCACCTTCCATTTGCCGATGGTGTACAACATGGTGCACGGGGTTTTGTCGGCCTGCAAAGAAAAGTCTGCGACGTGAGACATCCGAAAGGCAACGAAAACAGGAGATTATACATTTATATTGAAGGGGCCGGTGTGACAGATACCGTGAGGGCGTCGAGCTCAGCCAAAGAGGAGGCACCACCGAGCACGTCCGGTGCGGGAGGAGGTGCTCCCAAGAAGTCAGCAAGGGGAAAGTCCTCTGCATTTTTTTTGGATTTTGCCTTGTCCAAGTGAAAACGCCCGTCACCAAGGAAGTAGACATATCTGCAATTGCCTATTTTGCGGCAGCTACCGCTGTTGCGACTGTCTGAGATGATTTCTTCTCAACTGCAATCTCAACCTTCTTGTCGATGTTTTCTTCAGTTAACCTCCGTCTTTCCTTTCTCTCCTCCGTGGTCTCACGGTAGTACTTCTTCCACGTGGCGCCGTCTCCGACACCGTGCACGCGTCCATACGACGGTCAAGTATCCACCGGTTGTCGTTTCAATATGTTCAACGCCCAGTTGAATGGAGTGTCCCACTTGGGCCTCGCCAATGCCTCAGACGATGAGTCGCTTTCGGCCGCAATCCGGTGCTGCTCTCTCTGCAAAAGGCACAAGGATCGTTTACAAATATGACTAACGTGTGCAGTCGAATTGATCAGAAACTCAAATTACCAGCAGTCTCATGAACTTTGTAATGACCGGTGTTGTCTCGTAAACCTTCTTAACTGGGTCCCAATGGTGCTGGCCCCTCAGGACGTCACGCTCCTGCGGGACGGTGAAATCCTCCAAGGGGTCTGGGATGCCCAGACTCGCGGCTTCCGCGTCCTCCTTGGCCCATTTGGACCTCTTTCCGCCGTAACCACGGCTTCCGAGGTGGTGGCTCCCAATGTTCCTCTTTTGAAGCCCCTTCATGTACTTAGACTTTTTTTTGGCAGCTTCGGCCTCGCAAGCCTCCTTGAATATTTGAAACTGCTCTTCCTTGATTGTCGGATTATCCTTTACAATCTCGGAGTAGGGTTCCCCGTCGTTGATCTTTGCTTTCACTCGATTTTTCCAGGCGGCCAACGCGTCGCTAAACTTGGTCATGGCGTGTTTGTTTATCTTCTTCATTGCCGGGTCCTCGTCTGGATCTTCATAATCCTTCTCATTCCGGCCCGGGAACAAGAATATCCGGTGAAACTTCTTTAGGAGGGAGCTCCTCATATTTTCTATCTTCTGTAGTTTCTCATCGTTGATGGTGGCGGTTGTCCGTACGATGCAGCCTATTTGATTGCCGTAGCACGCGCGTGCTTCCTCGGGCACCTTTGGCTCAAAATTGCCGTCGTCCACCTCCGTGACCACCAGTCTAGTAGTCCTGAGTTTGTTAGGAACCCGTTGCCTCTTTGCTTTTGGTTCTACACCGGCTCCGCTCCCCGAGGCAGCACCGGTCTCAGCGCCGGTCTCGATGCTGGTCTGAATCTCAGCGCCGGTCTTAGTTTCAGCACCGGTCTGCGTGTTGGTCTCAGTCCCCGATGCCACCAGTGGGCCCAGCAACAACATCGGTTGATCGTCAGTAAGGCTAAAAAATTCGTCTGCCGCCCGGTAGACGTCGTCACAATCACCAGAACCCTATCCTTCATCGTTGCTAGCCATGTTTCCTATGATTAAATCTAGTCAATTAATTCTAGACCTAATAAAATGAATAATGACATAAAAAAGGACTATTGTTTTGCAGGAATGTTGACTCCTTCCTGGTGCGGCAAATCCCGGGCACTCGATATGTCCTAGTTTGTAGCACAAGTCATGCCGAAATTCACAGAAAATTTTGGCATGACCTTTGCTAAAAAGTGGACAAATCGAGAACCTGAAATTTGCCGGAACAGAAATGAATCAAGATTCCGGCAAAACATAGGCCACTCAGCATCATTCCCTGGAAACAACAAAGCCACTTGGGCACAATCGAACAACTTCAATGAAAAGATATAACATCAGCACTTCAATGAAAAATAAAATTTGCCTAAATTCTTTTCCTTGAAAAATAGTGGTCTTTTCAAAAATCAAAAACCTTTGCAAAATGACCTCACTAAACACTTCTCTGCCTAGGACAGAACCCAAATTATGTTGATCTAGCTATTCCTCTCTCTCACACAAACACACATTATTATCTCTAACCCTTCTCTGCCTAGGACAGAACCCAATTAAATTGCGAAGGAACTCCATTTCTCTAACCCTTCTGACCTAATGCTCTAAAATAAATTTTTCCTCTAACCTAGCCAACCTACTTAACCTAGCTTGTTAATCCAACGAACCTAATTAACCTACCTATTTACCCTAGTTAGTTAATCTAGTTTACCTAGATAATTAACCCTAATTAAACCAGTTAATGCAGCTAGTTCTCTGTCAAAGCCAAAAATAAATTTTTGCACTAATTAACCTAGATAATTAACCTAATTAAACTAGTTAACCTGACTAGTTCTCTGTCAAAGCCCTAACTAAATTTTTGCACTAACCTAGATAATTAACCTAATTAAACTAGTTAACCTAACTACTTCTCTGTCAAAGCCCTAACTAAAATTTTGCCCTAACCTAGATAATTAACCTAATTAAACTAGCTAACCTATGCATGAGAGAGAGAGGAGGGGTGGGGGCTTACAGAGGATGGCTCCGGTGGTGGTGACGAAGGTAGTGGTGGCGAGGGAGGCAGGGGCGTCTCCCGTGACGGCGAGGGAGGCAGGGGCGTCTCCGGTGACGGCGAGGGAGGCAGTTGTGGCGAGGAAGGATCCGGTGGCGTCGACGGTGGCTCCGGTGGCGTTGACGAGGCCGCGCGGCTCCGTGGCGTTGGGGGCGGCTCCGGTGGCATCAACGGCGCACGGCTCCGGTGGCGTCGACATCGGCAGGAGACGACGGCGAAGTGGGGCGACGGCGAATTCGGGGAGACGGCGGCGCGCGGGGTGGGTTGAGGAATTTGGGGGAGAAGTGGTGGCCGGGGGGAAACGGTTTTTTGGTTAAGTCAAACTTAGCGGTAGCGCGTTTTGTAAAACGCGCTATAGCTAAGATAGCTATAGCGGTTTTTACAAAATGCGCTGCTACTATAGCTATGTAATTTTCTTCAATTTTTTAATTTCCTTTTCAATTTCTATAGCGGGGGTCTAGGACACGCGCTGCAGCTACGTTAGCTACAGCGCCTCTTACAAACACACGCTGCTGCTATGCCTTCCTCTGTTTTTTCGCTTTTTAATTTATTTTGCTTTACTTTTATTTTTTCCTTTTTCCTTTTTCTATTTCTTTCATTTTCAGTTACTTTTCTATTTGTTTTTCATCTTATTTTATTTCCATTAGTAGTAGCGCTCTTCTTAGGAAACGCGTTGCTACTTATGCCCTAGTGGTAGCGCGTTTCTTCCAAGCCCGCTACTGCTATGCGTAGCATATCATTCTAGCAATGGGGATATTAGTAGTAGCGCTTTTGCCACTACACGCACTACTGCTAAGGTTGTATCTGTAGCGCGGTTTTTCTTCAATCGCTACTGCTATCTAGCACCAGCACCCTTTTTTGACCCGCGCTGTTGCTAAATTTCTGTGTATAAGGTTTTCCCTAGTAATGCCATTGCCTGCGCTTGAACCACACTTGCGTGCCAGTTTCTCGCGGCATCAAGCAAAATGTTTCTGCCATTGCGGAAATATCCAAGTCTCCGCCTCCTCCCTCCCACCAAAAGCCACATTTCCACTGTTCCTCCTTGCTTTCCAAGTTCAAACCTTCACTGCTGCTTACTTGCAGCTCAGCCTCCTCACTGACAACCCTTCTTCTTGCAGTATCGCCTCCTCGCCGGCGACCCTTCTTCTTGCAGCGCCGCCTCCTCGCCGACGACCCTTCTTCTTGCAGCGCCGCCTCTTCGCCGACGACCCTTCTTCTTGCAGTGGCGCCTCCTCACCGGCGACCCTTCTTCTTGCAGCGCCGCCTCCTCACCGGTGACCCTTCTTCTTGCTGCACGGCCTCGTCGATATGATCAGGTAATCCACAACCCACCCACACCATCCCCCTCCTTCCCCGTCCCACATGTCCCGACCGACGGTGCGACACATTCCACCGAAATCACTGGCCCAGTCCTCCAATTAAGCGCCACCCACAGCCATTTTGCACGCAGTATAACGTGGAGCTCAGTAGCATCTAGCAGCGGAGAAGCACATCAAGGCCGCACGCGTGGACGAGGTCGCTATGGCGGCCATGCGTGCCGACTGCCATATCTTGGAGGAGCACCTCGTCTTCGAGGCCACCATCAACACCGCCACGCGATTATCTACTTTAAATTATAGTTTGTGTCGTTTTCTCGAGGCCACCGCTAGTGCCTTCTAGTGATTTGTCCTCTGTAATGTTAATATGCAATCTGATATTCCGAAATGTAATGTTCAGTTAACAGTTTGGTCCAACAATTGCTACATTTCATAGTACTATTCTCAAGCATTCTTTTTTCATTAACTATCTTATCTTCTAGTACATGTCTCTATTCTGCAATGTCGTGCTTAGTTAACTATTTTGGTTCATTTGGTCTGTTGTCCATTTAACTGTTTGGTTCAATTCTGCAATTTGATTTTCATTTGTTGTGGGTACAATTTTGTATTGTTATGCATGTGAGAAATAAATCGAATTTGTCAGTACTAAATACATATTCTACTGATAGTATGGCAACTCTCAGTTAACCTGATCTAGGTCTTCCTTATATGTGTTGCAGGGAAACAATGGGAGACATTGTGGTTTACCATCGAGGTTTGCTCATGCATGGTACTTTCGCTAATAGCACATTATTGTGCAGTTGCAGGAATCATTGTAATATTTAGGTTTCTTATAATTTGGTCTTGCACATGTAGGTCTTGCTGTCAGAGGCTTAGACCCACTGTTTGTCCCATTATGCATATGGGGAAATGAGATGTCCATGAATCTCAGTCAAGTCGAGAAACTCAGAAAGATTGTTCGGACGAAGTAACTTGCGATGAATAACAGCAAGATCTTTGTTTGCACAATGAAGAAGACATCAGTCAACTATAGGATGGTACTAACTCTTTTACCTTGTTTTTACCCCTTGCGCCATTTCAAAATTTATAACAACGATTTATGCATATCTTTGTTTTCAGTACTTTTCAAAGCAGTCACTGATGATTACCTCTCAAACCACCTGCATGGTCAAGAGGCGAGGAAGGTATTCATTCAACACCCATGGTACAATATTGAAGTCTTCCTGAAGAGGACGAAGGTTGGGCGGGCAATTATCCATAGCCACTGGCCTAAAGTTGCAAGGACGATCAACATCACTAAAGGCTCAATATTCGCCTTCCACTTCTGCAGTTTCCCAGATGAGATTCATCTGTCTATTTACCGTGTATGATGCTACTTATCCAAAGGTTTTCGATGTTGCATGTGAAACTTGGTGCTATTGTGCAATGGCGTAGCTAGCTATATCCCTCTTTGGTGTAACTGAGTGCTGAAGCTATCTGATGTAACTCGATTATGAAATTTTGGTTGCTGTTATAGGGATATGATATATCTGGTGTGTTTTATAAGAAATGTCAATTTGATTACTACATGGATTATTAATAATAGGCTAATTACCCTGCTAATTGTGGTTTTCTATTGCAGACGGTTACTCAAACAACACCATGGGCGATGAACTCAAACAACCTACACAGTTTCTAGAAAGTAGGCGTGTTAGATCAACTAACAATCACACACGGCTTCCGACAGAGAACTGTTTGCGTTAGCCACCTTGCACAAATGTTTCCACACAAAAAACTGTGTGTGATATACATACAAACGGAAATGTTTTTCTGGGATTCACTGTGTGGGATGTACAATACAAACGAAAATGATTGGGCTTCGATGCCTCGCCCGACCGCACACGAGCTCACTTTGCCCCCGCCTGTGTGGCCGGAGGGCCTATCCCCGACGATTTCTGGGCCGTGTGAGAAGGACCCCCCTTATCGCACACACTCACTAGGCGACGGTTTAAAACTCCGTCGCGAGAAGGGGGTAAAAACACCGTTTGTATATCAGGTCTCTGAGGGGGTAAAAACACAATTTGTATATCAGGTCTCTGCACCAGTGACAGAGGGGAAGTGAAAGGATAATACTAAGGCTAGAGTCGATAAAGATGCGCTATGTGATAGACCATGACAAAACATGCAAGAACCGAAAGGAAAGCAGAACTGGACGAAGCCAAAGGCATGGTTCAATCTTGGAAGGCCATCTATGAGGGAAATTATCTTGTGGGTGAAAATGCAGTTGATGTTCCCTGATGGGGATGTAGCGAATCTATAGAGTGGAGCGAGTCTTGAAAATTGAAAAATATTTGGTCTCAAGAGTCATGATTGGCACATATGGCTTGAGCGGGCAATGCTGGTGATGTTGCGTGGCTTTGTCCCTGAGGATGAATGGCTAGTACTGGTAGAGCTGAGCTATTTCTTCCATGTTCTTTGTGCGAAAAACTATCACTTGGCATGCTAGTAGATATGGAAGAGTTGGCACCTGAGTTCATCTACAAGTTAGAGAAGATCTTCCCACCGGGCTTCTTTAATCCAATGCAGCATTTGATATTGCATCTCCCGACAGAGGCAAGATTGGGGGGGTGCAAAATTGTTGGTGCTACGCAACTGAGAGGATGAAGAAGACGCTTCGAGCAAAATGTAAAAATAAACGTAGAATTGAAGCATCGATGGCCGAGGCATTCATTACTGAGGAGGCGGCAAACTTCATGACAACATACTACAAAGCCAAAAATCATCATTTGCATAATCCGAAGCCTCGGCAATGCTGGCGACCCTAAAAAAGGTGGATCCAACCTCAGCCTATTCGAAGGGAAGCTCGCACCAGCCGGTGCTTCGAAACCAATATCGTTGGATGTCGAAGAATGGCGGACCATTTCGTTGTATATCTTCAACAACCTAATAGAAGTGCCGCCGTACATCGAGTAAGTTCTCGGTACATTGTTTCACAACTTCTAATTCCTTTGAACTGCTCTTATTCCCGGATATTTGATACAGTCGATACGTCGCCAAATTCTCGGATGGAGCGGTGATTGAAAAGGAATCCATTGAAGAGTATGAGCTTCTGGCAAAGCATGGAGGCGGCTTTCCTGGTTTCATCTCTTACTTCAAACTAACGGTAATTTCCATTAGAACATTCTCATTTCTTCGTCTAATTTGCAGCTAATGCAACAATCCTTTCGTATTAAATGTGTAGGCTAATTCAGAGTCTATGAACGTCGAATTGAGACAAGTCACTAATGGTTTTGACTATAAGGTCCATTCATTTGACAAATACGACATCAACACGTATCGCTTTCGTACCTTCGGCAAAGAGCTATCTATGGCCGACCGAAAGTCTACAAATTGTTGTGTCTCTGCTATCGGTGAAGGAGGTACTGAGAATTATGGGAGAGTTGAAGCAATTTATGGACTTCTATTCTATGGTGAAAACCCACCGAACGTCGTAGTCTTCAAATGTTATTGGTTCTAGCCAAAGGAGAGTAGAAGGACTCATGAACATATAGGGCTAGTCGAAATCAAACAAAGCACCCATTTAGATGTTCTCGATGTCTATATTACGGCTCAACGGGCGACCCAAGTTTTCTATCTACCATGGGCCTGCCAAACTGATCCAAATCTGAATGTTTGGGATGTCGTTTATGAAGTGCTGCCATGTGTTAGACCACCTCCCTCCAATGAAGAGGATTATGAACCTCACATTAACCAAGACACATATGAAGGTGAATTCTTCCAAGAAACACGTCTTTCCAAAAACGCTTCAAGAAACGCTCTACTTCACCCCACAACATTAAAGTAGACAGTGACAGTGAATCCGACTTCAACCCTGAGCCAGAATAAGAAGAGCCAGAACAACAAGAGGTTACTGTTGTGGATGACCTGTCAATGCTTGACCGATTACATAAAGGTGGCCTTCCACATGTTGATGCCGCTGAACCAGATGAGCACCTCATTCATGATAGTGATGATGATGATACATTTATTGATCCCGGAGCATATATAGATGATCAAGTTATTATTAGTTCATGTTAGGTATTCAATTTGTATTATATACATATATATATTGTCAGTTCTTGTTAGGTATTCAATATTTTTATGTTGTACTTGATGATGATACATTTAAGTTATATACATATTATTATTCATGTCGGTATTTAATTTTTTATGTTGTACTTATTTCATTTACTCTTTGTCGTGGCAGGTGTTGAATGATGGTGGGCGTGGGTCCGAACCACTCTGAGGCTCCTTCTTCATCGATGTGTGGTGGGAGGGGTACTTGTATTCCACCCTGGACTCTCCGGAGAGCGTTGGTTGACAGTATGAAGACACCAGTGGGCGCTTCTTCGTCGGCATCATAACAACCAAATATAGCCATTGAAAACTAAAAAGAGGCTCACTGCAACCAACCTAACAAGCAAATATATATAAACAGAGCATATGCTTGAAAACTGGACAAATGCTCGCTGCAACCAACCTAACAAGCAAATACAGATAAACAAGGCATCTGCTTGAAAACTAGACAAATGCTCACTGCAACCAACCTAACAACCAAATACAGATAAACAAGGCATGTACTTGATAACTGGACAAATGCTCACTTCAACTAACATGACATCCAAATACAAACAAACAAGGCATTTGCTTGCCAACTGGACAAATGCTCACTGCAACTAACGTAAGAACCAAATACAGATAAACAAGGCATCTAATCACTATAAACAACCAAATATTGCCATTCATGAAACTGAAGTGGACAATTCATACTTAAACATCACATAGCCCTATTGAACATTACATTTTTGCATAAGTAAAATAATTAGACATGACATAGTTAAAACACAGCAAAAGCTACTACAACAAAGGGTACGGGTTGGCTAGCTTGAAAAGTAAGATTTGTTGATAGGATATTGCCTCACTTGTCATGGACGGGATCCTTCCAGTTGGAAGAGCACATACCCATGGTGCACTCCTTGATGTCGCGGATGGGCTATTTCACCTTGGAAGACCCTTTGTGGGTGCCCTCCTCGTGGTCGTGGTCAATGGGATCTGACTTGGAAATTGAGGATCCCAAGCCGCTGCCGTAGAACGTGTCCTTCAGAAATGACAAAATGGGCTCGATGGCGTACAAGGATAATGACCCTTGAACCAAAGGGGTTGGGGATGGACCACTTAACCAGTGACAAGGCCCGTGTGAAGGTGTCACTGTTGACGAGCTTGATGTCATAGCCAGCTTTCCCAAGATACAGTAATACACGAGCCAATGACCCGAAGCCTTCGGCATGGCAACGTAGTCAATGTCCTCCTTGGCTTCCGTGGTGAGGTGTTGCTCCGGGATCGACAGGTCGGGACGAACGGTGACCACCTCGCCAACGTCCGCCAGAGAGGCCATGATAAACCTCTTTTTGGCCGTATGCTCGCCGGGCTCCCCGGGATATGTGGTCAAGCTTAGGCTGCGACTCTCTAGAGTAGGCGATGTGGATCTGGCGGGGAGGGACACCGCATGCCTCATCTAAAAGCTCAGGGGGGGCAACAGTATGGGAATCGTTGGGTAACCTGAACTTTATTATCTAATCTAGGAAGCATGGGCAGACCGGCAGGGGTTGGCGGCGGCAATGAGCTAGGGTTTGAGAGGGGGGGGGAGGTTGGGGTGGACTGTGAAGGGGGGGTGGTGTTTGAGGATACGCCGTGGCTACTGAAAATTTTAATAATGGTGGGTGGAGATGGTGGCGGACGAGGGAGGGCGACGGCTCAAATGCATCGGCTACTAGAATTTTATTATAAGGTCGGTGGTGGAGGAGTGGGGGCGACGGTTGAAATACCATGGCTACTAAAATTTGGGTGAAGGAATTGAAGCGGGGCGAGAGCAACCAAGATCGCACAGGGTCCAAAAAGAATATGTGTGTATGATAATAAGGAAAAAGGGCAGAACCACTGATTTTTGCATTGCTCAAGGCGGGTAGTTTGTTTTAGATTTCTAGCTATCTGGTCTATCACACACGGTTCATCCTAATTTTTAGATGCAGACGCGGAATTCATCCTAAATAAACTACCCACCTTGACCTAGCGCAGTCGTGGTGATTTTACAGCGCACCAGCATCGCACACGGTTAAGCTAGTACCTCCACCCTTGCTCGCGCTTGCGCATGTGGTGATTTTATAACGCACTAGCATGGCACATGGTTAAGCTAGTACCTCCACCCTTTCTCGCGCTTGCGTAGTCGTGGTGAATTTACAATGCACTAGCATCACACGCAGTTAAGCCAGTGCACCCGTGTCCGTTGCGCATCATCCGAGTCTTCATATATAGCACCATTTGGCAGCAAAAAACATGAGAGAGGGTCAGAAGACAACCACACCAGCATGTGGGCCAAATATATATGAATTAAAAGGGTGGTGCGTGATGTTCAAATTTCCAATGCATAACTTGACCGCGCGGGCCCACGGGTGGGCATGTCACCGAAGATCGGTGAGAGGGACCAGAAGTCAACAACCATCTGGAAGTGGCCAAATATATGTCGGAATATAGGGTGTGATGTTTAAATACACAATGCACAACTTTAGTAGCACCTGCCTCACAAACCAGAAAGCCCCCCTTAGATATATCTATAATGACAATCTAAGGTTGTAATTAGCTAGGGTTCTTGCCCCACCCCCACTTCGTGTCGGCAGGACACATGCACGTACTCATACTTTAGTCATACATGCATGTCGCCATGACCTACCATAAGATGGACTGGTGAATCTATCGCTTGGTCAAATGACCACTCTTGTTGTCGATCAAAAATGGATAGAATACACCGCTTCGGCCAATAGATTGGACCATCATCAAAAATCGCATGAGAGGGGCCACAAAACCAGCACCACCTGCATGAGGCCCAAAATGATGTACGTTGGAAGGGGTGATGTGTTTTAAATATCAAATAATGTACAATTTAGATGTGGCGCCTGCCTCTCGATACAGACAACCCCCATGAAAACCAGGTTATTAAGGTTGACATACATAGGGTACGGTGTCGGTCCAACCCACCAATTCGAGCGTGTGGGAGGGAATCCTGAGAACGCATGATCTTGAACTTTGCTCGAACATCACACCGTGATCCACCCTAACACAAACTAGGAGGAATCCATTCATGGCCATTCCACCCTTGTTATCGGTCAAAGGGATGATATATATAGACCCCGGTGAGCCCACAGATATGCGTGTGATCTAAAACCGCACAAGGGAGACGGGGTCGATCAGAAGACCCCCTATACCCTGCACGTAGCCTGAAAATATGTATGGGTGGCGTGCCATGTGTTCGAATCCCCAATGCACAACTTCGAAGGGGCACCAACTACATTAAAAACCAAACACCGTATCCCCAAGCAAGGTTCAAGACGTACATGCCAGTTCCCCAACTTCGAGGCGGGGGGAGGGGGGTATCGTCCAATGCATGTGATCAAACTTGGTTTGGTCTAACATGGCACACTGAGCAAGAGGAAACCGTCATGGCTAAACCCTTCTTGTACGTTGGGTCAAAGGGTTAGATGAGGAACCCGTCATGGTCAAACCATTCTTGTACATTGGGTCAAAGGGATAGATTGTGTGGGACCAGATCTCGATCATTCTCTGATTTTTTAGAACAAGAAATAACGAAAAACACATCATTCTACAAATTACCAAAACAAGGATCCCAAGGTTTATATAATCGACATGACAGGTCACTACACACACATTGAGATATGCTAAATGTTTGTAATGATCGTATCATGGCACCTAAATGAAGCTTGAGATATGCAACTTCCCAACGTGTCACCCATCCTTAGACTCCTCCAGCCCCAGCAGGCTTAACTTCTGCGTTCTATTCGACTCGCCTAGCGGATGGGAAGCCGCCCCTTGCTGGTAAGAGTTGCCTCCTTGCCTTTAAGGCATTTCACGCTGGTCACCGTGTGGGACCTACTCCCTACTATCACACATGTTTCTGCTTTTAGAAACTGTGTGCAATCTTTACATGGTCGGTGTGTTGTTGCCTAGCCTTCTATTAGTACTGACACTGGCAGCGGTAAACCGATGGGATAAGAGGTAGGAAACCGATGGGAGGAGTGGCGGGAAACGGTAGCGTGTTCGCGCGAGCTAGCACGATGCGTGCGCACAGTGCTTACCCACGGGTGCCAAACGGTTGACCAAAACCACTTTAAATATTCACGGTTCGTTTGGCCTTTTCTATACATTACAATTAAGTTTTCTAAGCATTAATTTAATGTGCATAATTCAAATTTGAACTGCAAATACATGCTCCAGTGCACCAAAATGGCTACAAAAATCATACATGTGTCCTTGGATGCATGTTTAGGTCCCATGCAAAGAATGAGAATGAATTACAACTATCTCGGTGTCTCGCTCAGCCTCGAACATTGAGACTCTCGGTTTTCAAATCCTCGTAAACCCAAAATTCACCCGAAAATTATGAAACTTGGCATGGTGTCATGACATGGCACATATACGTCGTGGATTTTTTTTCCCAATTTGGGGCATGTTTTATTACAAGCCTCTTACAAATCGGAGCTTCTCTCAAGAAGCCTCATGGTTCCTATAAGGAAATGTGCCCCCCTTGTGGGCGAAACAATAATCGCTGCCTCTTCTCACCTTGTATTTTTCTTTCTGCAGGCAACATGTAGGACATTTGTGCTAAAATTTGAAATTATTCAGGGTTCGTTCCGCCTTTTTTATACATTAATTGAGTTTTCTAGGCATTTGAGCCTTTTAATTTTCATCCAAAGTAGACCACATTGGATGCCTACTAACCAAGTTTCATGAACATTAGAGTATTATTGTTATATTTCATTGATTTACTAGATTTGAAGTAAATTATCAGAACTTTCTCGAATTTGAACTACAAGTGTCATGCAGTTTGGTCCTGAAAACTAAAAAAAAATCATTTTAGGCTCTAATGTTGGTGGTGCATGCACCTGGGACAATGAAAGTTGAAATATCAAACCATTTGGTATGAATGTTCAACCTTCCTAGTTTGACCCCATTTTGGGGGAAAATCAAATAAAAGAGAAAAAGCCTAAAAAATTGAAATCCTTTTGCATTGAGCCATCTTATGTGCACTGGTGTGGGAAAAATCATAAACTTGCAACACCACAAATTTGAAAAAAAAACTGCACAAAATGGCCTATCTAGTATGCACTCGCATGCATTTCAAGGCATATGCCCATGGCCATGGCCACATCCATGGTATAGTCCATGATAACGTGTCCAAATTTGTCCATTCAAGAGAAAAATCCTCATGATAATTTCCTACTGGTGTGGCAAGTTGCTAGGAAAATCTATGCAAGGAAGAGCGAAGGTGTCGTCCTCAAACTCGTCATCTCTCGCGCCTTCGACTCTCTTTCCTGGCCATTCTTGTTCGAAGTTCTTCGTGCTAAAGGGTTTGGTAGCAACTGGCCTAGATCGGTGCTATTCTTCTTCAATCCACTTCCACCAAAATTCTGGTGAATGGTGCCCCTAGCAGGAGCATAATGCATGTGCGTGGTTTGCGCCAGGGCGATCCCATCTCTCCCACCCTTATTTGTCATTGCCATGGATGCCCTTATGATGATCATCGTCAGAGCTATGGAAGAGGGTGTGCTCGGCTCCTACAGAGGAATCAACGCCTAGATACTGTTATCTATTTATGCCGACAATCACCCTGTTTATTCACCCATCCCGGCAAGATCTTTGTATTCTTGGAGATGCTCACGATGTATTTGGTGAAGCCTCTGGGCTACGGATGAACTACAAGAAATTCTCGGCCACCTTGATTTGAGGCCAACAGGAGGATCGTGTGCATGTTCTCAACCTGCTGCAGTGTGCGCAGTCAGAGTTTTCGTGCAAATATCTTGGTATCTAGTTCGCCATCGAGCAACTAACCAAGGCTGAGTGGCAACCGATGTTGGGCCATGTCAGCAAGTTCATCCCAGCCTGGCAGCGAGGGCTTACGCAACATTCTGATAGGCTATTGCTGGTCAAATCAGTCATTGATTCTAGGCCGGATCACCAATTACGTGTGCTAGATGCGCCTATTTGGGTCTTCAATGATATGAATAGATGGATGTCTTCTTTCTTTTGGGCGGGCAAATAGAAAGTCAATGGTGGATAGTGCCTTGTTTCTTGGAACACTATCTGTTATGCCTACTTGCTTTGGAGGGTGGGGCATAAAGAACCTAATGTTTTAGGCGCTTTCTCTGAGGGTGCGTTGGGAATGGCTGCGGCGAACTAATCCAGATAGACCCTGGCAAGTGCCTCCTTTGATGGTGGATAGCAATTCTCGATAGGCCTTTGATAGTTTGGTCAGCCTCACGATGGGAGAAGGTAACAAAGTTCTTTTCTGGGGGGAATGATGAATCCATTGTTTTTCGGCCGAGGACATTACGCTTTTGATTCATCCATGACATTTTGGGCCGAACGAAATTTTTTCCTGTCATACTTATGACACTTCTATGATGATAATTGTGAAAAAACCCGGTATCATCATAGATGTGGTGGGCTCCTACTTCTATGACAAAAAATCATGACAGAAAATGGACTTTTCGTCCTGGGCGGGCCGGAGACGCAGTTGCATGACATTCTTTGGGCCATCCATGATGGAAGAAACTGTGGTAGAAGCGAGGGCGAGGAAAATTTCGGGGAGTTCCCGGTTATGGTGGGTGGTCGGGGGCCGAGCGATGCACGTTTCTCTCGTATACGTACGCGCGTGTGTGCGAGGCGTTGGCTCCAACTGAACCCGAGCGAGGCGTTGGGCTCTAATTGAACCCGAGCGATTGCACTGCAGGCTCCGCGCTACTGAACCCGAGCGATCGATCGATGGCTGTTAACTGAACCCGATCGAGCGATTCCTTCGCTACTGCTGCTAACTAAAGCCGATCGATGCTGCCTCTAGATGAAC
>NC_041389.1:222820743-222822556 GCF_002162155.2 Triticum dicoccoides | reverse complement strand
GAACAGGACCTCGTGGAGGGCTGGATGAACAGGACGACCCCATGGAGGGCTGGATGAAAAGTAGATGGTGGAGGGGTGGATGAACAGTAGCTCGTGGAGGGGTGGTTGAACAGGAGCCCGTGGAGAGGGGTGGTTGAACATTAGCCGGTGGAGTAGCGCACGGTGGAGGCTGGATGAGCAGGAGCCCGTGGATGAACAGGAGCCCGTGGAGGCTGGAGGAGGTCGACGGTGGATGAACAGTAGCCCGTGGAGGCTGGAGGAGGTCGATGGTGGAGATGAACAGTATCCCGTGGAGTCCCGTTTTGCGGTACACCACACCCCTCCCGATGAACAGGACCCCCGTTTCGACCGTAGCGCTCCAACACAAGTCTGTTTCGTCCATTTTGCGGTACGCCACACCCCTCCTGATCAACAGGACCCCATTTCGATTGTAGGAGGTCCAACACAAGTCCGTTTCCTCTGTTTTGCAGTACGCCCGACCCCTCCTGATGAACAGGATCCCGTTTCGAACGTGGCCGGTCGAACACAAGGCCGTTTCCTCCATTCCGCGGTACGCCAGGCCTCGTTTCCATCGCCTGTTTCGTCCAGGCCCTCCCGATGAACACGACGACGCATTCCGTTCCAACCCAGCCGGTTGGCTCCCCATGAACACGATGACGATGGTGTTTCTCCGTTCCAACCCAGCCATGTACACGAGCCCTGGCCGTACGTATATATGCGCGAGTAGGCGTTTGAGACCCCGCCCGTATGTACGTACGTGGCCGTATTTTCTTTCGTGCACACTGGACGCTGTACATACGTGTACATGCTATGTGCGCGCCTCTACTACGACACGTGCGCGCCTCTACATCCACCTGTATGTACGTAAACGTTCATGACCAGAATGACAACGATACGTACGCTTCGACCAGCTGGGTCCCGACTGTCAGGCACTTCCTTGCGTGCGAGGATGTAGATAGTGGGTCCCAGCAGTCAGGCGGGCAAATCATTTTTTTATTTTTTGCCCGGACGCACTTTCTTGCGTGCGAAGATGTAGCTGGTGGGTCCCAGCAGTCAGGGGGTGAATCATTTTTTTGGACGCACTTCCTTGCGTGCGAAGATATAGCTGGTGGGTCCTAGCAGTCAGGGGGAAATGTTTTTTTCACAAAAAAAGGTGGCCCGTCCGGTGGGTCCCTGCTGTCGGGCGGAGGAATAATTATTTTGCGCATAATAAGGAGGCACTTCCTTGCGGCCGCCGTGGACCCAGCTGTCAGCCTCTCCACATACAGTACTCTTCCGATGGAAGCCGTTCCTTGACCACACCGCGCCGAGAGCACCAGGGCGATGGACGATGGTGAGGCCTAGGAAGGAAGGGGACGATGCGGAGCTGGGGAAGACACGGCAGTGGATGCCCATGTGTAGACGAGTATGAGGGTTCACTCATTCGGCTACGGTGTGAGGCTGCCGTCGCCGCAGAATAACAGGGGGTGTGGGTGAGTAGAGGGATGGCCTGGCCAGCGGCGAGAGTAGTAGGGGGGTGTGAGGCCTCCACGGCATAATAGCTGGCCACGGGAGGCAGGAGCACGTGGCACGACCGGCGCTGCTTTGGGCAGCTGGACCAAGAAGACCAGAGGTTGAAGAAGCGCTACGGCCGTTGGATGGACATCGTACGGTCACTAGAGCTAGAATCGTTCATATATTGACTAAGTTGACAAAGCCCTCCATCCCCGTAACCTTAGTAGGCCCACAAGTCGCCTCCCACCAAGGTGGGTCCCAGCTAGCAGGGGAGTATTCATTTTTTTCTGCTTAATAAGGTGGCACTTCCGTTGTGTTC
>NC_041389.1:222803752-222820610 GCF_002162155.2 Triticum dicoccoides | reverse complement strand
TGCGAAATACGGTGGCCCGTTAGGTGGGTCCCAGCAGTCAGCGGGAAACGTTTTTTTCGCAAAAGATGGTGGCCCGTCCAGTGGGTCCCTGCTGTCAGGTGGAGGAATCATTATTTTCCACTTAATAAGGAGGCACTTCCTTGTTGCGGCCGTGGACCCAGCTGTCAGCCTCTCCACGTACAGCACACTTCCGATGGAAGTCGTTCCTTGACCACGTTGACCATGCCGCGTTCCGTTGCATGCATGCGTCCATGGGCGTGATGCGTCCCCACTGTCAGCCTCTCACGTACAGTCATCTTCCGATGACTCTCGGTTGTTGACCATGTTGACCACACCATGCCGAGCGCACCAAGGCCGGTGGACGACGGCGAGGCCCCAGACTGGAACGACCCAGAGATGGGAAGACGGGGCAGTGGAGTCGCAGATGGAGAGGAGTGGGAAACTTGACTGGTTCGGGTGCGTGGCAGCACAGCCGCGGTGCCGCCCACGGGAGAAAGGAGCAAGAACAGAGGTTAAAGGAGGAGCACGACTATTGGATTAACATCCAACGGTCCAGCTGCTAGAATCATTTGTTGATTACATTGACAAAGCTCTGCGTACACGTCCGCTTAGTAGGCCCACAAGTCAGCCACAAAATCTGACGGGTCCCAGCTGTCAATAGGATGAATATTTTTTTTTGCAAAACAAGGAGGAATTTCCTTCCATGCGAATATACAGCTGGTGGGTCCCAGCTGTCAGGTGGAGGAAACTTTTTTCAGCTTAATAAGGAGGAACTTTCCTTGCGTGTGACCATGGACCTCGTGGGTCCCAGCCGTTAGGCTCTCCACGTACAGTCCTCTTCCGACGGTTCTCATTTGTTGACCATGCCGCACCGAGCGCAGCGAGGCGGTGGACGATGGCGAGGCCCCGGACGGGAATGACTCGGAGATGGGAAGATGCGGCAGTGGAGTCGCAGATTGAGAGGAGGAGAAGGGTTATAACTGGTTATGTTATGGCGTGGGACTGCAGTCGGTGGAGAATAACAAGAGGTGTCGAGGGGTGGAGGGATAGCCTGGCCGGCGGTAGGATAGCGCTTCGCAGTGATGCGTGCTAAGTAGAGCCGCTAGGCGCCGGAGGCCAGACCAGGCGTTCCCGGGGACGCTGGAGGAAGAAGACGATAGATTGAAGGTGCATGCCGGCCATTAGATATAAATCCAATGGCTGTGGATGTCACAATCATTTGTTGACCAAGTTGGCAATGCCCTGCGTAGGCTTCGACCTATTGGCCCACATGTCAGCTTGCAAAAATATGGCATATATTTAACCCATGTTTTCTTGAATGTACAGTCCATTTGCTGGGCTGGGTGAACAAATAATTTCGCGTCAATCAGGCCCATTTATATTTTCTAAGAAATCCCAGCCCATTTGCACTTCCTTGAATTACACGAATTAGCTGGGCTCATTATATATATAATGCTATGTTAGAAGGAGCAATTAATATCAAAGAATAAACCGGAGAGGCACATTTTTATATATATAATTAACAAATTAGTGAGGTATTGCTCAAAATAAAAATGAGCGTGTTATTATTAAATTGGTCCTTAAAATCTTTGCAAGCTTTTGTACGCAATGACCAGGATTTTCCCTGCGAGTGAGTCAAAAACAACTAGGATTTTCCTTGCCAACTTTTGTTAAACATTTACTTTTATAAGTTAATAACACGTGGGATGTTTTTACAATGTATATATAAGTCTCAACAAAATATACGATAATAGTAATAATATAAATATATATAATGTGGTTAAAAGGGAAAACATAAATTGGACACAACATTATTATTCTTATATATAGATAAATAGAACAGAGACCTGCGTTTTATTAAAAAAAGACATTGGGCTGCCGATCTTTAAGAAAAAGCCCATAGGCCGGTATGGACCTCAAAAATTAAGTTGAAACCACTGTCTCCGTATGTCGTGGGCTACGCATGTTAAAGTACAAAACCTAGGCCTAGCTGATACTTGTTCGCCCTCTGAAAAAAATGATACCAGATCCTTGAGAGAACTGGATTAAAGAGGGGGCCGGCGGCACGACTGAAGTAGCACATCAGGAGCGATTTTTTTCTTCAGTGGATGGCTCTCGATTGCGTTTTTTTACTTGCCTCTGCACCATACAACTTGTATTTTTAGCCTCCCAGTCCGTCGTGGTGGACTAGCAGCCCATTTGCTGGGCGGACCAACCTACAGAAACCAGCACTCGATTTTTCATCAAGCCCCAAAAACAACGCAATACTATATTTGTTTTGAGGAAGAAAACATTACGGCAGGGGTTCAGCGGGGGAGAGGGGAAGACAGAGTAATAAAAAGATTAAAAAGTGCTGATGCGTCGTTGCTACCCTAACAAAGTAGGTGCAATTCTTCTCGGGAAGAAGGTGTGCCGTTGACACCTACACGTCACATAGCCCATAGTAGGCATACTAACAAGTTCACACACAAATACAACAGAAAAGGTAAACATTCATATCAAACTCAGGTTCACAGGACACGTTCATATTCATAGCCAACATTCACTATCAACAACTCAAAAGATTCATATATACACAAGCACAATATATCTATGCATCCAAATGATTGATAGATCACACGACAATATTCATACATAATTCACAAAAAGATTCAGATATACACATGTTCAGTATGTTTATGCATCCAAATGATTGAGATCACAGCCAATATGATCCATGGACGAACTTTAATAACCTATGGTACAGACTGGTAAATGATGTTCAGCCGGAGGTACTTCTTGCTAAAATTAGTTCTTGTACGAGTGAACTTTCGAGTACATAAGAGGCAGCACAGACAATCTAAACTTTGCTTGTAGGTTTATCCTCAAATAGTGGCCTTGTGCTGAGAAAGGTTTGAGCAACTTGGCCACTACTTTCATCCAACTAGGTTACTGGCTCATCTTGGTCCTGTAGCTCGCCAAAATTCTACATTGCAGACGAGAAAGAAGGCGGTTGAGAAAATGAACCACCCAAATTTTTTGTGCAGTTCAACTGAAATGGAGCATCCCTGTCATGTAGACTGATTAAGTGCCAGATGAATATACGCGTCAACCAACTTGTTTGGAATCTTTAGACTCCATGCCATACAGTTTGTACCATATATGCCGATAACCAAAAGGCACAAGTTGGGACCAAAGATTGGACTGTGTTCTTCTGGGCTATGCGCCAAGCAATATTTTTGGCGTTCACTCTCCTAATACTTGGGAGTTTGACAGCTAGTTGACGCCGGTTGATACTCGAATGAATATAGGCGCTTCTTGTCAACATCGATGCTTGTCTAAGTGAACTTTGGAGTACATGGCAGCAGCATAAGTGTCTGTCCATCTGATCATTTTGTGCAGTTCTACTTATATCACCCAATGCAGTGATTTGCCTGCGAGTACAAGCTCCAAGTTACTCCTTTATAAAATCGGCAAACAGTAGCACAATACCAAATTAGCAATACATGACAAGCACAATAATCAGGATAAAGACCAATACCAACCTGTGTGAGGTAGCATATCTATTACTATTTCCTTTGACTGGAAGCTGAGATAAGCGAAGCGACTGACAGCGAAGGAAGAAAGTAAGCCGAGATTAGCAACTGACAGGAAAGGACGGAAGCTGTCGAGGCAATGAAGCACCTAAAGTTTTTGTGCAGTTCCACCAAAATCGAGCATCCCTGTTGGCACATATATTGAGAGAGTGAGATTACTGTAATAGTGGGACTAGTTGATGAAACGTACACTAACAAATAGAAGCACCCTCATTATCTTAATGGGTAAAGTTAGTAACATAGTAGTCTTGCTTAAAGAGAGGTATTAGTTTATTTAATTGGTGCCAATTAGCTCAACACTCAAAGCATTGCCATTTATCATAGGTTGCAAAACTTTAACGTGCAAAGATAAAGGAGTTTCTCATGACATTAGCACAATACAAATAGAGATGACAACAAACTAATATGGATGAAGGCCTTAGGCCCGTACCAACTTGAGAAAAAAGCTTATTCATGTAGTCCCATAAGAGATGATAAAGCACTCACTGGAATCACACAATAGTATATATTTTTGTGCACTTCAAATGTATGGTTGAAATCACTCTTGTTTACCAGTGCTGAGATTATATCGAAAGATTATCAAGAACTTCCAGCAGAGTTAAAGCACTGGCTGGGATAGAGTTCATTGTATTGTCTTGTGTAGTTCCACTAAAATGTATGATTGGGACAACATGATCCCTGTTTGCACAAGTAGGAACAAGGTGAAACCTTCATTAGCTTCGTGAGAAAGGATAGGAAGACATTAGCATATTACTCAAACAGTAGCATCAAATTCATGATGGACAATATGCAAAACATTGCCTCATTGAACCAATGGCAATAAATTGACATGCAAAACAATAGCACTATTATGTCATGACACTAATAATATTCTCTCCCTGCTCCACCACATGATTCACCTCCATAGACAAACATACACACGTACATGATTCAGCATAGGGTCCTACTAAAGATTTGTTTAACTCCGACAGGAAAATTAGGCAGCAATAAATTAGTGGTACTTAAGTACTCCTGATTAATTAAGTGAGATAGCAGAAGTGGAAGGGCTCCTGGGAGGATCATCTCACATGTAAGGTAGTCATTGTCGGAGCCCTTGAATGGCCTCGACTGAGGCCTCTGGCTTCAGCAAGATCGCCTTGGCACTGTTTATTCTTCTTCTTCTTCCTCTTCATGCTCTGTTTCTCTTTCTCCTCACTAGTTGGTGAAACCAAGTACATGATTGGCCATCTATTTCAGAATTGGTTTTTTCGGCGAGGGAGTACAAGTGTACTAGTACAAAATAGCATTATTTTCTCATGGCAGTCGGAAAATAGAGATGAACACATGCATTAAATATCATTCTTACCTAAAGGAAGGTTATGGCGCCAATATGGATGATGAGGATTGGAACACAGATCTCCCTTTGTGCAGTTCCACCAAAATGAACCAACTGTTCCATTCTGACATTCCACTTAAATAGCACAAAAGTCACTTATTTTAAGAAGAGTTTTGTGCAGTGCACCAAAAGGTCACAATAGCAACCAGGTGAATTGGATATCCCTGTTTGCACAAAAAGGTACAGAGGAAACAGTCAGAGTCTCAAACAATTACAGGCAAAAACATTTGGCTAAACTTGTCATGGCTTATAACAGTGGCATGGCTTCATTTTTACCAGGGACATTACATTAAGAACAACTAAATATTTGGTATAAGGGCATGGGACAGTGGGTGCACCAACAGTCCAGCACCATGTACGTAAACAGGGGCATAAAGTGGTGATTCATAGTTTGTTGCCCCGAGAAACAAACATCCAAGAAACATATCTAGGTTGGTCCCATTTTTGTTCACTCTAGCCACCTACTCCTATGTGTCGATAGCAAATCTAGTCCTGGTCATACCACTGTGTACAGCGTTACCCCTATATTTCCCTTTTCGACCAAGAGACCGGTTGGATGACCAGTCTGTACTACTTTCACCCCCTTTCCTTCCTGTTTGTACCAAGTCTGATGTACATACTAAATTCCCCCACCCCCACTTTATTTATTGTTTGAACCAAGTAGTACAAGATTCGACTCCATGCAGTCGCTTTACCTCTAACAATAGAAGAAAAAAGTAGGTGACGTTGGACCATCCGATCGAGAGGGGCTGAGAGGTAGAAAATGATGCACATGCAGCAATGTAGCGAGCTGGGGAAGCAGAGCTAAGGCGGTTTCGAATGAAGATATACCTGAAGGTCGTTGGGATGTGGATAGGTGGGTGGCGTGAGGTCTGATCCGCCCATAGGCAACGACGAAGGGATCGGAGGATCTCCCGCGCCGGCGCTCGGCTAGAGATAACGGTGCGGCCGGCAGTGGGTCTCCTCCCTCGCTGTTGACGACGGCCTAAACGCTGCCCCTCCTCCCCTTCACCCGCGGATGGGGATACATCTGGATCTGTAACCAGTGGTGAGGATAGAAAGACAGTGTTTTTTGAAGGGAGAAAGATAGTGTTACCACCCCTATCTTGTTTAGATCTGGAGAGGATGTGAGTGTGTGAATAGAGCAACCCTAGCAAGCAAGCGCGGAGGCTCCGGCCTATATACACGTAGTGGGGTAGTTTTCCTTTTTCACTCCATCAAAACAATCGTTAAAAATTGTGTACTACATGCTAGGTCGCGGTTTTTTAGTTGTTGATTGTTTTTTGAGATAGCTATCCGCTTGTTCCAAGTGGTGTTATGGTGTGCCAGGTTGCACTTTGTATCGTTCAAGTCTGGCACTATAAGCCCCTCCATTAAAGGAACAACCACCCCCTTGTAAAATTGTGCACAAAGCCCACACCTAAAATTAGCGGAAACGTTGGTTGCCCCAACATGCATTATTATTTATATTTTCTACTCCCTCCATTCCTAAATATAAGTCTTTTTTATTAGCCACACCTAAGACAAGAATTTTTTTATTAGTAGTGAACCCCACATGTCATAGACACAAAAATTGTGGCAAGATTCCCTTAGGCAAGCCAAAGTGTGTCTAACAATTTGAGCAACTCAAGTTAGGAAAGTGTGGCAAGTGTGGGAAAAATAATGTGGCAACATAAGACAAACATAGTCACAATCCAAACAGCCCCGTAATTTTTTGTGACATGCATGAAAATTTGGTTAGTTAAATTTATAGTCAAAATTTGGCAAGGTGCATCAAATCAACACATGCCAGTATCAAAAGGAAAGTCATGGTATGCATGCATGCGTTGTACTCCCTCCGTTTCCAAATATAAGTCTTTTTAGAGATTGCAACAAGTGGCTACATACGAAGCAGAATATGTCTACATACATCCGTATGTTGTAGTCCATTTGAAATGTGTAAAAAGACTTATATCGAGTGTAGAGCTTTGATGTGTCGCGTCAACTCGTGCAAGACCGAGAAGTTTGATTACTACAACGCCCTCTCCCTCGCGGACTGAGCTCTGGTGCCTTAACTGCACCTGCCTTTGGCTGCATGACAGGAGGGCCAACCACCTGTTGGGCCCACCAGTCATAGACGCAAAGGCAGGAGCAGTAAGTAGAAGCTTTCGCTACACGCTATCCCTCCCACACGAGGTGGACGGACATGCATCAGTGGATTCGATACTTCAGAAGTAGGAGTAACATCATTGTTCGTCTTCTCAAAGAGGCGAGAGCCAAGCGCAATCCGAACGTGGTAGTTGCGAACGCTCGCGTGGTGCGGTGCCTTGGAGCATGCATATAGTAGCCAGGCTCTTGCATGAGACAAAATTGCTATTTGAGCCCACTATTGTAGTACTACTACTACTTGCTACTCCCTTCGTCCAGGTGAGTAAGTCGTTGAATTTTTAGCTAAGCTTCCCTCATTGAATTGTTTAACAATTAAACTCCGTCATCCATTGGTTGATACTCATTCTGCATAGGTCCACGCGCTTAGCACCGTTTCCTCCTGGGGTCACCAATGTTTATTTGCTAATTAATAGCATTTCATCCAATGAACTAGCCACTGCATGTCGTGTTTGGTAGTCTCAAGTCATTAAAAGCATGCACACCTCTCATCTCTTATTAGTTGATATGTCAAGAAACAAGAAACACGGTAGAAGTTAATGCACCGCGCCTAAGTGTTTTGGGACTATTTTGTTTTCGTAAGATGACTTACACACCTAGACGGAGGGAGTAGTATAGCCCCGTAAACCGGAAAGGAGTATTTGCCTTTCTAGAGATTTCAACAAGTGACTAGACTACACCGCGTGCAGTACTCCCTCCCTTCTGGTTTATAGGGCTCAAATCTAAAATCTCATGAACCAAGGCATTTTGTGATTGGAGGAATGTATCTCGTACTTTACAAAACTACCCTAATTAAACTCATGCATTAATCACGTAGTTCTCTCGTTTTCCTCTCCGCCTTGGTCATGGTGCACAATATTGAGCACTCCTATATGACTAGCCGCTCTATCTACATGCGAGACACCAAAGCATCCGAGCCCGCGTGCCATCCACCAAATCACAGCGAGGTGCTATAGTCGAGACTCACCTGTCACCCCGGTGTGGCCGTCATGACCCATCATATCACAAAACCCACACCTTTACCAGCAGTGGTAAGGTGGCCTCCAAGTTAGACTGGACGAAGCAACCATCATTTCACTGGAACGCTCGTTGAAGCCCTTTATTCCCTTTCTTGAAGAAAACCTCACTCCAGGCTACTCATTTCTGCCATTTTTCTTCTGTACCGATGAAGGAAAGGTGGGCGAATCAGTTATGCTGCTATATTTTCATTCCAAGAATCTTCTTTTTGCGAAGCATTGACCGATTCTCACAACCTATTCTTTTCCCGTTTTCATTGCGATTGTGGTTTCCTTTCGATTGCTTTTTG
This sequence comes from Triticum dicoccoides, assembly GCF_002162155.2. Taxonomy (NCBI): domain Eukaryota; kingdom Viridiplantae; phylum Streptophyta; class Magnoliopsida; order Poales; family Poaceae; genus Triticum; species Triticum dicoccoides. Next base: position 222,812,209 of record NC_041389.1, on the reverse strand, counting down.
TTTGTCAGTTCATTGATGGATCCTGGAGCACTAGGCAAAGAGTTTCCGGCAGACAACCCACTAGAGACAGCGATATCCAGGAAGCAAGCACCGACCAACAAGTTGATCATGTTGGCGGGCTAACCCATGGAGATGAAGAACTCCAAGAAACAAGCGCTGGCCAAAGAGTTGACGACGTTGGCGGATGAACTCCTCAAAGAAAGTTGGAAGAACAGCAAGGGCCCCACCATGCCTACCCCAGAAACTGATGACCACCTATGCGAGGCTCAAGGCCGAGTTTGAGCAGATAGTCACCGTTGAGAAGCAGTATTCCCCTAGCAAGGTGATGGCCCCCAGCGAGGACGAGGAGATGGCCCCCGGAGGGATTTGATCCCCCGGTGAGCTGCACAAGGTATAAAATAATGGCTTATTACCATAGTCGTGGTTTTTGATTATTTGCAATGTGCTTGCTAATATGTTAGTGTTGTGCAGGTGCCGATGGACGTCCTTGATGATTCCGATGTCGCGGCCCGTCCTGTGGACAACGCCCCAGAGATCGTTTTCGATGTCGCGGTCCGTCCTGTTGGCATCGCCCCGGAGATCGATTCCGATGCCGTTGTCCATCCCGTGGACATCGCCCCAGAGATCGATTCCGATGTCGCGGTCAGTCCTGTGGACATCGCCCCAGAGATCGATTCCCATGCCGTTGTCTGTGCTGTGGTCCTTGCCCGAGAGATCGATGACAAGAAATAGTTGGTCGCGCTAATCCTTCAGGGTAGTTTGCATTGCCCTGTGTTTAATTACCAGAACGATGCATGTTATCAAACCATCTTAGGGCTAGTGCACTGTCTTGTGTGGGCGGTACTTGCTACTTTTGTTTGATAGTGAATCATGCGAACCCTCTCTGAGTTGTGGAAACAGATGTATCCTCACCAGCTTTTGATGTAATATATGGCATGCTTAGATGTAAGTTTGAACTGTTTATCATATCAGCAGGGCTTGTTTGATGATTCTTGGTGTTGGTAGGCTAGCTACTGTGTGAGCTATAGTACTTCCAAAACACTCACCGAAGAGAAACGTTGGGGCTGATGAGCTCGTGGTACGCTTATACTTATCCGTCATCGATCGACCAATAGCCCTAGCTCCTAAAATTGTAGGCTTAGCGATCAATCAGAAAATAGTCGACACGGATACATCCAGGCCTCATTTGGTTCATAGGGTAGGAAAATCGTAGCAAAAGTACAGAGACGTACAACACAAAATCATAGTAGTGTAGAGACGTACTCCCTCCGTTCCAAAATAGGTGACCTAGGCGGGCTAGTTTGGCCTAGTGGGTTTTAGTGATATGACGTGGTACAGTGCCGTCCAGTCTTCGCGTGTGGTAGCAGTATTGCGAGTACTGTAAGTTTTCTTGAAGAAGCGGAATTCAATGAAGTCATGATGGTTCCTTCGTCTGAACAACTTACAATGGGAAAGGTTGGGCCTGCGATACGACCGAGGTTGACCAGGATAATTTTGTACATGGCAGGTGGACCAGGATGGTCGACGTCCCACATGTCGGCGAATGGAAGTATTCTTTCCGATATAGAGGACGAGCAACAAGTATTCATTGTTTATTTTTTATGAAAGCTGTTGTCTCCACTGTTACGACGGAGGAGTGTGAAACACTGCAGCCTAGTGAACTTGGCATGTGCACCACTCCCTCCTTCCTCACGTAATGCTACCATACTGTTGACTATAAGGTTGGCTATAAGGTTACAACTTTTTCTCACTTTCTCTCTATCTATTTCCTCTCAAATGTTTTTTACCTTTCTTTTTTAGACACAATTGTTTTTTATGCCTTTTTTTAGAATTATTATTTTTATACCTAGGAGCACCTGTAGAGACGGGCTCTTGCAAAGCCCACTCCTTGACTTTGTTAATGCCTCTCTCTCTCTCTCCTCCACATAAGCGGGCTTATAGCCCAGTTTTTTAGTACTTGATATGCATGCATGCGGCGGGCAGCTGGCGTCTTGAGGGGCCAGGGCGATCAGAGCCGGCTCCGGAAGCGGTCCGGACTCCATCATGGCCCACCTCACAGTATCACCACATATTTCTTGGAGTCCGTGCGCGGCGGGCAGGCGATCTCTTCTCCCTCCCCCGTTTCTCTCTTCTCAGCCGACGCCCACCGAGCGATTAGATTTTGGCTATCAACGGTTTATTCAATTACAGTCCCACATGTCAGTAAAATTGCAATACAACACGTGTCCCCTCTGGTGAGCGGCGTGCGAGCCGGACTGTTGGGGGTGCGACGCGTATGAGTCGTAAGTGTGCCGCCTTTTCCTTTAGAACATGCGAAGCTTAACATTTTCGCGCGATCGATCGATAGAAATCCAGAACAAAATGACGAGGGCGGTGCTTTCCCGCTCGTTAGGCGGGCTAGTTTGAGTGATATGACGTGCTACAGTGCCGTCCACTTGCTCCATTTTTATGTAAGCAAGAGTTTACACTCTTACGCGGGAGGAGTGTGAAACACCGCGGATCTGATTTTGATCGAGGGATCACTATTCCCTGCCAAATAATGGAGCACTGTTAGCGATTATAGCATGATAGTTAGGGCATCTCCAGTGCTGGCCCACAAATTTACACCGGCATCTGTGCGAGGACACTGATGGATGCCATCCGATGCTGCCCGCATACCTTTCAACAACTATATGAACTAACCGGACGAAATTCATGCAAACAAAGCAAATTTCAAATTAACCGGAAGAAATTCATTACATTTCGAAAATTTTTCCTACAAACTGGACCAAATTCATTACATATTTCGCACAAACCGTACTAAAACCGACTATAAACGTAATCTGAACGATCGCCGGCGCCCGACCACCATGTCCGGCCATGAACCCGAGAAAGCCGACCATTGCCTTTGCCTCCTCCTCATCCGCCTCGATAACCTCCTCCTCCGAAGCACAAGGTTCTAAAGATTTCCGCCTCCACATCACTGTCAAGCGGCTAATCGGCCGCCGATATTTACCCCACCAAGCTTGGCGTCGATTGAGTGGAGTAGCGGTGGCCTTCCTGGGACCACAGCGGCGGTGACCTACCATGTACTACTCTTCCTCGCTGTAGGCTGCACTCGCGTACGCACACCGGCTTCGTGGTCGTGGCGGTGGAGGGCGGCCACGAGGGGGGGGTGCCGGCGATCTCCTTCCTTAGCTCCTGCGACAGTACGTCAAAGAGAGCTTTGGAGCGCACCCGGAGCGGAGCCGCCGATGTCCCTCATCTGCTCCTGCGACAGTACGTCCAAGAGAGCTTCGGAGCGCCAGGAGGCCATGGTTGGAGTGGTGCCGACAGAAGGAAGGGACCGGAGGAGAATAAGTGTGGGTCTTTGGCTATAGCTGGGAGCTGGGGCTCAAGTTAATATAGCGGGAAAATGGCAATGAGACGCGGCGGACGGATGGACAACTGGCGCCGAAGTAGGTTTGTCGGGCGTGAATGCGGATGCTGCTTCCGTGACTTAACTGCAGAGATGGTGATCATTTCAGGCGGGAAGCGCGCGCTAGCGATGAAAGGGTGTTCGGTAGGCCAGGGCGGTCAGACGCTGGCGTGGTGGTAGAGTGTGAACTCATGGATGACGAGCCTTTGAAGCATATGTGGCACGTATTGAAAACCTCTCTTGTCGCCAGCTAGCCTTCGACGACCATCATAGACACCACACAACCATGCATAACTTACGAATAATGGACGAATCGATCAGACACACACTCGTGTGCAGTGGCACTAAGATCGGTCGCTCACGATAGTACATACTTCGTACCATACTACCATAGTACCCTCTCTAGCTAGGCTGTTTCATAGATTGTCGTTGTGATGGATGATATACATGAGCAAGGCGCTCCGAGTATGACCATTGGTGTTGAGCCAGGTGAATACATGCTCGGCGTTCGCGTAGGCCTCCATCAAACGTCTAAACAGTAATGTCAAGCACCGCCGGGGCGCGCGGGTGATTGGCCTGCCGTTTGCGTTGCGCCATGAGCAGGACTTTGATTTAGAGGGCGACGTGCATGCATTAGCATGGTTTGACAGCGTGAGCATGAGCGTCTGATGCGAAGTATTTAATTTTCATTTGGCTGACGAGGGTGCGTTGCAGCGACGAGTCCGTGGTTTGATTCCCCACATACGCATAATTTTGGTTTTTACAGTATTTCTTTCTCCATTGATAGGTAGGCCCGCGTAGATAGATAAAGAACATGAGCTGATGAGGTGCATGCAGACTGTTTGACTGGTCAACCAGACAAATACGGAGCTATATGCTGAGCCAGTGACAGTATAATCACCATATCTCGTATACAATGATCAAAGTGAGCTATCAAGACAAGTTCGATGACCGCCAATGCATTTTACTCGGTAATAAATGACCAGGATTGAAGGGGAATCCAAATTTCCGTCGTCTTCTGTCCTTGAGCTCTTGACAAACCAATGCACTATACGGTTGTCCGGCCACTCCACCCTAGAGCTCTCACCAAGCGTCGTTCATGCCACCGCGCTGCACACTAACCGGTAAGGCAGCGATGGCATCCCGCCGCGCCGAGTTCCTCCCCGCCAATGATCGCACACAAAATGGTAGGGAAGCGATGGCATCCCGCCGTGCCGAGTTCATCGCCGCTCGCGACCTCACCCCTATGTGGGAGGAATTTGAAGATGCCAAGGCCGAATGGGCGGTAGAGCAAGAGGCGACCAAAGCCGCACAAAGGGAGCGGAAAAGTCAGAAAGCACTCAAGAAAAGAGAGGCCCGCCGCCGCAAGAAATAAAAGGACGCACGCACTGCTGCGGAGAGGTTGGCGGAGATCCAAGCACGATCGGGTGTCGCCGACAAAGCCGGGAAGGAGAACAACGGCGTCTGGCCAGCATGTGAGAAGTAGTAGTACTAGTAGTTAGTGCATGTGTGTGTGTGTGTCTGTGTCTGAGTACGAGCATGTACCAGTACTACTAGTTACTACTGTAGTTTTTAGAGCAAATTACCAGTACATTAGCCTAGACTAAATGGAAAAATGGCATCTCTTTCTCTATAGGAATTGAGATGCATGTCATCTCACTTCCTATGATTTTCATATTCCTATAAAATTCCTTTTCTATGAACGAAAGGAGGCCTCTGTTGGATTAACTACTGTAGCTAGCAGTACTGCTGGTACAATAGTTTTCTTCAAGAAGCGGAATTCAACGAAGTCATGATGGTTCCTTCGTCCGAGCAACATCAAAGTGGGAAGTGGGCCTGTGATTTGACGGCTCATTAGTCATTGTTACTATGGCGCGACGACCGGGGTGACTCTCCCTTGGAGTTCTACGTGCATGGCAAGTGGACCAGGATGGTCGACGTCCCACATGTTGGCGAACGGAAGTATTCTTTCCGATACCGAGGAGCAAGGAAACCGCGTGGTATAGTATCACTGCTGATTGGTTCTAAAAAAATAGTATCACTGCTGATTTATAATTATTTTTTATTTTTGATGAGTGCTAGCGTTTCAACTCTTACGACGAAGAGTGCCAAACACGGCATGTGCTGGATGTCCCACACATCAGCGAAAGGAGTGGGACATGAACAACTTGGTAGAGCCCAGCGCAAAAAAAACAGCGTGGTAGAGCGTCTCCACTTCTTCCACTTCTGGGTCAGAGACAACACGTAGTAGTACTTAGTGGTATGAACGATACAAAGTGCGACCTGGAGAGAAAGACACGTCTAGTTGGAAGGTCTCGAGGCATACACGTAAACAAATATAAAAGTTAATATGTGCCTCCAAATATAGTAGTAGTAGAGTACTTAGGCACATACTCCATAACATCACCGTGCATTGCACGTACACCATTTAGTGGTAGTACGTAGTAAGAGACAAATGCCGCCCAAGAGTTCCCTTCTCGACCTACTTTTGGGTGTTTTGTAGAGTGTATGGAGGGTGCATGAGTCCACACCAGTTTAGCACAAATACACTAGAAGCATGCTTGAAGAGAGCATGCATGAAGAGTGGTGTTGAGTTGAGCATGCATGAAGAGGGAACAACTATGCTGAGACGAGAACGCAACCAAACACACCCTATATGCCATGCATGTTCGTACCATTTGTGCCTTTCTACTTCACTTACTGCGCTACATTACTCAGGTTCGTACGTCCACTCCTGGGTACATGTCCGTGTCGTAGTTCCAGTCCCACGTGTTCTTCATATAGATGGAACAATCCTTGCATAACACGTGCACCTTGATGCTAGATGTCTCGCGTGTTCGCAAAAGGATAAACAAAGCTCATGTAAAAAAATAGAGTGGAAGAACATAGATTCCCGAGGACCGAGAAGGAGCAAGGAACCTCGTGGTGGAGCGTATACACTCATAATATTTAATATTATTCAGCGATATAAAATCAACCCATCATCTCCACAGTGCACTGGAAGAGTACGAAACATGGCAGCCCAGTGTAGTTACATAATACTAGTACATGGCTAACCCACGCTATCACCATATTTCTTGGCTTCTGTGCGACACCTATCTCTAGTAATCCAGCAGACTGTATCGCTTCTCCCTCCTCGTATCTCTCAAAGTGCGGCGGGCTGGCGTTTTTGCCGTCTATTGAGGTCGGTTAACTCATCACATGTTAGCGACATGCCAAGAGCATTCTAAAAAAATTCCTTTCACGTTCCGTTTTCATAAAGAAAAAAAATCCTTTCATGTACGAATTTGACTGTATGCTTTGAGCAACTTGCATGTCCTATACTGCTCCTGTTTGATACTCTAACTTAGCTAGAGGTTAGACTAACTCATGACTAACCCTGAACTAACTGTAGCCAAAGAGGTGTTTGGGTGACAGGGTTAGATTGACAATAAATGCACTTGATGGAGAGAGAAAAGTAATTTTTTAGTGGTCCCAATGAGAACTATCTCCAGTTAGCACCTCTTGGGTGGGATAGTTTTTTTTTGGTGGGTTCGGTGCAACTTGGTCCAATTTAAACCCTCATGCTTGGATACTTTAGGGCTATTTGAGCCCCAACTAGCTCAAACTAACTCTAACCCATGGATCCAAATAGGGCCTATGGCCTGTCTCGACGCGGAGAAGTCGCGTGCACCGGGAAGGGCGCTCTCTCGACCGTCGCGCCACTTCAAAGCCGGTGCCAGTGAGAGTTCGCCTCCGCTCTGGCCGGGCATTAATGCGACACTGACGCTCCAGGGCGACGCTGACCGTTTCACGCGGGAAGCGCGCGTTGGCAAGGAAGTAGTACTGGTAGTTTGCAAAACTACTCAATTATTGCACTCGGTTTCCTAAGAAATTGTGGTAAAAAAACGTTACTCCACAGCCCGCTTCACTTCTCCTTCCTCTTCCACCGCCCACGCACGTCCGCCGGAAGCGACCGATCAACCCTTATATAGGAGTGCTAGCACAAAAAGATGCATGCATGACCACTAAAATTTCCATATTAAAGTGTCGCTCCGGCGGGAGGATGGCGTATGTTGTTACCTTCGGCCGGGCCATGGCTACCGGGCGATGGCGACCAGAGAAGACGCGGAGGGAGGGGAATGAATGCAGCAACTGTTTGGGTTCGCCTTCCGGCTTAAATAAATGCGCAACATCACGTGTACCCGCGGGTTTACAAATTGTAACATACGTGTCTGCTTAAGTGGGCGTCACGTAACTGTGTGTGTGTGAGAGAGAGATTCTGAGAGAAAGAGTGCGTGTGTGCGACTCTACTCTTCAAACATGTACTCAACCTTTTGCATCGGGATATAAGTATAATGGTATTTACTTTAGCTAGTGATTTACGTGGCCATGTTAACGTGGTTGTGTAAAAAAATGTCACTTCCTACTCGTGATTTGTGTTATATAATTACAAGCAAGATGCTCGTGCATTGCATGGAACATCAATATGCATTTTTTTACAAAACACCTGTTGTGATTGACCCATGAAGGAGTAATCCCATGTGTAAAAACTAATGATATCTCGAGAATTTTATCGGAAAACTGGTATCTCGAGAATGTCATCTTAAAAATGAAAATGAGAGATAAGGTGAGGAGGAGTGGAGCGTGGTGGTGACTGGTGGTCAGAATGGGCGGAGGCATGGGGATGGACAGCGCCGGCAGGCGGCAGCGGCCACCATGCCAGATTGTTCCAGAGAATTCCTTTTTTAATTGATGAGCAATGAGGTTGTGGGAGATAAGTATGTGGAGAGAGGTGCGGGTATCTTTTGTAAAATTATCATAGTTTGCTTTCTATCCGTCAGATATAGATCAGACGGTCTGTATTACAAGATGGCAGGCACACCATCATCGCCAAGTCATTTTTTATAAGTGTACAAATGATAAGTTTGCGGACTACTAAAGTAAAGTGGAATTTGTCCATGTTATGCAAGTAAATTAAGGTGATTGTTTATCATACGGGTAAGGTTGGATGAAGGGTGGTAGGAACAAATGCTCCGCCTAGAGCATGTGTGTGTGATATGGAGTCTTAGTGTGTGTGT
>NC_041389.1:222800192-222803386 GCF_002162155.2 Triticum dicoccoides | reverse complement strand
GTGTGCATGCGCGCGCGCGCGTGTGTGTGTGTTTGTGTGTGTGTGTGTGTGTGTGTGTGTGTCGTGGGGTCCTCGGTGGTGGATGTAATTTAAGTGTGCATGGCTTCATCATAGAGAGGTGATGTGTATGGCAGAGGCCACCAACAACGGGGTGCAAGAGAGGAAATGCCCGTAGAGAGGGAAGAGAAGGTGTGTGCACGTGAGAGGAGTCGACATCGAGAGAACGTGTTTGTTCGAGAGACACCGAGGAAGACTACTATATATCGATGGTGCATGTAGGCGGGAATTAAAAAAAGGGATGGTCTTATTGGTTTCGGGGATATAGGGGAAGAGTGAGAGGGGAGGTAGCTAGAAGGAGATTGTCAAGTGTGAGTGTGTGTTTTTGTAACGCCCCGGATACAACTTTTCATATTCGTAACTCCAACTCTTGCCTTTTCCGGAGATGCGATATGATATTTCCTTCGTGGTTGGGTCTTTCTATTTTGTTTTGCATTTTGTTCATGCCATGCATTTCATCTCATGACATCATCCGCATTGCATCTGCATGTTTTCATAATTCATCTGTTCGTAGTTGCCGCGTTTCCCCCTTGCTTTCGTTGACCGTTCCGAGACCAAACTTGTTCTTCGTTTTCCCTCTTGCCTAAACCGGAGTTTCTCTCAGACCCCTCGCGTGCGTGTCCGAAACCTTTCCCGAACCCGACCCGCTCAGTCGTCACTGTTGGATCCTGATCATCCCCAAACATCCCGAAAACATCTCCGATTTATTATTTGGACTTCCTACCTATTTATCTCGACCGTCTGATTTCGATCAGATGATCCAAACCCTCTCTTCGTTATATATATAGACTCCCTTGTCCATTTTTAGACCAAACCCTAAAAATTAGGAGCCTTGTCCCATCCTCCCAGCCGCCGCCGCCAGTCCTCCTCCACCTCGGGATCCATCCCGATCCATCTCCACTCAACCAGATCACTGCAGCCATCACCTGCCCAAATCCCCTCACAACCAGCCTCCTCCCCTCGATCCACGAGATCCACAGCTCCTCTGCCGCCGGCGACCGAACCTGCAGCTAGCAAGATGAGCACCCACCCCTCTCTCCCTTCTTCTCCTTCCTCTGGTTTCTTTTTCTCAATCCTTTCTTGGTTCTGTTGCCATGGACAGGAGCTTGCCGCCGCGTTGATCTGCCTCCGCCGGCGTTTGAAGTTCCCGTGGAGCCCGATTCTGGTACCCCGCCCACCGAAGCTGCTTCGTTCCTTGCTCGAGCTAGTAGGCTGCCGTCCCTCTCCGCCTTCTCCTTCCTTCCCTCTCACACTCCTCCTCCCTGACCATGCCTTCCCCGTCCCGTTGTTCCTTGCAGGGAACCATGGCTCCGCCGCTTGGAGCTCCATGACCGTGCCTCCCTCTCCCGTCTCCGGTCAGATCCATTGCCCAGGGACCGGATCCGCCACCGGCCGGCTCCTTGCCGGAGAAGCTCGCCGCAGCTCCTCCCCGTTGTCCTTGCCCCGCCTACAGAATGTCAGGGACCCCGCCGCCGATCTCCTCCTGCCGGCGCCCTTCGCCACCCAGGCGAGTCCCCGTCCAAGCGCCCCTGCCTCCTGACGCCAAGCGTCGCCGCCTTCGGACGCCCCTGCAGTGTCGACCTGCTGCCCCAGCGCCCTGCTCGCGTCCTCTGCTTCGTTCGAGCAGGGAGGATGACGCACCTCTGCTCGTTGCGTTGACCGTGCCCCTGGCCAACTCCATCAGGGCCGCTGGCCTGCCTGGCCTCCTGCTCCACCGACTGGGCCAAGGCACATGGGTGAGCAGCCCCCCAGCGCCTTTCTGTTTTTTCACTGATTGGGCCAACCAGATTCAGCCTGTTGTGTTTTCCCCTGCTGCGAATCTAGACATTATCCAGAGTATTACAGTTTTGCAGAAAAACCCTTGAACTTCATGCATATAATAACTCGTGAACCGTGCATCATATTAGAATGTTTTATATATGTAAAATGCCTAGAATTTCATCTAGTTTCATAATATCCAACTCTCATCCTTGTTTAAAATGTTTAACTTGCTGTTTGCATTAATTTGCTAAAATGCCATGTTAAAATGCTTTATTTCATAACTAAATAACTGTAGCTCGGTTTTAAATAAACTATATATGTAAATGGGGTGAAAAAATGCCTAGTTTAACATGGTGCACTTTATTTCCTTGTTTAACAACATTAAAATATGGTTTAGGGCAGAACAGTACCAAATTCATAAATTGCACATGAGGATTTTCCGGAATTGTTGTTTGTTGTTCCGGCCTCATTTAAACTTGCCTAAATAGTTAGTTTCCTTATGCCTCACCTCTTGCCATGTTTAACAACATTTAATATTGTTGGGTACTTAACCGAGAGTGAACTAAATAATCCGATTGTGGTGTTTCATCAATATGCAACGAGTTGCATATTGAGCTCCACTTAACTTGTATTGTGTGTTGCACTTTGCCATGCCATGCCTCATTAAACCGGACATGCATCATACTTGTTGTGCATCATGCCATGTTTATGCTTGTGCATTTACCATGTTGTTTGTTTCTTTTCGATGTTGCTTCTTAGTTCCGGTAATGTTGCGATTGTGAGGATTCGTTCGACTACTCCCGTTCGTCTTCTTCATGGACTCGTTCTTCTTCCTAGCAGGATTTCAGGCAGGATGAACGCTACCCTGGATCTCACTACTATCATTGCTATGCTAGTTGTTTCGTTCTATCGCTTTGCTGCGCTTCCTATCATTTGCTCTTCAATCCTCCCAAATTGCCATGTCAGCCTCTAACCTTTTTACTCTTCCTAGCAAACCGTTGCATGGCTATGTTACCGCTTTGCTCAGCCCCTCTTATAGCATTGTTAGTTGCAGGTGAAGTTGAAGATTGCTCCATGATGGACAGGATTATGTTGGGATATCACAATATCTCTTATTTAATTAATGCATCTATATACTTGGTAAAGGGTGGAAGGCTCGGCCTTATGCCTGGTGTTTTGTTCCACTCTTGCCGCCCTAGTTTCCGTCATACCGGTGTTATGTTCCCGGATTTTGCGTTCCTTACGCGATCGGGTGATTTATGGGACCCCCTTCACAGTTCGCTTTGAATAAAACTCCTCCAGCAAGGCCCAACCTTGGTTTTACCATTTGCCTCACCTAGCCCTTTTTCCCTTGGGTTTCCGGAGCCCGAGGGTCA
>NC_041389.1:222575223-222799944 GCF_002162155.2 Triticum dicoccoides | reverse complement strand
TGCGGGGCCACCTCGGGGCAACTCGGAGGTTGGTTTTACTCGTAGGCTGACCTATCCGGTGTGCCCTGAGAACGAGTTATGTGCAGCTCCTATCGGGATTTGTCGGCACATCGGGCGGCTTTGCTGGTCTTGTTTTACCATTGTCGAAATGTCTTGTAAACCGGGATTCCGAGACTGGTCGGGTCTTCCTGGGAGAAGGAATATCCTTCGTTGATCGCGAGAGCTTATCATGGGCTAAGTTGGGACACCCCTGCAGGGTATTATCTTTCGAAAGCCGTGCCCGTGGTTATGTGGTGGATGGGAATTTGTTAATGTCCGGTTGTAGATAACTTGACACCAGATTCGAATTAAAACGCATCAACCGTGTGTGTAGCTGTGATGGTCTCTTTTCGGCGGAGTCCAGGAAGTGAACACGGTTTTGGGTTATGTTTGACGTAAGTAGGAGTTCAGGATCACCTCTTGATCATTGCTAGCTTCACGACCATTCCGCTTGCTCTCTTCTCGCTCTTATTTGCGTTGGTTAGCCACCATATATGCTTAGTCGCTGCTGCAACCTCACCACTTTACCCCTTCCTTTCCCATTAAGCTTTGCTAGTCTTGATACCCATGGTAATGGGATTGCTGAGTCCTCGTGGCTCACAGATTACTACAACAACAGTTGCAGGTATAGGTTATGCGATGATCATGACGCGAGAGCGATGTTTCCTTGTTTGGAGTTCTCCTTCTGCTTCTTCTTCGATCAGGGTATAGGTTCCAGGTCGGCAGCCTGGGCTAGCAGGGTGGATGTCATTTGAGCTTCTGTTTGTGTTTCATCCGTAGTCGGATGTTACTCTTATGTATTGTGTTGTTGTATTCATGTGGCATTGTATGCCTTTTGTATGTATCCCCATCTATATATGTAATGTTGATGTAATGATGTCCACCTTGCAAAAGCGTTTCAATATGCGGGTCTATCCTTGGTGGTCCCTCCGAGTTCCTCTTGGATAGGGTCGCATACTGGGCGTGACAGTTTTACCCATCCAGGCGGAAGTTATGTGCACACAAGAGGAGAACGATTCGATGTGGCGTTAGGATGAGGGGAATTAACTACGTATGGAGACATAGAGACCTTGAATGTGAATGTGTGAGAGGTATACATGTATACGTGGGATGTGTGTGTGTGCGCGCGCGCATGATCAAGATAAAAGAAAGAAGACATAAGTCATAAGATCAACGACATGGGAGAGACGGATCGGTATGACAATATGCATGCATGTGAGAATGCAGGGAAGAAGGCCCGACAATTGAGCATGTGTTTTTGTCTTTAAGAGATAGTGGCGTTAGCTGGAGCATGCATCTTTGGCGAGCAGAGCGAGTGAGGCACAACGATGTGAAAAAGAGATCAACCTATAAATGCATATGTACGGAGAGACATATATAGTGTGGGTGATAGGAAGCAAGACTCCGTGCGAGAAAGAAATGTTGACGGAGAAACTACAGATAGATACAACGATGGAGATGCTAGCTAGAGGGACATCCGGTAGTTTGAGTGTTGGAGATGACCGCCGGGTGGTTCAGAGGGTGAAGTTGTATATGTGTGTGAGAGAGAAAAATAAAAAGAGGGCACTTGACTGCATGTAGAGAGAAACATATGTAGTATGCGTGATAGGAATCAAGAGTGAGGGAGTGAAAGAAGGTTGATGGAGAAACAGATAAATTGAAAGATAAAGATGCTAGCTAGTGTGCGTTAGAGATAGGAGTCGAATGGATCAGAAGGCTGAGTTATGTGTGTGGGTGTGAGAGAGATAGAGAGAGGGTGCATGTGAGTCACATAAAAACAGATATCAGAGAGAAATGTGATCCCGAGAGACGGCGTTTTGTGTCTGTGAGAGAGAAAGATATTTCACAATTTGAGTGATAGCTAGAGAGACATATGAGGGTACGCAAGATATCTCTAGGAAGAGAGAGTATGTGTGAGCAACATACAAGAGAACAATGGAGAAATATGAGACCCTGGGAGACAGAGTTTGTGTTTGTGTGTGAGAAAGAGATATTTAAGAGGAAGAGTTGTAGGTTCTCATATCTAAGGAGCGAAAGACATCTTTGTATGAGGGGTGTGCGAGTGGCACACATGGGAATAGTAGAGAGAAATGAGACCCCGGGAGACAAAGTTTTGTGTTTGTGTGAGAGAAAGAGATTCCACATGGAGAATCATAGTTAGAGACACATAGCAGGGAGCTAGATATACTTAGAGAGAGATAGAGTGATGAAGGTCGAGGGAGAGAGTACCGTCAGTGTGTTACGAAGATAAAAGATCATTGTCGACATACAGGTAGCACGAGAGATACCAGAGAGACGATGAACGCGTATAGGTCCAGAGAGATAGTCCTATATAAGCATGAGTGGTAGCTATATGAGACGAATATCTGGATTAAAGGGGATTCAAATATTTAAACTGGAGATCACGACATCGATAATATCATAACGCAAATTGGTGTATCAAACATGCATATGCATTTGAATTTGGGCACACGTGTAATGTTATATAGTTTATCAATATTGGTGATCCATAGATTCTTTAATTACAAACAATGCGTGGTTTATATGCAATTAATGTCTAAACGGGATTACACTATATGTTGCGTGTGTGAAACACATTATACATGTTTGAGAAGTAAAAAAACCCGCATGAAACATACATTAATTGGAGACAGTTAGCGAGGAATGCATACATTGGATTTCAACATAAAGTGGTTTCAAATATTTGAAAATCCAAATTGATAGATACAACCTTATGAATCTGAGATCATGCCATTTGTAAACCATATTTATGTATAAATGGTGTTGTGATTTTGAAAGTATATATAAAAAAATGATGTATATAGAATTTAATTCCAATTGAAAATGGATCCCGCCCGAAAAAAATAGAATACAAACGGGATTCCAATTGAGTTGGCACGGTAAACGTGCACTCTGCAAAATTTGAACGAAGCAGGGAAAGTCGCAGTAACCGCCAAAACCAAAATCTGCGAGATGGAAATTACTACTGCCTATCCCTGCAACGCAAAGCCTATCTGCTGGATTTCTATAGGTTTTGATAGGGGTAGGTTTGTAATTTCACCCAAACGTGACGTAACTGCCTCTCACCCGGATTCATACACGGTGGGCGCCAAAACACAATGTGTCCTCGACCGAAATCGACTCCCTCCCCGATTCATATTCGTACACGGTGGGCGCCAAAAACAAACTCTCGTCGGCAAATATTCGATGTATGCGAGATTACCGTCCTATCCCCAACCGACTAATATTGCTATGGTGTAGGAAATTTGAAACGGGGGCTAAGTTTGTAAATTTCCTCGCATTTGAGATAAGCCCGCCCTGAATACATGGTTCCCCCCTTCCTCTCTACCTCCCTTTTCCCCATTCGTACTTCGTGGGCGCCAAAACACCCTCTCCACTCCAGCCTCCTCCGTCCGCCGCCGTCTGCCATCCCATCCACCGCCGTCCTCCTCCACCATGCCAGAGCTGATACCCCGACGTCGCCGTCCATTACGAGAGATCGACTTCTCTCATCCACGGCTTCGGACCGGGATCCTTGCATCCCGTCCTCTCGCTTCATCCCCGCCATCGTCCACCTTGCCAGCGTCGCTCCTATGACCGTCTCATCCACCACGCCCCGCCGCCACCGTCTACCCTCCTAGATCTGCTTCCACGCCACCGACAGCCATCGCTACCGCAGCACTGTCAATTTCTCAGCAAATGCATACTAGGAGCCGCACCAGAGGCGGTTCTCTTTCGTATCTGCTCAACTTATTTATCGCATCAAGAAAATAGATCGCCACTGCTTTACTCTGATTTCTTGTCTTGGTTGCGAAGTTGCCTTTGTCCGGTTTGCACCTTCAGATCCGCCATGGCACGCTCAACACTATACTCCCAATGCTTATGATTTCCCCCTTTTATACTCCACACTAGTTAAATCACAGTAGAATAAATTTCAAAATTGGGTCAGTTAATTTTTCAGAGCTCGCCGGAGTTCGCCGGTGCGAACGAAGGGGCTCGGGTGGTTGTGGGGCCTCGCCGAATGAAGAAAACTCGACACGGGTGAGGGTGGGGGTGGGGGGTGGGGGTGGCGGAGGAACACAGGCGATGGGGCCGGTGGTCCGGCTAGCGGCCCGTGCGGTGTTCTATATGGGAAGAATCAAAGACATGGAAGAAGGAGTGTTAGGAGACGTAGGATCTTCATCCAACCGCCTGAAATGGTCGAGAGACAGCTGGGAGTTGCATTCTTAATGTGCTTTGGTTCATCATGTGTGGGCACTACGCAACCAACATTTTATTATCCAAAATCTGCTTGCTCTTCTTTACCATGTTCCTCTTCCGTTCTTCTTTAATATGTACTCTCTCCATTCCTAAATACAAGTCTTTGTATAGATTCCACCATGGACTACATATGGAGCAAAATGAGTGAATCTACATTCTAAAATGTATCTGGATACATCTGTATGTGATCCATAGTGGAAATCTCTACCAAGACTTATATTTTGGAACCGAGGGAGTATGATAGTAGTACAGTATGTTCCTTGTACTGAAGATGAGCAGGGACATTTGCAGTGTAGAGGCCTATATGGTCGGTTGTGATGGACACTTTGAGCCTCTTTGATTCGTAGGATTTTGTAAACATAGGAATAGGATTTGTAGTGACCTGCCCACTTGAATCTTATAAGAATAGCAAGGAAATGCGGGGAGCTGTGTCGCCTTTGAGAGTTACACTGATATTAATAGTACCGCACTTTCAGTTGAAGAGAACTGGTATCCGAAGCCTTTCTAGCCGTACCGGAAGTACTAGCACATATATTCCAGCAAGTTCCACTTTGCTGATTTTACTCTGATGCTTACGGTTTTCCCCGTTATATCTACATATGATATGTGTAGCTGCTTTGTGTCGCACTAGCAGCAGTCCACTCTTGAAGCTAAACACTGCAATGACTTACAAAATTGGCACCAAGGCATTGAGTGCCATTGTGGATGCAATGAAAGTCATACGCTCCCCACCTGTTGACTCTTGTTCAGAATATGATCCTAATGACTCTTGTTCAAAATGGCCACATATAGAGTGACAACATGGAATTGCATTTCTTTGGGCGCTGTGATTCATAATGTGTGGGCAACCAACATTGTATGCAATGAAGCAGAACCTCAAGAATATGCTTCCACTTCTGTTCTGTAACATGTTCCTCTTCGTTTATTCTATATTTAGTCAGTACAGTATGTTCCTTGTCAGGAAGGGGCGCAGGGACATCTGCAGTCAACAGCTGATAGAGCTGGCCTGTACGTGATCGATAGGCTTTCAATTACTAGCGGCAATACAACACCATATTTTCAAGCCAGTTCCACTTTCCCGATTTATATATCGTGGTTATGGTGTACCCCTGTTATGTACACTATGATCTGCCTAGTTGCTGTGTGCTCTTGTTATCATGGTTTGGCAATAAACTCTCTATACAGTATAATATGAACCTATCATTTGCCAACTATCCATACTTCTGGAGCCTATTTTTTGTGTACTTGTGCCAGATTATATAAATGCACGCACCATATTATAGCACACATGAGCTCTCTCATCAGAATCCAGTGATAGCACACAAGTGTTTACAAGGGCACCCCTATATTAGAATATCATCTACATTACAAAGATAATCTCACAACTATTTATGTTTTCTTGGTTCTCAGATATTATACGCAATTACAGTGAATATCAGGATCCGCGCATCAAAAGAATATTGTGGAACACTGCAATGACTTACAAAATTGGCACCAAGGCATTGAGGGCCATTCTGGATGCAATGAAACTCATACGCTCCCCACATGTAGATTCTTGTTCAGAATATGATCCTAGTGACTATTCTAACCTCGAGGAGTCAAAGGCAGATGGCTTGTCATGTTCACGCATCAAGGTGCCTGTTATAATTTGGCAAGGTTTTATTGATTGCGCGTATCTTGCATATGTTGTCTTGCATTTCTTCTACTTTGTTGCACCGCCATCTGCTCAGTTTACTCATCATATATGTCGAGATGCCATGCCCATCCATTATCAATAGATATTCCATCTGTCATCATACCATGTTTTTCCACTCAAATGATGTTCTTGTGCATCAGACATCAAAAAGGAAGAGGGTGATTGCCGAACCTGAAGGAGCACCAGCAAAGTCCTTGAAAAACGTGGTTGCACCGGAGAAATCAGACAGCACCCCACTTGTATTGGCTGTACAACCAGTGACACAAAATGTAGGACCAACTCCAGCAGATTGTACCCATACTTCACTGGCCACACCACTAGCCCCACCACACAGGACCTACACTCCAGCAAAAGGTATGCCGATTTCAATTGCCATAGCACCAGCCGTACCACAAAATAATCCCACTCCAGCAAAAAGTACAGCAAGTCCATCAGCCGAAGACCTATCCCAACCGCAGAGACGGCCAATTCCTGTAGATTGGAACCCCATTCCAATTATTCCCAGTTTAAAAGACAATGCATTCAATGTTGTTAGGGACTACGTGCATATATTCCCATCATGGGAAGATTATAGTGAAGATAAACACCGTATTCACATCTTCCTGTCCCACTTACGTGTAACTGCTATTATTCATGGTGATTATTTTCCTGTTTTCTGCTGATTGAACACATCAATGATTTAGATTGCATTGTTGTAAGTAGGCGAGGGTCAATCTGGATGGTCCTGACGAGCAAAGCTTGCTTGCGCTTTTCAAGGAAGCATTGCAGTAGTATCGGTGTTACCTGAGGAAATCACACTTTGATGGCAAGTCTATAAACGAATTTCTGGTGAAGTCTCCTGTGCTAAATTTAGAAGACATTGAATGGAAAAACCTTGTTATGCACTGGTCTCGTTCCAAGGATGAGGTACTGTCTATGATATCGCATGACAATTTGAACTTCTACTTTTTCGCATGTGCCTTACGGATCTTTTTTGCAGGAAATCTGCTCGAAAAAGGATTCCGGTTTGAAAAGAACGACAGGATATCGCAAATATGCTGCCCGCTGCTTTGCTCTTGTTAGTACCTGTTGTCCTTTATCACTGTACTTTCATACATACCTCGTTCATTATGTGACAGCAGTATGCATGATAGCTTGCTTATCAATTGTTCGCTCCAATTTATCTGATCTGTATGAATGGTTACATTAGTGTAGAATATATCCAATGCCAATGAATTTTTTAGCTCTGCATTGTTCTTGTAAGTACCTGCTGTCCTTTATCAGTGTACTTATATTGACAGGTAGTTGTCCATGTACCAATACTCTGCAGCTTATTTTCCTTTGCCCTCCATTTTCTACACATCAGATCTATATTTACTCTTACCATAAGGTTGGATAACACCGATGGTACTGAAGAAGTTTAGCTCTGCATTGCTCTTGACTGTACCTTTTGCCTGTATCGCTGTACTTACATTTATTGCTACTTGGTTATGTAGCATCACTCTTCATCTTATCTTAAATATTCTCCATTTTTCTTATATTGTCACATCTATATTTACTCTTAACAAAATGTAGAATAAAGGCAATGCTTATGAAGAAGATTCTGTGGTAAACTTCTTGAATTCCCCCCCCCCCATCAGAATGGACAAGGGATTTATAGAGCCTGCCTTCACCAATAATGTAAGTTTGTCCTTCTCAAGCCTTCAAACTTTGTTGTGTATATTTGGATAGGCATGACTGCAACAGCTGTTTATTTTTGGTGTTTGCATCAAATTGCATGTTTAAAGTTTATTATGTAGTTCATAAACAAAAGTTTGTCCTTCTCAATTTAAGTTTTCAGTTGTACAACCAAGTTCCTTCTTCATGCCATGTAAATTAAACTATACAGAGCAAGTGATCTTATTCTGCGAGTCTGAAATGGGTAAATTGACAGCACACTTACCATTGATACTTATGAGTTCTTGATCTGTAATCCAGTGGTGTCGTGAAGCTGCCAACTCCTTCACAATGTCATTTCCTGCCATGTCTTGACCTGAACAATACCATATTGTGTTAATGCTATTTTAAACTGTGTCACTTTATTCGTCAGTAAGAAATGTGATGAATTGTCAGCACTGATACTTATATGTGGAAAACCTGTCATATGTCTGCTTGTTTATCTTCTAGAGTGAGGAGGATATAAGTGTCAAACAAGTGCAGTCTCATCAGCTTGCTCAGCTACTTGCGCTGCAGCTTCCGGGCAGGGCTAACCTTTCTTGAACTCTATTGAAGTGTTGTCGGTTTTGTATATTATTTTGTCGGCGTGTTTAATTGCACTGGTGGCGATCTTTGATGCCCAATGTATGTAATCTGTTGTCTGCTTGTGCTTTATTATCATAGTGGCGAACTTTGATGCTGAGTGGATGTAATATGCCGTAATTTCTTTATTGTATAGTCTAGGTTTGTTTCTTATTCACGATGCTGCAGTTATTTTACTGTATATATATCCTGTCTTCGTAGTAAACCAGCCAAACCGTAAAATTACGGTACATAATCAGGCCGTCATGCAAATCACTATGTATGATCCGCATCATGGGCCCTGTCATTTTGGTCTGTTAACAGGCCTAAATGTAACTGGCCCACTAGTAGATTCGGGCCTTTAATAGGCCGACTAAACCGCCGACCCTATTTTCCCAGTAAAACTCAATGGGCTTTTAGGAGGCCAAAAATAAGGTTGGGCCTGAAACGTGTCGAACAGCTCACGGACCAGCAGCAGGCCGAAATAGACCCCGGCCCATGATTGTGCCAATCAAATCATGGGCTTATAACAGACCAAAATTGTCTCGGTCCTTGTTTGGCCCAATCAGATTATCGGTTGTGAGCAGGCCGGATGCAAACATGGTCGTAGTTAGGCCCAACTATATGACGGGCTTTTAACAGGCCGAAATATATATAGGGCCGAAATGTTAAACAGGCCCTTAACAGGCCGAAACTAATATATCAAGTGGGCCCAAAAGCATAGCGTCCAGTTGACGGGCCGAATCTAATATGGGCCATAATTTAGCCCAAAGCCTCTCAAAGGGCCGAACCTGGTCTGGGCCATAATTTGGCCTAGAACATGGCAGGCTTTTAACGGGCCAGATCTCATATGGGCCTCTATTAGGCCCGGAACGTGGCAGGTTGTTAATGGACCGGATCAAATATGGGCCGTCATTTGGCCCAAAACATGGCAGCCTGTTAATGGGGCGGCCTACTAGTGTCATCAAAATCTTTTTGGCCTTCAGCTAGGCCGGCCCATTATGGGTGGTGGAACCTCGTGGGCCTTTAGTTGGGCCGGCCCATTATGGTCCGCAAAGTCTTGGGAGCCTTTAGCTGGGCCGGCCCATTATGGCCCGCAAAATCTAGCCGGCTTTTAGCTAGGCCGGCCCATTATGGCCCACAAAAACATGTGGGCCTTTAGCTGGGCCGCCCCTATATGGCCCGCAAAATCTCGTGGGCCTTTTGCTAGGACGACCCATTATGGACCGCAAAATCTTGTGGCCCTTTAGTTGGGCCGGCCCATTTAAACTTTATGGGCCACTTTTGGGCCGGTCCACGTGTCAACATTTCATAAGCGCATCTCGGCCATTGGATGAGTGACACCTGTGCCAACGGGGAGCTGACACGTGTTTCCTCTAGCCAATGATGATTTTACACATGGAAAATCCCCATTGGTCCGGGCTGTTAACGGGTTATCGGATCCAAAACGGGATCCGATAGCTTAACAGCGTTCCGTTACGGTGGATGCCACGTGTCGGTCACCCTTGACGAACGCACTTCTGTGACGCGCGATTTATCGTCATGGAAGTGTACACTTCCGTGATGATAATTTTGGTAATGTCATGGAACACTTCTACGACAACACAGGTATGACTATCTTGATTCTGTCATAAAATCATCATGTATGTACATGCATGACAAAAAACGCGACCTACTGTGACAAACACGTATCATCACGGAAGTGTATTTTTTTGTAGTGGCTAGAGTCGACACCCACACCGAAAACCACAGAACAATTTAGTAGATGACTCTGGATGAGTATTGGATCCAGGATGTTTTGGCAAATACCTCTTTTCATGGCGCAATTGCACTTCATGCATCTGCGACACGCCATTGCCACTATGGAGCGTGATTGCCACACCCCTGATGTCTTCACCATGGATGCTCATTCTCTCTCTCTCTCTCTCTCTCTCTCTCTCTCTCTCTTGATTGTTTGATATGTCTGCAACGTATCTATAATTTTTTATTGTTCCATGCTGTTATATTATCATTCTTGGATGTTTTACCTTCATTTTATAGCAACTTTATATCATTTTTGGGACTAACCTATTGACATAGTGCCTAGTGCCAGTTGCTGTTTTTTGCTTGTTTTTTACTTGGTAGAATATCCGTATCAAACGGAGTCCATACACGGCGAAACTTTTTGGAGATTGTTTTGGACCAAAACACAACTTGGGAGCCAAGGAAGCACCAAAGGGGAGGCCGGTGGGGCCCATAGCCCCTGGAGAGCCCAGGTGGGTGGGGGGCCACATGAGTCCTTTCCACCGCCACTCAGCTCTATAAATTCTCAGATATTCTAGAAACCCTAGGGGAGTCAACGAAAAATATTTCCATCTATCGCAAGTTCCAAAACCACGAGATACAATCTAAAGCCCTATTCCGGAACTCTGCTGGAGGGGAACATGATCACGGAGGGGTTCATCATCCTCATTTGTGCTCCTCCGATGATGCGTGAGTAGTTCACCATAGACCTATGTGTCCGCAGGCAGTAGCTAGATAGCTTGTTCTCTCTTTTCGGTTCTCAATACAGTGTTCTCCTCGATGTTCTTGGAGATCTATTTGATGTAGTGACTTTTTGCGGTGTGTTTGTTGGGATTCGATGAAGTGCGAGTTTATGACAGTTCTATCTATGAATATTATTTGAGT
Source organism: Triticum dicoccoides (assembly GCF_002162155.2). Lineage (NCBI taxonomy): Eukaryota > Viridiplantae > Streptophyta > Magnoliopsida > Poales > Poaceae > Triticum > Triticum dicoccoides. The sequence continues at coordinate 222,789,026 of NC_041389.1, read as the reverse complement.
TTTCTTTAATCTCTTATATGTTGTTATAGCCTTGTATTGTTGGGATCCGATCAAGGTTTGGTTTGGCCAACTAGATTGATTTTTCTTGCAATGGGAAGAGGTGCTTTGTGATGGGTTAGATCTTGCGGTGTCCTCACCCAGTGACAGAAGGGATAGAGAGGCACATGTGTATCATTGCTATGAAGGACAAAAAGATGGGATCTATTCCTACATGAATATATCTTGTCTACATCATGTCATCGTTCTTATTGCATTACTCCGTTTCTCCATGTACTTAATACACAAGATGCATGCTGGATAGCGGTCGATGTGTGGAGTAATAGTAGTAGATGCAAGCAGGAGTCGGTCTACTAATCTTGGACGTGATGCCTATATAAATGGTCATTGCCTTGGATATCGACATAATTATTTGCTCTTCAATCAATTGCCCAACAGTAATTTGTTTACCCACCGTATGATATTTTCTCGAGAGAAGCCACTAGTGAAATCTACAGCCCCAGGTCTTACTTTTATCATATTCTTTTCAGATATATTATTCCAAAAACCCCAAAATAACTTGCTGCACTTTTGCTTTACTTATTTTATTTTCTGCTTTTGCTAGATCTATTTATCCAATCTCATACAATTTAATCTATCTTTTTACTGTAGAGGGATTGACAACCCCTCTTTCGCGTTGGGTTGCAAGTATTTGTTCTTGGTGTGCAGGTACCGTTTACATAGTGTTGCTTGGTTCTCCTACTGGATTGATAACCTTGGTTTCATAACTGAGGGAAATACTTACTGTGGTTGTGCTACATCATCAGTTTCTCTTTGGGGAAATACACTGACGCAGATACAAGCTACCGTAAGAAGAATTTCTAGCGCCGTTGCCGGGGAGAGATCATCAACATCTATCAGGTTCCTAATCGCAAATCTGATCTCCTTGCAATTTACATTATTTTCCATTTGCCTCTCGTTTTCATTTCCCCCACTTCTAAAATGTTTTTCAGAAAAACACAAAAATATTTGCCTTTTTATTTGCCTTCTTTTTCGTTTGCCCTTTTGCTTGTTTGCTATCTTTGCTTGTGTTGCAATGTGTCTTCTATTTGCTTGCAACTTTGCTTGCTAAACATCTATTTTTATGGATCCTCATCCACTTGCTAATCTTTTCAAAAGACCAAATTATGATGAACCAATTGCTAGTGAGTTGAGTGCACTTGATTATCTCTATGAAGTTTTGCTTGAAAATCATGAATATGAAAATTGTGATGTAGTGTTAAACAAACAAATTTATAAAGTGATTCATGATAGCTCCTTGAATGAAAAGCATGATTGCAATGACATTATTATAAATTCCATTAATGCCAATTATGTTAACAATATGCAAAACTACAAGCTTGGGGATGATAATTTTTTTTATGTCCACTACTTATTGCAATGATCGTGATTGGGGTGATAATGTTTCTTATGATCTTGAAAATTTATTTAAGCATCATGATGAATATGATATTGATAATAATGTTTGCAATAATATTGAAAGTGGGTTTTGAAGAGTTTCAACTTTAGCTAAAACAATCCCACATATTTGAAGAATGTTCAATCTTATGAATTTTTTGATGAAAGTGGGTTTGGAGAGGTCATGACTTTAGTTGATGTTAATCTCACTATCTTGGAAGATTGTAAAACTTTTATGGATGTAGATCATGGAGAGAAAATTTTATATGATAGATATATTGTTGAATTTCATTATGATCCTACAGATAATTACTATGAGAGAGGCAAATATGGTTGTAGAAATTTTCTTGTTACTAAATTACCTCTCGTTATGTTAATATTGTTATTGTTTCTTTCTTCTTCCTTGCATGTGCTAGATATTTATTCTCTTGATAACTTTTCCTACAAAGTGCCTATGCATAGGAAGTATGTTAGACTTAAATTTGTTTGTCGCAAGTTTTATGATGCTCTCTTTGTCCTTCAAATCTTGTCTTTCATGTGAGCATCCTTAAAATTCCAAGCATATCTTAATGGCTATAAAGAAAGAGCTTGTTGGGAGGCAACCCAATGAATAAAATAATTTTTTTATCTTTTTTTGTGTGTTCACAGAATTATTCTACTGTTATGATTGTGTTTTTTGTGTTTTAATTAGTGTTTGTGCCAAGTAAAGCCTTTAGGATCATGTTGGGTGATAGTTGCTTTGATCTTGTTGGAAAATAGAAACTTTTGTGTCCATTAGAAGAATTGATGTTCTTTACTAGAGCATGATAAAATTCTAATTTCTTTACAAAAGATTTATATACAAATTTCCAACGCTGTCTTAATTTTTCAGAATTTTTGGAGTTACAGAAGTATGGTTAATGTTCAGATTACTATAGACTGTTCTATTTTTGACAAATTCTGTTTTAGTTGCATTGTGCACTTATTTTGATGAATCTATGGATTTTATCGGGGGGTATAAGCCATGATAAAGTTAGAATACAGTAGGTATAATGCAATAATAAAATATGAATGGGTTTGCAATAGTACTTAAAGTGGTGATTTGCTTTATCATACTAACGAATCTCACGAAGGTTTTGTTAAGTTTTGTGTGATTGAAGTTTTCAAGTTTTGGGTGAGATCATGATGGATGAAGGAATAAGGAGTGAAAAAAGCCTAATCTTGGGGACGTCGATGGCACCCCAAGGTAATATTCAAGGAGAACCAAGCAACTAAGCTTGGGGATGCCCCGGAAGGCATCCCCTCTTTCTTCTAACAACCATCGGTAATTCTACTTGGAGCTATATTTTTATTCGACACATATCATGACTTTTGCTTGGAGCATCTTGTATTATATGAGTCATTGCTTGTTTTGCTTTTTAGTTTTTCGCGATCATCCTTACTAGACACACCTATTTTAGAGAGCCATAATTATGGTATGATTTGTTAGAATTGCTCTATGTGCTTCACTTAAATTTTTTGAGCTATGGAATTGATCTAGTGCTTCACTTATATCTTTTTGAGCATGGTGTGCTTTAAATTTATGAAGAAATACTCCCATGCTCAACTTAGATTAATTTGAAGTTATTAAATTTTTGAACAAATTCTATGATGCTTCACTTATATAATTTTGAGAGATGAAAATTGTTATGCTCATGTTCTTCACTTAAATTTGTTTGAGCTTGTCAAAAGCAATTGCAATATATGAAATTAGTCCCAAAGTGATATATATTTAAGAGGATATAATAAATACTTTCATGAAGATCATTGGAAAAAATAAACTTGATTCTTTGTATAGTTTTGAGATAAGATGATAGTAATATGTGTCGGAGTCGGGGCTCCGCGGAACCAAACAAGGTTCGAACTCTGGGGCATGTGCGAAGGATCCTGCCTAGCTACAGCTCGCTGCTCACCGCCTCATGGCTTGGCTCCGACGAGTTCGAGCGAGCAAGAAGAAGAAGTGGACACGGTGATGTACCCAGGTTCGGGCCACATTGCGGTGTAAAACCCTACTCCTGCTTTGTGGTGGATTGCCTCGAGGGGAGGACGAGTATGAACTAGTACAAGTGTGAGCTACCTCGGGAGAGCTCAATGTCGAAAGGATATGACCTATCTCTACGGTGGAGACTAGCCTATATTTATAGTGGCCTTGGTCCTCTTCCCTCATAGTTTAGGCGGGAAGGGATACCACAGCGGCCAATTTGAAGGGGGACAGGAGTACACCCTATCTTGACTAAAGGTGGTCTTCGCCTGCAAAGTTTCTTGTCGTGATGCAGCGGTGGGCTCGGTGATCACCTCCGTCCTGCCGAGGCCGTGGTCTTGATCTAGTTTCACTAGAATGGAAACCTTTGGGGGATTCCTTGGGAACCAGCGTACGTCCTTGACTCCTTAGTCCCGGACTGCGACCGCTGGCGCCCTGCTGGCCTTGGTCGTCATGGCTCACGTCACCACGCGCCTCTCGAGGTGGGGTGCTTGGCTAGAGATATCTGCTACTCGAGAGGCCTTGATGTCGTTCGCCTCATGAGGCGGGGAGCCCTCGTGAGGGTCTTGCTCGTGAAGCCTTGGAGTTGGGCCGCACTGGGCCTTTGATGGTGCTGCGTGCTGGGCAGCAGGCAGACGGGTCTAGGTACCCCCGGTCCTAGAACTCTGACAGTAGCCCCCGAGCCCATGGCGCACTCGACCTGGCTTTGAGGGAAAGGAAGAGAGGGGAGGGCGAAGCAACGCGGGCCCTGCCTGCCTGCGGGCCAGGCTTGACGCGAAGGTGGAAGGGCACCAGTTGGCCTTCTCTGATCACCCATAAGAGGGGGAAGGGGCAGAACCCCCAACCCATCTCTGTCTTCTCGTCCATTCGCATCCAATCCTTGTCGCAGGAGCCATGGCGCCCGTAAGAAGGTTCACCGCCGCAGAGAAGGGAAAAGCTCCAAAGGAAGGACCAGAGCTGCCGCTGCCCAAGAGGGGGTGTGGCCGCCCCTACAAGTCTGACACCACACCCGTGGTGCCTCCCCGAGGATGCGGGCACCCTCCATTGGCAGTCCACGTCGGCTCCATCAGCCGCGCGAAGGACTCCACCCGCAGGCAAGGCTGCGGGAAGCGGCACGTTAGCGGACGTGGGGGCAGAACGGCGTGGGCGCCCGACCACCTTGGGCGTGGGCGCACTTTGCTGATTCGGCTCGCGAGTTTGTCATGTGGATGGAGAGCCGCCGCACACCTGGATACAGCTCCCGGGCTTCTTTGGGGGGAGCTGGCGGCGAATGGCCCCGTGGGGCTATGGCTGCAGCCCGACAACTGTTGCAGCAAATCCTCCTGGGCGGAGGTCGAAGTCACCCCTCCTTTTTCGTGTACTTGACCCGGGGTGGCACTCGTTCGGCCGCGCCCACGACCCAAAGGGGAGGCACACCCTCCACTTCAAGTTTGATGGGGCGGCGATGCTCTACGTGAAGATCTTCGGGGAGATGGGCAGCCGCCTCGGATGTTGTCCGGAGGGCGACATCAGCGGCAGCGGCGACGACCACAGCAACGGCGGTGGCGTCCTCAACAGTGAACTTGCCCTTGCCGACGGCCATGGCACCTATGGCAACGACAATACTTCCTATGGGGAGAGCGAGAGCGACGACGACTACGACGAGCCACCACGCAGCCATGTCAAGGTGGAGGACGACTCTGGATAAGTGCCGGCGATGTTGGAGTCGGCACTTCAGGAGCTGCGGCCCTCGGGAGGCCGTCTCTATTGTTTCTTTTTATTCCGTGCATTGAACCATTAGGGGCCCCATGGGGGCGTGTAAGGAACCGCGGCGCTTGCGCCTTTAACTTAATGCTTTCTGGCTCATGTTTTAAGTCAAGTTGGCATTTCTTGTTTGGGCTCGAGCCCCTTTTTCTCTGCGGTAGCTTAGTGCTCTGTGTTGGTGGGACCCAGTCCCCACGAAATCTTCTGTCGTCACTGGTTTGCCAAGTCGCGATGCCGTGTGCAAGCCCAGGAGGTGAGCGACCCGAGGTCCGGTAAGAGCTCTTGAGGCACGATGCTCAAGAGGTCCCCCTTGACGTGCAAGCAGCTTTCGGGAGAATTTTCATCCAGATGAGATCGCGAAAACGAAGGTGAAGCGTTAATAGTAAAGCTCACACTTGGCGCGGATAAGACGACCTAGATTTAGATGCTCGTGGCCCGTGAGGGATTCCTGCGTCATGAGGGTGCGTCTCCTTGGAGTTTTGATTCTCTGCGCGCTTTCTGTTCTGCAATGAGTCAACACAAGTCCCACTCGGGGCGCGTGAAAAGATTGGCGCCCCTTGATACATCTCCAACGTATTTATAATTTTTTATTGTTCCATGCTGTTATATTATCATTCTTGGATGTTTTACAATCATTTTATATCATTTTTTGGTACTAACCTGTTGACATATTGCCCAGTGCCAGTTGTTGTTTTTTTTGCATGTTTTTTACATCGCATGAAATCAATATCAAACGGAGTCCAAACGCAGCGAAACTTTTTACGGATTTTGTTTGGACCAGAAGACATCCAGTGGGCCAAAGAAGCACCCGGGGGTGCCCCGAGGGGGGCACAACCCACCAGGGCACGCTTGGAGGCCCAGGCGCGCCCAGGTGGGTTGTGCCCACCTCGGTGACCTCCGCACCGCCTCTTCGCTCTATAAATACCCCAATATTCCAGAAACCCTAGGGGAGTCGACAAAAATCAATTCCAGCCGCCGCAATTTCCAGAAACCACAGATCCAATCTAGACACCATCATGGAGGGCTTCATCATGCCCATTGGTGCCTCTCCGATGATGCGTGAGTAGTTCTTTGTAGATCTACGGGTCTGTAGTTAGTAGCTAGATGGCTTCCTCTCTCTTATGATTCTCAATACAATGGTCTCTTTGAGATCCATATGATGTAACTGTTTTTGCGTTGTGTTCGTTGGGATCCGATGAACTTTGAGTTTATGATCAGATCTATGTTTTTATCCATGAAAGTTATTTGAGTCTTCTTTGAATCTCTTATATGCATGATTGCTTATAGCCTTGTATTCCTTCTCCGATATTTGGGTTTTGTTTTGCCAACTTGATCTATTTATCTTGCAATGGGAAGAGGTGCTTTGTGATGGGTTCGATCTTATGGTGCTTGATCCCAGTGACAGAAGGGGTACCGACACGTATGTATCGTTGCCATTAAGAATAACAAGATGGGGTCTATTTCTACATAATAGATCTTGTCTACATCATGTCATTGTTCTTATTACATTACTCACACTAGATGCATGCTGGATAGCTGTCGATGTGTGGAGTAATAGTAGTAGATGCAGGCAGGAGTCGGTCTACTCATATTGGACGTGATGCCTATATAATTATCATTGCCTGGATATCGTCATGATTATTTGAAGTTCTATCAATTGCCAATACGTAATTTGTTCACCCACCATTTTCTATTTTTCTCGAGAGAAGCCACTAGTGAAACCTACGACCCCGGGTCTCTTCTTTATTATATTTTCCTTTGCGATCTATTTTTATGTGCTTTTATTTTCAGATATATAAATCCAAAAATACAAAAATACCTTGCTACAGTTCAATTTTTGTGTTCGATCTATCAAAATATTACAACTTCCTCACGTCCTACTTGGCAATTTCTGGCGCCATTGCCCGAAAGGGATTAACAACCACTTTAATACGTCGGGTTGCGAGTATTTGTAATTTGTGTGCAGGTGTTGTTCATGTAGTGTTGCGTGGTTCTCCTACTGGTTTGATAACCTTGGTCTCATCACTGAGGAAAATACCTACCGTTGTTGTGCTGCATCATCCCTTCCTCTTTGGGGAAATACCGACGTAATTCTAGTAGACATCAAAAGGAATTTCTGGCGCCATTGCTGGGGAGATATCATCAACATCTACCAGGTCCCTAATCAAAAATCTCATCTCCTTGAAATTTACATTATTTGCCATTTCCTCTCGTTTTCATCTCCCCCACTTCACAAAAATTTGTCGTTTTATTTGCCCTCTTCTTCGTTCGCCTTTTTCTTGTCAGATCTCTTGTTTGCTTGTGTGACCATGTATCTTCTATTTGCTTGCATCTTCGCTTGCTAAAAATCTATTGATATGGATCCTCATCCACTAGCTAACACTACAAAAAAAAGACACATCCATGACATTTTGGGCTGAACGAAATTTTTCTGTCATACTTATGACACTTCTATGACGATAATTGTGACAAAACCCGGTATCATCATAGATGTGGTGGGCTCCTACTTCTATGACAAAAAATCATGATAGAAAATGTGCTTTTCGTCGTGGGAGGGCCGGAGACGCAACTGCATGACATTCTTTGGGCCATCCATGACGGAAAAAACCATGGTAGAAGCGAGGGCGAGGAAAATATCGGGGTGTTCCCGGTTACGGTGGGTGGTCGCGGCCGAGCGATGCACGGAGGTTTGCACGTTTCTGTCGTACACGCACGCGCGTGGGTGCAAGGCGTTGGGCTCTAACTGAACCCGAGCGAGGCGTTCGCCTACTGAACCCGAGCGATTGCACTGCAGGCTACGCGTTATTGAACCCGAGCGATCGATCGATGGTTGTTAACTGAACCCGATCGAGCGATTCCTTCGCTGCTGCTGCTAACTGAAGCCGATCGATGCTGCCTCTGGATGAACAGTGAGTGTTGCATGGGGTTTTGGATGAACAGTGAGTGGTGGGGGTGGATGAACAGGACCCCGTGGTGTTGCCTCTGGATGAACAGGACCCCGATCGATCGAGCCGTTTGGGGCTGGATGAACAGGACCCCGTGGAGGGCTGGATGAACAGGACGGCCCCATGGAGGGCTGGATGAACATTAGATGATGGAGGCATGGATGAACAGTAGCCCGTGGAGGTGTGGTTCAACAGGAGCCCGTGGAGAGGGGTGGTTGAAAAGTAGCCGGTGGAGTAGCGCGCGGTGGAGGCCGGATGAGCAGGAGCCCGTGGATGAACAGTCGTAGGTGGAGGCTGGAGGAGGTCGACGGTGGATGAACAGTAGCCCGTGGAGGCTGGAGGAGGTCGACGGTGGAGATGAACAGTATCCCGTGGAGTCCCGTTTTGCGGTACGCCACACCCCTCCCAATGAACAGGATCCCCGTTTCGACCGTAGCGCTCCAACATAAGTCTGTTTCCTCCATTTTGCGGTACGCCACACCCCTCTCAATCAACAGGACACCGTTTCTACCATAGGAGGTCCAACACAAGTCTATTTCCTCCGTTTTGCGGTACGCCAGACCCCTCCCGATGAACAGGACCCCGTTTCGAACATGGCCGGTCGAACACAAGGCCATTTCCTCCGTTCTGTGGTACGTCAGGCCTTGTTCCATTGGCTGTTCCGTCCAAGCCCTCCCGATGAAGACGATGACGCATTCCGTTCCGACCCAGCCGGTTGGCTCCCCATGAACACGACGACGATGATGTTTCTCCGTTCCGACCCAGCCATACACACGAGCCCTGGCCGTACGTATGCGCGAGTAGGCGTTCAAGACCTCGCTCATATGTACGTATGTGGCCGTATTCACTTTCTTGCACCCTGGCCGCTGTATGTACGTGTACATGCTACGTGCGCGCCTCTACTACGACACGTGCGCGCCTCTACATCGACTAGTATGTATGTACACGTTCACGACCAGAATGACAACGCTACATACGCTTAGATCAGGTGGGTCCCAACTGTCAAGCACTTCCTTGCGTGCGAAGATGTAGCTGGTGTGTCCTAGCAGCCAGGGGGCGAATTGTTTTTTTTGCCCGGACGCACTTCCTTGCGAGCAAAGATGTAGCTGGTGGGTCCCAGCAGTCATGGGGGAAACTTCTTTCGCGAAATATGGTGGCCCTCCGGTGGGTCCCTGCTGTCAGGTGGAGGAATAATTATTTTGCGCGTAATAAGGAGGCACTTCCTTGCGGCCGCCGTGGACCTAGCTGTCAGCCTCTCCACATATAGTACTCTTCTGGTGGACGACGGCGAGGCCTAGGAAGGGGACGACGCGGAGTCGGGGAAGACACGGTAGTGGAAGCCCGCGCGGAGATGAGTACGAGGGTTCATTGGTTCGGCTGCGGTGTGAGGCTGCCATCGCCGCAGGGCCTTGCTAGCGGTGGGAATAGTAGGGGGCGGTGAGGCAGGAGCACGCGACATGACCGACGCTGCTTTGGGCGGCTGGAGCAAGAAGACCAGAGGTTGAAGAAGCACTACGGCCGTTGGATGGACATCGTACGGTCACTAGATCTAGAATCGTTCATATTGACTAAGTTGACAAAGCCTTCCGTCCACGTCAACTTAGTAGGCCCACAAGTCCGCCTCCCACCAAGGTGGGTCCCAGCTAGCAGGGGGAGTATTCATTTTTTGTGCGTAATAAGGAGGCACTTCCGGTGAGTCCGAGATGACAATGGGGGGAACGGTTTTTTCGCGAATTATGCTGGGTCCACAAGTCAGCCACCAAATCTGTCGGGTCCCAGCTGTCATCGGGAGGAATAGTTTTTTCGCATAACAAGGAGGCACTTCCTTCCGTGCGAAGATACAACCGGTAGGTCCCAGCTGTCAGGGGAAGGAAATAGCTTAGTAAGGAGGAACTTTCCTTGCGTGCGACCATGGACCTCGTGGGTCCCAGCCGTCAGGCTCTCACGTACAGTCCTCTTCCGATGACTCTCGTTTGTTGACCATGCCACGCCGAGCACAGGGAGGCGATGGATGACGGCGAGGCCCCAGACTTGAACGACCTAGAGATGGGGAAGACACGGCAGTAGAGTCGTAGAAGGAGAGGAGTGGGAAAATTGACTGGTTCAGGTGCGGGGTGGGCCTACACTCGGCAGAGAATAAAAGGCGGTGTGTAGTGGAGGGATGGCCTGGCCATCGGCGGGGTAGCGTTTTGCTGCAAGGCGCACAAAACAACACCGCTGGACGCCGGAGGCTGGAGCAGGCGGTCCCGGCAGCGCTGGGGGAAGAAGACGAGAGATTAAAGAAGAATGTCGGCCATTGGATGTAAATCCAACGCATTGCTTAGGCTTCGACCTACTGGCCCACATGTCAGCCAGTCCTTTTCTTTTTTAGTCCATTTGGTGGGCTGGGTGAAACAATGATTTAGCATCTATGCAGCCTGTTTATATATATTGTAGAATTTAAAGCCCATTTGCATTTTTCTCAAAATCCGCGACTTGCTGGGCTGGGTGAAAATATCATGTTGGGCTGGACGGAGAAATGTTATAAAAATATAAACACATAATTGCACGTCTATTACTGCATTGGTCAGTAAAATCTTTGCAAGCTTATGTACGCAATCACTAGGAGTTAACATGCTAAGTTATATATAAACAATTATTATTATTATTTTGTAAGAACTTTCAATTTACAAAATAAAATATCATTTTAATTTGATAAGTTAATAGGACGTGGGGTATTATTATTTTTTAGGCTAGACGTGGGACAGTTGAGTTGGTTCTAGGGAAATGTACTGAGAGAAAACTCAGTTTACATCGAAAAAGAAAGAGGAAGAAAATTCAGATATAGGATTAATGAAAACAAAAAATAAAGGAAGTGGGAAGGTCTATAAAATGGTTGGACGAACGACAGGTTTAATGTAATAAAATAAGATATATATATATATATATATATATTATTGAAGGAAAAACATAGGTTCAGTTTTGCATTCTTATAGAAAAAAAGAACTGAGCTGTGCATCGTCTTGAAAAAACAAACATAACTTGGGTTGCTGATGTTATAGACAAGCTAGGTTGGGACGCCCAGAGGCCGCTAGATCCAAAAAACATTGAAACATGTCGTGGGCTGCCCATGTTAAAAAAATGAGACCAACCCAAGGGCTAACCCTCATTGGCATTTTTTTATAGGAGAAACTCCGCGAGCACCACACGCCCAAGTCGGGACTCGAACTCGGGTGGGCTGGCACCAACCTCAAGCTGCCCAGCCAACGGGTCGACGGCCCATCCTCGTGGGCTACCCATGTTAAACAACAAAACCTAGGCCATGGACCTGGTGGGCCCGGGACTGTCATCCTCTTGACGAACAGTTGTCTCCCGATTCCTCTTATTTTGCTGACCATGTTGGGAACGACAGACGGTGGCACCACGGCGATAGCACCAAGGTGGAGGACGATGTCGAGACCGTGGACCGAATGAACCGGAGCGGGGGAAGACGCAGGCGGAGGGGAGTACGAGGGTTGACTTGTTCGGATGCAGGGTGGCCGGTGGAGCTCCTTGATATCGCTGTCTTCTTTCATGTTGGCGTAGCAGGGGTTGATGATGGTCTCGGCGAGGTCAACCACGGAGTCCTTCTCCTGCGCATTGCCGATGATCTTGTATTGCTTCTGGATGCCGACAACCTTGCTGCACCAGATGGCCGAATCATTGCGTTCTTCCTTCTCTCCACCATAGCGAAGGTGTAGTCGGCGCTGCCGATGAAACGGGCGAATGCTCCAGAACCTCTGATGGCCCTACAGTAGTGGTAGATGAGAACCTCGTCCCGCACGCATACCTGGGCGACCGTGATCCGCTGGTCCCTGTCAGGAGACAAATGGATGGGCACAAGGTCTAGTGCTGCGACCTTGTGCTTTCTCATCCTGTAGGTACTGCTTGAACTCGGCAAGCCAGAGCTTCACCGAGTACGGATTGTTGGTGTACATCACATTAAACTTGGTGCCGCCAACTCAAAGGTGAACTCCTTGCTGAAGTCCATATCCAGCAAGCTCACCCCTCGGATCGCCATTGGAGTCTCTTCAAGTGAACGAGTGAGTAGGCGACAACAGTAGTTCATTTTTCAGCTCTTGGGGAACTGGATTCAACGGTAAACTGAGTGTGTATAGGCGGCAATAGTTACGACCCCTCCCTCATCCACTGCACGCCCTACAGAATATGCACCCTCGGCGCATTCAAATGCCTCCATTAAGAAACCTATTCCGGCCACACACGTCGGTTCACGAGCGAGTCTGTATTGGTACTGTAATAACAAGTGTTAGTGGTCAGTTTACTTAAATTTAATTAGCTTTAATTAAAATGTATTCTTAAAACAAGCAATGCATTGGCTCGTTCTATCAGTGCCACAGGATCAACATGCACAACAATTAGAATTATTATTCTCAGGACGAACATGATCAACACATTTGCCGCACTTTCACACAGACAATACTACCAAGTTTGAACAGTTTGTTATGGTCGCTGTCCTCTGCATCATCATGCCGTGTTTCCCAGCTTGCAAGATTCAGAACCAACCGATAAGATTCAAATAATAAGTACAACGAAGATGCCTACACATCTCATTGATTCCCAGCTTCCAAGATTCAGAACCAACAAATAAGATTCAAATAATAAGTACAACAAAGATGCTTACACATCTCATTGATTCCCAGCTTGCAAGATTCAGAACCAACCCATTAGAGCCTTTTGATAAAGTGAATATCGGGATTAAATCCATCTTGGCTAGTCGTGTCATACAACCCAAGAGCTTGGCGAATGCTCTTGACCATCACAACATCTGTAGTAGAGTATTCCTGTTTGCACACATAAGAAAGAGCATGGATTTAGGACTAGCAGCCATAGAGATGGTTGTACAAACATTGGCCTTTTCTTTTGGCCACCACTTCTATCTATGTTCCTGATGCGTCAATCTTTGATGCACCCCTTGAAATTACTATAATAGTGGCACTAGTTGAAGCAAATTTTATTTCCAAAGCAAGAAAAGATTGCGATATAATAGCTTTTTAAAAAAAATACAACATTGGCACAGCATGACAAAGCACAATCATGTTGATAAAGGACAGTACTGACCGTTGTGAGGGGCCCTATGCCGCCACAACTCGATCTAGTGAACCTGCAACTCCACTCGGATGAGGTCAGCCTCCAGCTCCATGATTTAATTCATGCGCCTTTTTCTACTGTTCACCTGAAATGAAGCAAATATTGCATCATTCAGCTAGCAAGAAGTACTTGCTCTCGTGAGCTGGAAGGTTCTTCTTTAGTAGTTGCACTAAAATTGAGCAACATTAAGGTTGGCTGTCCTGCTCATGTAAGGTGCAACTATAATTTGCTTATCCTTTTGTGCAGTTCCACTAAAATAAAGTGCCATTGTGATGACAGTGATGACTCATCTTGCAAAGGCTAATAAAATGTTGCACGAGATTACCAACAGAATTTGACGGAGATTTTGGGAACTCCGATCACCATTTTGTGCAGTTCCACCAAAATTGAGAGATGTTGCCCACGTGACATTTTAGTTGAACTGCACAAGACACTCATTCCAAAAAAAGTGTTTTGTGCAGTTCACCAAAAGGTCACAATAGCAACAAGGTGAAATGGATATCCATATCTGCACAAAAAGATAGAAAGTAAATAGTTGTTGGTCAATAAGAATATACGAAACATACACGAAATGAAAAGAAGCATCTTAATTATGTTCATGGCAATCACGCAAGGACAGTAGAAATTTTAAAACGTCAGTAATGCTTCATGTTACCGGAAGCATTACGATCAACTATGACATTCGTCAAATATGGGATTACTTTAATTGTGGCATTGCTTGTTTACCAGATACAGTAAATCAACAGCAGCTAAAGAGTTGGTTTAAGGCATGGGACCATGGGGACACCAGGTCACTCAGCAGCGTAAAGAAGCAACTTACTTATCATACTTGGGAAAACAGCAGGAGTACCATTTGTTAACACAGTTTAATTGCATCATATCACTAGAGGCATTAGATTAACAATAACACTGGTTAGACATGTCCTTAAGGTAACAATGTGTTCTCTTCATTTTACATGCGCCCTTACATTAACAATAGCAAAAGGTTGGTATAAGGACATGCGACAGTGGACGCATCAGCACAATGTACCTACAAAGAGGCATAAAGTGGTGATGCCGAGTTTGTTCATGCTCTGTGAGGGTAGCAAATCTAATCCTGGAGAACTTTTACTATTTGAGGGCAGAAAATCTAATCCATGAGACCTTTTACTATGTGAGGGCAGCAAATCTAATCCTAGAGATCTTTTACTATGTGAGGGCAACAAATCTAATCCTTGACATACTCTGTTGACTTGTCCACCAGCCGCCGCTTTCTATCCATTTTTCAACCAATAATAGATCTGTTCCTTATCCAGTTTGTACTGAGTTTTCCCATTATTTCCCTTTTCAACCAAGAGACCGGTTGGGTACCCGGTCTCTACTACTTTCCCCCTATTATTTCCTCTTTGAATCAAGTCCTAGATTCATGCTACGACTTTCCCCCCTTTCTTCGTCGTTTGAACAAAGTCCTAGATTCGAATGCATGAAGTAGCTTTACCTCTAATAATACTAAAAATTTAGGTGGATTTGGAAGAGCTGATGGAAATAAAAAAAGATGCACATGCAGACACGTTGGGTGCTGGGGCAGTAGAAAAAGGCTGCTTTCGAAGAACTTGTACCTGAGGTTCGTCGGGATGTTGGCGGCGGCAGGTCCGATCTGCGCACAATACGGCAGGGAGGAAGAAGGGTCAGAGGACCTCCCGAGCCGGCAATGTGTCGGAGAGAACGACACGGGTAGAGGATCGGGCCCCGCCGGCAGCGGTGGTTTCCTCCCTCAGTGGCGATGACCGCGTGAACGATGCGCCTTTTAGTCCTCTACACACACTGACCGAAGGGATCCGGCCGGATCGACCAGCGGTGAGCAGAGAGAAAATGTCGCTACCGCTGTCTTGTTAAGATCAGGAGAGGATGAGAGAATGAAGAGAGCAACCCTAGTAAAGAAAGCGCTCAGGCCCCTGCGTACATATATAGTGGAGTGATTATCTTTTTCTCTCCACAACAAGCATTTCAATTTGTGTACGTGGCATTAAAGAAAAGAAACTCTCTATTTAAGGTGACTACTGCACGACTCCTACTTACTAATAGTAGTACTAGTATTGTTCACTTGTGCTCCCCGGGCCTCCATTCATTGAACAACCCCACGGGTGAATAAACATACAGTAAGTATTTATATAGAACGAACAAGCTCGAACTATTTTCGCGTAGTTAAAAGTTGAGGGCGGGGCTTTTCCCGGGCAGTACGCGCGACAGTTTTTGGGTAGGCGGTTTGATAGAGAGGCAAGGAGGGTGAGCGAGTGGCGGACTCTCAAACTTACTGCTAGAAAGGTCGGGCTGTGCGATTTGACGGTGCGTTACTGCTGGAAAGACTTGTGATATGACTACTCAGTATAGTCATGAATTACTGGCGCTCCGACCAGGGTGATACCCCTCTTCCGTTCCGCACTCTAATCTGGTGCATGACACGTCGACCCGGATGCTGGCTCTCCCACATGTCGGCGAAGTACGTAGTAGTAAGAAGGGGAAAAGAATGAGGTGATATATACTACTACTTCTCAGGTCGGAGGAGTGCGAACCACGGCAGCCCAGTGAACCAGCAGTGTGAACCACGGTAGCCCAGTGAACCAGCAGTAGAAAACAATGTGGTGATATGGCCATAAAAAACAATGTGCTACGGTCCACACTGTAGCATGTACAGTACTACTCATCTTTGTTTGGATCCCTGAGTTAGAGCTAGTTTGGGTTGAAATAGCCTCAAATTATCGAAACAGGAGGGGTTAGTTTGAGCTAGTTTGCTCTAACCCAGCTAAAAAAACTAGCCCGGTGGAGAGGTTCTAATTGGGTTAGTTATCCTCGGGCCCACTAAAAGAGAACTAAAAAAATCTCCCCTGCCAGCACTAGATCGCTCCCCCTGTCTCGCAGGACTCCTCTCTGTTCCCCACAGGGCCTCCCGCCCAGGCGCCGCTCACCCTCTCTCTCTCTCCTCCGGCCGCCCTCTCCTTCTGGCCTTCACCGCCCTACTACGCCCGCCCTCTCCCTCCGGCCTTCGAAGGTCACCCAGCTCCCCCTTCACCGGTCATTTTTCTCCCTCTATCGTGCACGGCAGCGGCGCATCTACCAGGGAGGTTGCGAGAGGGGTGAATTTGTTCGTTCCTTCTCTGTCTCACAGCCATATCATTGATCTTGCTCGCTCTAGCGCTAATTCTGATTTGGAAAAGTAGATCCTGATCAAACTTGGTATAGATTTGTGGTGCACACGTGGAATTGTTTGATGCTGCTTGAGGAGGTAATAAATCTTTCTAGAGGCCCAAAGATTCAGTTCACCTTTCTAGGTATTTCAGTTTCAGGCTTGCATTATTTCTAGAGGCCCAAAGATTCAGTTCACCTTTCTAGGTATTTCAGTTTCAGGCTTGCATTATTTCTAGAGGCCCAAAGATTAAGTTCCCAGTCGGCAGCAAGCGGCCCTGCTACCCATGCCGGTGTCGACCTCAACTCGCAAGGGCCGGTGTCGGAGGGGTTCCCGGGGCTTGGGCTCTACAGAGCCTTCCTCTAGAGCGACGATGGCGAGCTCCTCCCTCGGTGCGTGAGGGGCTCTGGGCTCCCTCCCTATCGTGAATGACTTCCGTGACGAGTTAGCTCATCCTTTGTTTCATGGAGTGTTTTTTTGGGAAGCTTGATTGAGGACTTGTATGTTTAAGTGGGATATCTCCTTTGTATGGACAAAGTAAAAATTATCATGTTTTGCATGCTTGATTTGTAAAGATGGTTCGTTTATGTCAATTGTGAGTGGGAGGAGGCCACAAAAGAGCCGGCCACACCAAATCCGGTAGGAAATAGGGTCCAAAGTAGTCAAATGATTGAGAAAGAGCATTTACTGTCAATCTAACCCTGCCATCCATACACCTCTTTGGTTTAGAGTTAGTTCAGGGTTAGAATCTAACTCTAACCTCTATCTAAGTTAGAGTTCTCCTTGTCTCAGTTCATCGCCATCATACTTTTCCCATTCCTGTGTTTTCAGTATCCTGCGAATCAAAGGGGCCCTTTTTTTGCGGGAAAAAAAATCAAAGAGGCCCTTAGACTGGTTTCGGTCCGGTCATTTTTTATAAACGTGTTATGTCCAAAATTTAATGAACGTGCTCCGGTTTCTACGAAAATAATCCAGTTTCATGTAGTAATTCATTTATTTATTTATTCTTCTGCGGGGGGTTTGCATGTAATTCGTGAGGTCTGAAATGTAAATTACCCCAGCATATGCTCCGAGTCGTGCATGCACTACGACCCAGATGCTCTATGTCCCACATGTCGGCGAATGGGGGCACGTGGAAATAGCCTAGAAGTACATATAGGAGGATAAATCCATAAAAAAATATGTACTGTGAAGCGTAGTTGCGGTTCGAAAAGGAGACCTAAAGTGATGACAGCTATAGGTCGCACGCACCCAACTAGTGGTACTAGACATACGACTAATTTGTCCCTAAAAAAGAGGTACGAGTGCTCAGTACTCCTATTCTATCAACATGAGTCCCATCTGACAACAGCGTCCGTGCTACAGCTAGCTTTCCTCCCTCATTTCTCTGTTTTAATTCTAAACTCGGCCGACGCCCGTTGGGCGGGGTGGGTTTGCTCAACTACGGCCCCACCTCATAGTGAAAACGTTACGGCTGGAATAAAAATTCCATATACTCCCTCCGTTCCTAAATATAAGCCTTTTTAGATACTATTTCAAATGGAATACAACATACAGATGTATGTAGACATAGTTTAGAGTGTAGATTCACTCATTTTGCTCCGTATGTAGTAGTCACTTGCTGTAATCTTTACAAAGACTTATATTTGGGAACGGAGGGAGTACTATACTAATAAAACATTAAGGCCACAAGGCGATGCAGTGCTTGTTACAGGAGGCAAGAAGAAGAGATGCATCCATCGACGACATCCAACTCCTCGACTCAGGGCACCGGCCCACCAAACGGTGCCTAAGTAGCAGCGGCTTTCGTGCCCAGGTCGACGTGCTTCTGAACAATGGCGTCCAAAGATTCCAGCTGTTGGAAGAAGGCCAACGTCTTTCTGTCCTCGCTTGCCTTGTAGTGGCCTATGTAGACGATTTCCTCGTAGACGTGGATGTGCAGGTCAATGGTTTCTTGCATGGCGAGGCGCTGCGCGGCGAGCGCGACCTCGAGGTGCACATTCTTCGTCGCAACCTCCAGCACCTGCAGGGCCACCAGGGCTTGAAAGAGTTCATCACCATGGAGGCCGATGAGGGTGGCAGGCAATGAGGAGCCTGGGCGCGCGGGCTAGAGCAGTACGGCAAGGTCGTCCGCGCGCTTCTTGACGGCGATGAACTTGCGGATGGAGTTGACCATCATATCGTCCATGCGAGAGGCGAAGCCGGCATCGGCGAGGGATACGATGATGGTGGTCACCAGCACCGTCTGGAAACACTGTGCAGTGCAAGGCCGTAGGCCAGCGCCTTGGATGATTTGGCACAGCCGACTGCCGCTCGCGTCCATCGCCTCCATAGGTGCTTGTGGCTTCTGGTCACTTGGTCATGGATTGGAGTGAGAAGTGTTGCACAGAGACTTAGGAGTAGATGGATTGGAGTGGTGGGGCGCCTTTATATGAGAGTCCAAACTCTGTTGCATTCACATCATGCTAGATCTATTCCGCTTCTCCAATTCATTCCCTCTGCATGTAACTGAGGATGCATCATTGACCGTTCAACGTCTCGGGAACCGCTACCCTCTCCCTCCTTGGCATTCAAGCACCTATGGAGGCGACTGCCACTCGCGTCTATCGCGTGTCAGGAGACGTTCCCGTCGACGACGAGGTGCCTATGATGACTTCATAAATATCAAGATGATAGTGCCGTGCGTGTGTGCATTCATAGGGGTGAGTGTATGCGCATGTATATGAGCGCTTGCGTCTGTACTGTGTCAAAAAAAAGTAAATGCGTGTCAAAAAGACACTAGTCATTATACTCAATATTGTGCACCTCGGAGAGGAAAATGTTAGAACTACGTATTTATTTACGGTGCAGATTCACTCATTTTGCTCCATATGTACTCCATCTCGGTGTAGTCTAGTCACTTGTTGAAATATCTAGAAAGGCAAATGCTCCTTTCTGGTTTACAGGGCTATACTAGCAAGTAGTAGTACGTACTAGTACAATAGTGGGCTCACATAGCAATTTTGTCTCATGCAAGAGCCTGGCTATATGTGTGCTCCAATGTTCGCAACTGCCACATTCGGGTTGCGGTTGGCTCTTCGCCTCTTGGAGAAGACGAGCAATTATGTTACTACTACTGCTTCTATAGTGTCGAATCCACTACTGCATGTTCGTCCACCGCGAGTGGGAGGGATAGCTTGTTGTAGTACTATAACCAAAAGCCTATCCTCGTTTGTGAGCAACCGCGCGCATGGGCGAGGAGAAGGCGTGTAGTAGTAAAATCAAGCTTCTCCTCGTCATACGAGTTGACGCGACACATCATAGCACTGGCCCCACATGTTTGCCTCTAAACTTGGCTGAAAGACCCGCAGTGTACAATATATTTGCTGCAACCTCTAACATTTACCCACCACAAATTAAAATATATATTCCTGTCTTGACCAGATGAGCATGCAAACTACAATCACCAGGATGACAGGTAGGGCCAAAAGACTATTTTATTTTTAGAAAAACTTCGAGACGGCCACATAGCATGGAGCTGACCCCAACGATTTTAAGCTTACAGGCACGGTACACGCTATCCTAGACTGCTCTACACATGAAACTGCCACACGAGCGTCCGGGCTGCGCTTGGCTCTTTGCCTCTTTGGGAAGTCAAACAATGATGGAGTACTACTGCACTGGAGGAGTACTACAGTACGGTTCTGGCCATCTGACACCGATTGAACTGCTGCATGTCCATCGCGTGCGGGAGGGAGAGCGTGTAGCGAAAGCTTCTCCTAGTCTTGCCAGCCACCATGCTCATGGGCGAGGGAGGGATGCTCCTACCTTTGCGTGTATGATAGGTGGGCCCGACAGGTGGGTGGCCAACCTGTCATATAGCCAAAGGCAGGTGCAGTTAAGTTCGTGAGGGAGAGGATAATCAAGCTTCTCATTGATGTACGAGTTGATGCGACACATCAAAGCACTGCACTCGATATATTTCAGTAATTTGAGTTTACCGATGCATTAATTACAACGCATGCATGCATGTCGTGACTCTCCTTTTGATACTTGCATGTGTTGATTTAATGCACCTTGAAGTAGTATAAATATGTGACGGTAAAGCTTTGTAATGCCCCTGCCCAAGCGAGAGATGGTTGTGCACGAGGAGGGCGAGATCATGCAGACGAAACATGACCCGGCGATGGAGCTCTCTAAGGTCTGGATGGAGCTAACCGTGCTCGATTGCCCCTTGTGCCTCCGCCCCTTGACGCCTGCAGTGTATGAGGTTCGAATACACCTCGCCCGTTCGACTGATTGAGCAAGGTGCAGGTTTCTTGATTGATG
Organism: Triticum dicoccoides; assembly: GCF_002162155.2. Lineage (NCBI taxonomy): Eukaryota > Viridiplantae > Streptophyta > Magnoliopsida > Poales > Poaceae > Triticum > Triticum dicoccoides. The sequence goes on along the minus strand of NC_041389.1, from coordinate 222,768,307 downwards.
TGTTGTTCGATTGATTTTTGTAGTGCAAGGGAGGGCACCTAGCCTGCGCGGACTGCCACGTCGAGCGCCCCGGGAACCAGTGGCAGTGCCAGAAGTGCGAGCACGGCGGTGGCTTCGACGTGCGGAAGACAGCGGTGGACGCCGTCCTTTCGTCGGTGCTGGTGGAGTGTCTGCGTGAAGGTTGTGGGCTCTACGTCACTTACCACAAGCTCGCCGATCACCAGAGCATGTGTCCGCTCGAGCCCTGCAAATGCCTTGTGCCCGTCTATGGCTACGAAGGCCTGCCGCCGGCGCTCTACCACCACATCAGCATCGCGCATCCCATGCCTGTGCACAGGATCCAGTACGGCAAGGTGCTCCAGCTGCAAGTGCCACCGTCGGAGCCACGACTCTTGCTGTTCGCGGAGGAGGACGGTCGCGCATTTTTCTTGGTCGGCGGCGTGCTCGACATCGGCGCGCCTATCGCCGTGTCAGTCATCTGCATCAGAGCATAGGCGTCCCCACTGCCGCACTACATGGCTAAGCTGTGGGCGAACGGCCCGCCGGGGGAGCCCAAAGGCACGACCAATGCCGTGAAGGTGGAAATGGAGGTGACAAGCAGCAAGGATCCCGGCGACGTCGCCGTGCAGGAGCTAACCTTCTTCACAGTTCCGCCCAAGCTGCTGGCCGGGGCTAAGCTGGTGTCCCTCCACATTCAAATTGACAAGCTCACGTCCTAAATGTTTCTACAGCGCCTTCTATTTAGCTTAGTAATATGCTAATTTATAGGGATTACCTCGATCTACTTTAGCTTAAGAAATGGTGGGTTTTGGTGGCGATGCAGCAATTACTTCGACATCATATCAGTAATTTCCAATAGTCGAATGGATATTTTGTGTCTGTTGGATATAAAGTTCCTTTGGGTAAGAAGTACTACTTGTCATCAAAATGGATAAAAGGAGATGTATTTAGACGTATTTCATTTCTAGATACGTCCCTTTTTATCCATTTTGATGACAAGCACTCCCTCCGTTCCACAATACATGCCTTCCATTTGTCAAAATATAGATGTATCTAGACATGTTTTAGTATATATGTACATCCATTTTTGGACAAATGGAAGTCAAGTAGAGTAGTATTTTGGAACGGAGGGAGAATATGCTGGTTTGATCACGAAGTGTTTCATACTTGTGCGAGTTGACGCGACACATCAAAGTAGTACTACTACTAGTAGTACTCCCTCCGACCCTAATTTCTCTGCGCATAAGTCGAGGCGCAGATACCAAGCAGGGTTCTGTTGGACAACTCACCGGACTATGCACCAGGCAGACGAAGCTCGTGTCGTGTTGGTGTGCGGCCCGCACATTAACCAAAACCTCGCGCCTCCAGCTTAGCCTCCGCATTTTAAACTTCTCAATCTCAAGGCCAAGGAGCAAGGTGAATCCTATGATAGAGCCAATCGGATGGTTGAGAACACTACAATTCGTAGCTACAGATGCGTGTGTGACTCCTAGATGTAGAGGCCGGGGGTCATCATACTCCTTTTCGAGAAAAAACAGATGCATGTGTGAGAGGACGAGTGCAGGCGTGCACCTCTTCTCTTCCTGTATAATGTACTAAACACAGAGTAGAAGTTTTTGTGGGTGGCACGATGGTGCGTGTGAGAAGTCCCGAGAGATAGGTTTAATGCGTCTAAAAAAAGACTAGCCTATAGCTCGCCACGCGGCTATTCCTGTCGAACGACCCATTAACCGTCAGATATGTATACGACGGTGCCAGTTATTGCACGTACACAGCAGTAGAAAAAAGAACTACCATGGCATATGCTACACCACGACCGAGAACACGTGCCCACGTAACGCCATCCGGGAATAGTGCCGCACTTCGAAACTAGAACCGTCAATAAATTTGAGCTTGCGTCTCGTCACATTCCAAATTACTACTACTACCACGCTATATTGAATTGCAAACCTGTTCACACTGATCACAACCTAAACCGTTTCCCACTTAGGAGCGTATTAGTACTCGGTTATAAATACTACTATGCTAAGAAGACTGCACATTCCTCCTCAACTCCTCATCCACAAGAACAAACAAGTCATTCAGCATCCTTCCCTTGCGTCTGCCATGGCCAGCGTGAGTTCTGGGTCGAGAGATTACCACCAGGGAGAGGCGAGCATGGAAGCAAAAGCACGGGAGATGTCCCACCTCATTGCAAAAGCAGCCGACATGTCCTGTCGCGCGGAAGTAGCACCACAGAGGTCCTGTCGCGCCGCCGAAGCAGCACAGAGGTCCCGCCGCGCCGTCGATGCAGCAGAGTGTCCGGCCGCGCCGCGGAAGCAGCAAAGATGCCTGGCCGTGCCGCTAATGCAACAGAGATGTCATGCCGCGCCACGGTGACTTGGGAAAATGTCTCGCGGGCATGCGACGACTCTTACAGGCGCATGCATGCGATCGTCCATAGCCAGATGGATCAGATCTCCGGCTGGGCGAGGTTGCAGGACGACATGAAAACCTCATTTGAACAGGCTACCGGTGTCATCCGGCAGCTTAGGAAGGGCAATGTGAGGCTCCGGGCCGAGCGCGACCTGCTGAGGGTGAAGATCGTCCGAAGTGCAGACCAGCAGGAGGAGACCAGTGCCTTGTTGAAGAGGACCGGCATCATCGTGCAGAAACTTATGGACGAGAATGACATGCTCCGCATAGAGTGCCAAAGGCTGGTGGAGGAATCCATGGATTCTCTCAAGAAGCGTCTTGAGGACACGAAAGAGCTCATCGCTGCTCACTGCGGAGACTAGTTCCCGCGGCCTGCAGTAACGCATGAAGAAAGTAGATATCAGCAAGCCAGATCCTTGTCTTCCTTCTTCTTTTGCCCTTGTGTATTTTGGGCTTAGCCGCATGTGCCTTTTTTAATTATCTTCCTAATTATGTAAGACAATTAATCGTCCTTATATATTCATCAGTCTTGCTATAACTCGCAGTAGATGCTATATAGGTCCGTCGGATCTTACATCAAGATCCGTGCTTTCAGATTTTCGTTTTTCTCTCTTAAATCTCAGTCGAGTGAGACATAGCCACGCCATTAAACAAAGGCTCGGGCGACATTAATGGAGACCTTGGGAGAGAGGTGGACGACAGATGGAGGTCAAAGGGCTCTCCTCCCGATAAGCACGCCCAGGGGTCTGATCGCACGCCTCTCGTACTCAAATAGCTACCCTGCATGGCGCCTCCTAGCTAAGAAAAAAGGGGACGTGTGGCGGCACGTAAATGGTAGTAAATAGAACGCCCACGGTTTCAATATTACTTGTGTTTCCGATTGTACCGTGACAGCACTTGTTCCAAAATGACTTTGTCGATTGTTAATGTGTGCGCCTTGGCAAATTGGACTGCAAAATTACCACAACATGTTGGTGCCATGTCATGGCACCAAGCCAAGTTTCATTATTTTGTGCGTGTTTTGGATTTATAGGAATTAAAAAACTAAGTTTCTCAATGTTTCCAGCCCAGCCACGACACCCAGAATTTTGAATTTCATTCCCATTTCTTGCATGGAACCTAGAAATTTACCCGAGGACGCACATCAACCAACTTTGGTACGCTGGAGCATGCGCTTGTATTTCAAATTTGAATTATGCACACAAATGTGACACGTTCCCTCTCAGAACCACGAGCCTTCATTAGAGACGCTCCGATTTGCAAGAAGCTTACACCAAAATTTGTTCCTATTCGACCATTTTTTTACCACAACATGGTACTACCATGACATGACACCATGCCAAGTTTCATGATTTTAAAACTAAGTTTCTCAATGTTCTCGACTGAGCCACGATGCCCAGATGTTTGAATTTTATTCTCATTTCTTGCATGGGACCTAGAAATTCACCCGAGGACACAGATGTGATTTTTCAACCAACTTTGGTGCACGGGATCATATGCTTTTAGTTCAAATTTGAATTATGCACATTAAATGACCAAAAAATCAATTAATGTATAAAAAAGGCCAAATGAACCCAGAATAATTCCAAAATTTAACAGGGCACTCATGTAGTTCTATGTTGCCTTTGTAAATAAACTCAAGGGGGACAGCGTATATCGTTTCACACTCAAAGGTGGCACGTTCCCTCTCACAACCACAAGCCTTCTTGAGAGAAGCTTCAGTTTGCAAGAAGCTTATACAGAAATTTGTTCCTATTCGGCCAATTTTTTTACCACAGCATGGTAGTACCATGACATGACACCATGCCAAGTTTCATGATTTTCAGACGTGTTTTGGATTTACAAGAATTTTAAAACCAAGTTTCTCAATGTTCTCGGCCGAGCCACGATGCCCAGATGTTTGAATTTTATTGTCATTTCTTGCATGGGACCTAGAAATTCCCCCGAGGACACAGATGTCATTTTTCAACCAACTTTGGTGCACGAGGGCATGTGCACGAGGCGAGTTTTGGATTTCATGAATTTAAAATCTTTTCTCGATGTTCTCGGCCGAGTCACGATACCCAGATGTTTGAATTTCATTCTCATTTCTTCCATGGGACCTAGAAATTCAACCAAGGACACACATGTGATTTTTCAACCAACTTTGGTGCACCGGAGCATGTGCCTGCAGTTCAAATTTGGATTATGCACATTAAAAGTCCAGAAACTCAAGTATAAAAAGGCCAAATGAACCCAAAATAATTCCAAAATTTAACAGGGCACTCAAATAGTTCTATGTTGCCTCTGTAAAGAAAATCAGGGGGGCAGCATATATCGTGTCGCACACAAAGGTGACACATTCCCTCTCAGAACCACGAGGCTTGTTGAGAGATTCTCCGGTTTTGCAAGAAGCTTATACCAAAACTTGTCCCAATTCAGCTGAAAATTATACATATGAAAACAGGGTTTAGATTATCCTGAACATCTCGCTACCTAGACCAATAATGTACTATGATTTGAATTGAACATAAAATGGATACAAATATTTGAATTGGAGATCGTATGGTACATGTAGTTCATAGTGAAATATGATTACTGCTATATGCATGTTTTTTGTTATCAAGATAATATTTAAATTATTGTATAACTTGACAACAATCGTATTCAAATAAGTAAAATTGATTCAAATTTAGTCCATATGGTTGACGACAATATATATGTTCACATGGTGGAGTAAAATGTTCATATATGATGGAAGATCAAAATGTACGACTACATCAATTATAAACCGCAATGTCACCTAACGATATATTCGAATTCTACATAACGTGGATTCAAAAATTGAAATTCGAGATCCTGGCATTTGTAATCATATAAAAAGGGACATAACTCTTTCTTTTGGTGGGAATTGTTTTGCTTTTTGTTGTTGTTGAGGGAAGTGCGAATCGATTTGGTACTGTATAGGGTAATCTTGTTCTCACGATTTTTTTTTACATTTTTCTTGTAGTTTTTTCAATGGCATCTATAGCAATATAGTAAAAGGGAACATGACTCTCTTGTGTATTGTATGAATTGTTTTTTTACATGTTAAGTTTGTTCTGCCGAACAAGGAATCTGCACCTTGTTATCCCAAAATTTTCAAGCTCGAGTATCTTTTGTCTCACCTGCTTTGAAACTCCCGCCTCTTCAACCTGCGCCGCGCCTTGTTATCCTGAAATTTCAACGCACGCGAAAACTCCCTCCTCATCTGAAATCGCTCTAGCAGCCCAGACACACGAAATCCCCCTTTTACCCCTCAGCCGCAAATGAAGCTCCACGTCGCGGTGTCAAAACCAGTGGGGGTACGTTGGTAACTTACCCTACATTTTGAACAAGCGTGTCCCTAAGCTTGGCTCCCCCTCCCTTCCCCTTCGTCCGCCCCGTTTGTACACCGAGGCTGCCAAAACCCGCGAAATCCCACGCTGCTCCGTCGGCCTCCCGACCGCCGCCCAGCCAGAGACTCTTCCCCGACTACGTCATCCACCGCAACAGCTCGCCGTCCCTCATCCACTGCACCAGATGAGGATCCGTCGTCGCTCTCGTCATCCCACCGGATCAGCCGCCCCGTCCTCCACCTCCAAGGAGCTGCCCCGATGTTCGCCACGTCTATCGCGCCACCTCAATCCCCACAGCGCCGTCTTGACCTGTCCCACCGAAACCGCAGCACCCTCACCAATTCCTTCGATGAAGCCGAGGCCAACTCGGCGCCACCAAGGAGGTTCTGCACTCATTGCTGAATTTTATCTTTTATTCAGTATCACGGGGCTGCCGGTGCTCGATACCGAGCAGCCACGGCGGGTCTCTATCGATGGCGCCGTCGCCGACTACATCATCCACGGTGTCTCTCCCCCATGTTGTTGCTTCCTCGGCGGCAACTTCCACACCGACACTAGCTGCATCTGCTCCGGCTCTCACTCGCACTGCGGCTCTGTTCTTGTTGTCGGTCTTGCTGTTGCACTGCTCTTGCTTTCGATCATGCTGCTGCTCTGCTCTTACTCTCGCTTGCGCTGCTGTTGCTACACGACCTCTGGCAGCTACAGGAGTTGTTGCTTTAGCATTCGCTCGCGGTGCTACTGCACGACTTGCTCTCTGCTAGTGCGTTCCCTGCTCGAGCGTCTGTTGATTTAGATCATTGCTTCTCTACTACTAGTGCTCGAACGCCCTAAACATCTATTCCAATGCTGTGCTACTAGTTTAACTAGTTTTGATAGTAAAATTTAGTTTCGACTGTAAAGTTCAGTTTCTTCAGTTAAGTTCAGAGTGAATAGTACTTACAGCATCTGTTGGAGCGGCCGTGGTGTGGCTGATGCTTTTTACATCTAGCACTTTTTGGTGATGAATTTTACATCATCTATTGCAGATGATATTAGGGTCCCACTTCAGATTAACATTGTCTGTCTTGTCCTGCTTCAGCCTCGCCGCCGTACACCTCACCAGAGCTGCTCCAATGACGGAACCGTCCATCACAGTGGAGCAGTACCCTCGATGCCGTTTCCAAAGGCCTCAATATTCTTCCCCGCCTCCGACAGTCACACCAGCATCACCATCCTCCACGTCCAACCCAATGATGCTGAGGTCCACAAGGCTATGCCAAAGAGGTTGTACACTCGTCGCATCACTTTGTTACTCTGCATTCATGTCGATCCCTCAGGGATCCTTTTCTATGGAACTACTATTCATGCATTTGGTTGGAAGGAGTGGAGCAAAGAAAAACTAGAGGATTTTTTTTCCTTTGGTGTCTCTTTCGAAGAAAAAACGTAGGAATTTTAATATTCACTTGGACGTCCTTTTCAAATTAATATGCATGAAGAACAGAACTAATTGCATTACTGGCATAATAAGATTCTTTTTTTTTTCATTTTCACGTGGTTTGACTTTAATTTGACCACGTTTCTCCATTCCTGTGTTCTTCCAATTCATGTGAACCAAACACCCAGGTTGACTGAAATCCTATGTTTCCAAATGCTCTGTTTTGCACATGCATTCCTATCCTATTCTTGTGTTTTTCCTGTCCCTGTGTTTATAGAATCCTCCAATTCAAAGGAGCCCTTACAGATTTACTTCAGTTTCAGATAGGCGTCAAAGAAAACTCTGTGTGTTATGTCCTCCTCCTACCGTGTCGTCATCCACCCTACCTGAAGCGTTCACTATAAGCGTCAAAGGTGCACCATCGACAGAAGCATTCACTATAGCAGAGATCCCCCTGCAGACTTTCTTTCGCCGCCTCAGATCATCTTCCCCGTTGCCGGCAGCCACGCCAACTACATTACCATCATCGACTGAGCAGATGAACCTGAGGACTACACAGTTCCGGAAGAGAGGTTGCAGTCTTTCGTGTGTGCTTACGTTATACATCAGTTATTATTACCTGCTACTTTATCGTTCAAACTTGAGTTTTGAAATGCCCGTGGGTCTCATATCAACGCAGCAATGAATAGTATCTGTCTACTATCTGGTTCATCTGGGGTCTTCTATGTGGTTCATGTAGGGTGGGCAACAAACAATAGATGATCCATTGTCTATCTCGTTAAACTGAAGCTATAATCTACCTGCTATCATTAGTTTTGGATCCATCCACTCGTTTGCTACCATCAGTCTTGATTTTTGCATGCACCCCTTAGGCCTTACAAAATCTAACTATTTTATTATTATGCATGTCAGATATTGTACACAATCGTACTGAACATGTAGAGAAAAAGAGAAGACCGTTGCGTGGGAATATAATGTCATGCAGATGCCGCTCCATGGTGGGCGAAGTGGGCCCCCTCCTGCATTTCCAGATTGTATTCCAAAGGAAGATAACTGTTCAGATGAGGATTCAGAAGGAGCCGACCACGCATGTTTACCACCTGAGGTGTTTGCTCTAACCTGGCATGCTGATGTTGGTCATATCATGCATATGGCGCCTCGCATTGCTTACATTATACATCTTATATGTCACTAGCTTAGTTTAGATTTGCTTTGTGTGAATGCCACCAGTTTGGTTTCTATATCATACTCCCAACATTCCTAAATATTTGTGTTTTTAGAGATTTCAACAACTGACTACATACGGAACAAAATGAGTGAATCTACACTCTTAAATATGTCTATATACATCCGTATGTGGTAGTCCATTTGAAATCTCTAAAAACACAAATATTTAGGAATGGAGGGAGTATATGGGAATTATGCAATGCCATCTTCTTTAGCCAGGCATCATATACGTGAATCATGCAATGCCATCCTGTTTAGCCAGTCATCGTATATGAGAACTGTATCGTGCCATATTTTTTCCATAATGTATTCCATTTGTCAACAATGTTTATACATTCATCTACTCTTCCTGTGCATCAGCCATTAGATTCGGTCATGGGAAAATCTGGAGTGAAAACAAGGTATTCTGAGCAGTCAGTGCTACCTGTCGATGCAGATTTCATGCTGGTTACAGATAGCTCCTCAGAGGAGGATTCAGAGACAGATGACCAGTCGTGCCCCCTCCCCCCCGAGGTGCATGCTCTAACTTGGATGGGTTATATTGCTCATATCATGCATATGGTGTCTTGCATTGCCATGCCATCTGCTTAGATTAGACATGCTTTGTGTGAATGCCTCATGTTTGCTTTCTATATCAGATATGTGAATTATCCAATGCCATGTTTTTCAGCCAGTTATCATATATGTGAATTATGCACCGCCATGTAGCCAGGCATCATATATGTGAATTATCTCATGCCATCTTTTTTCATTAAGTATTCGTCGACAATCTATGTATATTGAATTACTCTTCATGTGTATCAGCCATTTGAGCCGGTTATGGAAAAATCTAGAGTGAAAACAAGGTCTTCAGAGCAGGCAATGGTACCTGTTGAAGCATATATCTTGATGGTTACAGGGAGCTCCTCAGAGGAGGATTCAGAGACAGATGACCATTCCTATATCCCACCTGAGGTGTATGCTCTAAGTTGCAATGTTTATATTTCTCATATGATGCATATGATGCATATGGTGTCTTGCATTGCTTACTTTAGACATCATATGCACAATATTGAATTCCATCTACTTAGTTTAGAGATCATACATGCGTGTGCCAGCTGATTAGTATATGAATCAATTATGTCAATTATATCATGCCATCCTGTATACTTAGACAACATGTATGTGAATTATTTCATCCCAACCTATTTTAGAAAGACATCATATAGTTTTGTCATATCATCCTGTTTAGATACTCATCATATGTTGAATTATGCCATTATATCCTGTTAAGTTATCCATCATATATGTGAAACTATGTCATGCTATCTTGTTTAGTTAGGCATCATATATGTAAAATTGTGTCATGCTGTCCTGTTTGGTTAGACAACATATATGTGAATTACCACATCTGTCTATCATACAATGTCTGTATGTTCAATTTATTTTCTTGTTTATCAGCCATTTGAATCGGAGGGGGCGATGGCAATATCTAAGGGAGCAAAAACCTGTTCTTCACAAAAGATAGTGCTACCCGTCGATGCAGATAGAACCATGGTTGTACTGGCCCACAAACTAGCCCCACCACACATAATCGAGACTCTTCCAGATTGCACACTTACACTGTTGGGCAGAGAGCCAGCTACAACCCATCTAACCGCAACCCCAGCGGATAGTAACCCACTTCTAGTTGACAAAGCACCATGTCCACCACAGTGTACCCCCGCACGAGCAGTTTGTAAAGCTACTGTAGTGCCCAAAGCATGAAGACCACAATAGCTAACCCAAACTCCACGTTTAAAGCAGAAGAGCAATTATTCTCAGGTCAGATTCCGTAGCTATGGTCCATACTCCTTTGTTGTTGCATCACTGTATTTACTCATACCAACTACTTCCGAATTTGAAGGATCCAATTGAAACTCCAATGGCGCAACAGGTATGTTTTAAACCTATTTATTTAACTAGATTGTTGTTCTAACTTCTTGCTCTATGTTGATTTCAGTTTAAGTTGTATAAACAGTTATGTTCTCATGTGATGCACATTACAAGTGTTGCCAATGATGTGTAGTTTCTCACACTTATATTCTGTCTATGCTGTTGTGCCTTAAAAATATATGAGTTGAACTGTGTCTCTATCTTGATTAGGCAACATAAACTAGAATGATATGGACAATACAGTGACCATAGTACATAGATATATGTTTGTTTCATGTTGTTATCCTGTCCACCTTACTACTGAACCGGTTTACCAAAATGAGTTCCGTATACTACAAGCTAAACATGTGATGTGTCTGCTTGTTTCTCTTGTAATATGCAAACAGAATATTGGAGAAGAGCACCCCCACTATGCAATGGTAGAGAAAGTAATGCAGATAACGTTCAAGATAGTGAGACAACCCTGTTGGTCTCCAACAAAGGTGATAAAAACAATCTTGTAGACAGTGAGAAAACCCCATAGTCCTGCGTTGATGTAGTGTTTGAGTTACTGGCCAGTACCATTTGCACAAGCTCTTCGAACTTGCTGCCTGAATCACTTCGGCTTCTTCAGTCTTAGCTACAAGCTGAAAGGCATCAGTCAGCTATGTTGCGGCAAGAAGCCGAAGGACTGAGGAAGTCCCTGCATAATTCAGATGCGTACTTTCTTGTGCAACAGCAAGCGCTGGAGGATTTAAGCGCCAAACAAGAGAAAGTTAATAAGCTTGCTAAGCATCTTGCTAGCATTATGGGTACCCAGGATATTGTTTCTTGAGCTCTTCTGAATTCAGTTCTGGACTTGTTTTGCTGCGGCGTTTATATGCTGCTTTGTTCCCTATATTTGCACTGGTGGCGAACTATGATGCCCAGTGGATGTAATATGTGTAATAGCCGTGATAGCCTAGCGTAAATTTCTTGCTTATTTATCTCCTTGTTTTCTTATTTATTTATTTGCTTGTAGTCAATGCAGTACTTTTTTCATGGTTTGCTAGTGGTCGCAATAACCTATTTTTTAAAACTAGGCCACAATAACCATGGGCTACATATTTACTATAGTGACACTGGGCCTCCTACCGGCCGTAGAAACAATGGGCCTTCTACGGTCCGTAGAAACAATGGGCCTTCTACAGGCCGTAGACACAATGGGCCTTATATGGGTCATATCATCAATGGGCCTTATATGGGCCGTATGATCGATCGGCCAAACATGGGCCAATAACAGACCGCATTATGGCTGTAAACGTGCTAGAGTTGGAATCGTCCGTTCATGGGCCGACCATAACGGGCCGTCATTAATAGGCTATATTTGACGATGCTATGAAAACGGCCCAACGTATTAACGGGCCACAAACGGGCTGACTATAACAACAGGCTGAATTTGGCCCATAAGCAGAAAATGACAGTAACGGGCCGTAAGTAACTGAATGCTGGAAATGAGCCCAAGAATAAATGGGCCCTGAGAAGGCCGAAAGATAAAATGGGCTGGAAATGGCCCAATGGAGTAATGGGCCGTTAATGGGTATAAAGTGATACACTGTTCATTACGGGCCAGTTTTAGCATGGGCCATTAATGGGCCAAGAGTTACAAAGGGCCTCATATGAGCCGAAAGACGTCATGGGCCTTACATGGGCCGGAAGTGAAAATGGGCTGGAATCATATTGGACGGCCCAGATGACGCTACTGGGCCTAATTCGGATAGGCCGTAACGGGCCCTGTATTAGCAGGCTATAAATGGGCTATATGCGAACTGCCGTTAACACGCTTTCTACTCTGCTGCATCACCCTCTCCTCTTTGAGGAAAACCAACGCAAGCTCAAGACGTAGCAAGAAGGATTTCTGGCGTCGTTGCCGGGGAGGTCTTCGCTCAAGTCAAGACATACCATGTACCCATCAGAAACCCATCTCCCTCGCATTTACATTATTTGCCATTTGCCTCTCGTTTTCCTCTCCCCCACTCCACCCTTGCCGTTTTATTTGCCCTCTCTCTCTCTCTCTTGCTTGCTCTTTGTTTGCTTGTCATTATGTCTAGTTCCTTATCCGCTCCTATGTTTCCCGGGTTTGAAGTTCTTCACTTCAAGCAAAGGCAAGGAGAAAACTTAAAAGATGCTTGGTATAGGATGATGGAATCTTATCGCAAATGCACCCTAGAGGTGAACTTTAGAATTCTTCGTCGCAATTTTTATGTTGGGTTAAATATGACGCATAGACAACTCTTGGATTGCATTGCCAAGGGAAATTTCATTGAAATTGATCCCAGTATTGCACACGAAATTATAGAGGGAATAGTGGGAACACTACCTCAAAAGTGAGGATCACATCCTACCAAGAAGAAACCCAAGTGTTTGGAAAGATTTGCGAAGTAACAAATTTTTTACAAAAGTCTCTTGAGCCTCTTAAAAGTGTTAGCGGAAATCTTCACCGCATGAATATGTTGATTACTCTTTGCAATAAGCGGTTGGATTCTTTAGATCTAAAAAATTTCGAGTATGAAGGGAACCGGAAAGAACCTCCCGGATTCGAGCATGACTCCGCTAAAAAACTGAAAATCAAAGATGGCACTCCTTAGATCTATCTTCACTTTTATGCCTAGCTAGGGGCGTTAAACGATAGCGCTAGTTGGGAGGCAACCCAATTTTTCTTTGTGTTTTTTGTTTTTGCTCCTGTTTAGTATAAATCTTGCATCTACCTTCTGTTTGGATGTGTTTTTATCTTTTAATTAGTGTTTGTGCCAAGTAGAACCTATAGGATAACCTATTATGTTAGTTGATTTGATTCTGCTGAAAAACAAAAACTTTGCACGCACGAATATAATTTTGTTAAATCACAGGAACGCGATTTTTCATTGATTATTTTTGCTTCTGATCAATAAACAAATTTTACAGCCCTTCCTATTTTGCTGGATTTTTAGAGTTCCAGAAGTTTGCGTTAGTTACATATTGCTACAGACTTTTCTGTTTTTGACAGATTCTGTATTTTGTGTGTTGTTTGCTTATTTCGATGCATCTATGGTTAGTAAAATAGTTTATAAACCGTAGGGAAGTTGGAATACAGTAGGTTTAACACCAAAATAAATAAAGAATGAGTTCATTGCAGTACCTTATGTGGTAGTTTTGTTTTCTTTCCCTAACGGAGCTTATAAGATTTCCTGTTGAGTTTTGTGTTGTGAAGTTTTCAAGTTTTGGGTAAAGCTTTTATGGACTATGGAATAAAGGGTGGCAAGAGCCAAAGCTTGGAGATGCCCAAGGCACCCCAAGATATTCAAGGATAGCCAAAATCCTAAGCTTGGGGATGCCCCGGGAAGGCATCCCCTCTTTCGTCTTCGTTCATTGGTAACTTTACTGGGAGCTATATTTTTATTTGCCACATGATATGTGTTTTGCTTGGAGCGTCGTGTATTATATTAGTCTTTGCTTTTTAGTTTACCACAATCATCCTTGCTGTACACACCTTTTAGGAGAAGCCTATTTGATTAGAATTTGTTAGAATACTCTATGTGCTTCACTTATATCTTTTGAGCTTGATAGTTTTTGCTCTAGTGCTTCATTTATATCTTTTAGAGCATGGTGGTGTCTTAATTTTGAAGAAATTTCTAGTCTCTCATGCTTCACTTATATCTTTTTGAGAGTATTTTACAACAGCATGGTATTTGCTATGGTTATAAAATTGGTCCTAGAATGGTAGGCATCCAAGTTGGGTATAATAAAAACTATCACAGGAAGTGAATTGGATGCTATGATCAATTTGATACTTGATAATTGTTTTGAGATAAGGAGGTAGTGATATTAAATTCATGCTAGTTGGGTCATTATGAATTCAAAGAATGCTTGTGTTGAAGTTAGCAAGTCCCGTAGCATGCACGTATGGTTAAAGTTGTGTAACAAATTTGAAACATGAAGTGTACCTGGCTTGTGCATCCTTATGAGTGGCAATCGGGGACGAGCGATGGTCTTTTCCTACCAATCTACCCCCCTAGGAGCATGCGCGTAGTACTTGATTTTTGATGACTTCTAAATTTTTGCAATAAGTATATGAGTTCTTTTGACTAATGTTGAGTCCATGGATTATACGCACTTTTACCTCTCCGCCATTACTAGCCTCTTCGGTACCGTGCATTGCCCTTTCTCACCTTGAGAGTTGGTGCAAACTTCGCCGGTGCATCCGAATCCCGTGATACGATACGCTCTATCACACATAAACCTCCTTATATCTTCCTCAAAACAGCCACCATACCTACCTATTATGGCATTTCCATAGCCATTCCAAGATATATTGCCATGCAACTTTCCACTGTACCGTTCTTCATCATGACATACTTTACTTTTGTCATATTTCCATTGCATAATCATGTAGTTGACATCGTATTTGTGTCAAAGCCACCATGCATTATTTTTCATACATGTCACTCTTGATTCATTGCACCATCCTGGTATACCGCCGGAGGCATTCATATAGAGTCATATCTTGTTCTAGTTTCAAGTTGTAATTCATATGTTGTAATCAATAGAAGTGTGATGATCATCATTATTAGAGCATTGCCCAAAGAAAAAAAAAGAAAAAAAAAGAAAGAAAGGCCAAAAAAAGGCCCAAAAAGAAAGAAAAAAAGAAACAAAAGGAAAAGAAAATAAATAAAAAGGGCAATGCTACTATTTCTTTTTCCACACTTGTGCTTCAAAGTAGCACCTTGTTCTTCATGTAGTGAGTCTCATATATTGTGCTTCAAAGTAGCACCATGTTTTTCATATAGTGAGTCTCATAAGTTGTCTTTTTCATACTAGTGGGAATTTTTCATTATAGAACTTGGCTTGTATATTCCTATGATGGGCTTCCTCAAATGCCCTAGGTCTTCGTGAGCAAGCAAGTTGGATGCACACCCACTAGTTTTCCTTTGTTGAGCATTCATTTGTAGCTCTAGTGCATCCGTTGCATGGCAATACCTACTCCTCATGTTGACATCAATTGATGGGCATCTCCATAGCCCATTGATTATCCTCGTCAATGTGAGACTTTCTCCTTTTTTGTCTTCTCCACACAATCACCATCAACATATTCTATTCCACCCATAGTGCTATATCCATGGCTCACGCTCATGTATTGCGTGAAGGTTGAAAAAGTTTGAGATTATTTAAGTATGAAACAATTGCTTGGCTTGTCATCGGGGGTATAGAAGTTGGGAACATCTTTGTGTGACGAAAATGAAGCATAGCCTAACTATATGATTTTGTAGGTATGAACTTCCTTTTGCCATGTTATTTTGAGAAGACATGATTACTTTGATTAGTATGCTTGAAGTGTTACTATTTCTTTTATCAATATGAACTTTTATTTTGAATCATTTGGATCTGAACATTCATGCCACAATAAAGAACATTACATTATGAATTATGCTAGGTAGCATTCCACATCAAAAATTCTCTTTTTATCATTTACCTACTTGAGGACAAGCAGGAATTAAGCTTGGGGATGCTTGATACGTCTCCAACGTATCTATAATTTTTGCTTGTTCCATGCTATTATATTACCCCTTTTGTATGTTTATGGGCTTTATTTTACACATTTATATCATTTTTGGGACTAACCTACTAACCGGAGGCCCAGCCCGTATTGCTGTTCTTTTTTTTGCCTATTTCAGTATTTCGAAGAAAAGGAATATCAAACGGAGTCCAAACGGAATGAAACCTTCGGGAGCGTGATTTTTGGAACGAACGTGATCTAGAGGACTTGGAGTGCAAGTCAAGAAGCTGCCGAGGCTCCGACGAGATAGGAGGGCGCCCCCCTATAGAGCGCGCCCCTGTCTCGTGGGCCCCTCGGGCGTCCACCGACGTACTTCTTCCTCCTATATAAGCCTACGTACCCCGAAAACATCCAGGGGGCAGACGAAACACAATTTCCACCACTGTAACCTTCTGTATCTGCGATATCTCATCTTGGAGCCTCCGCCGGCACTCTGCCGGAGGGGGAATCGACCACAGAGGGCTTCTATCTCAATATCCTTGCCCCTCCGATGAGTTGTGAGTAGTTTACCACAAACCTACGGGTCCATAGTTATTATCTAGATGGCTTCTTCTCTCTTTTTGGATCTCAATACAATGTGCTCCCCCTCTCTTTGGAGATCTATTCGATGTAAACTCTTTTTGCGGTGTGTTTGTCGAGATCCGATGAATTGTGGGTTTATGATCAAGTTTATCTATGAATAATATTTGAATCTTCTCTAAATTCTTTTATGTATGATTGAGTTATCTTTGCAAGTCTCTTCGAATTATCAGTTTGGTTTGGCCTACTAGATTGATATTTCTTGCCATGGGAGAAGTGCTTATCTTTGGGTTCAATCTTGCGGTGTCCTTACCCAGTGACAGAAAGGGTTGCAAGGCACGTATTGTATTGTTGCCATCGAGGATAACAAGATGGGGTTTATACCATATTGCTTGAGTTTATCCCTCTACATCATGTCATCTTGCTTAATGCGTTACTCTGTTCTTATGAACTTAATACTCTAGATGCATCAGGAGTCGGTCGATGTGTGGAGTAATAGTAGTAGATGCAGGCAGGAGTCGGTCTACTTGTTGCGGACGTGATGCCTATATACATGATCATGCCTAGATAATCTCAAAATTATTCGCTTTTCTATCAATTGCTCGACAATAATTTGTTCACCCACCGTAATACTTATGCTATCTTGAGAGAAGCCACTAGTGAAACCTATGGCCCCCAGGTCTATCTCTTATCATATTTGCTTCCAATCTACTTTTATTTGCATCTTTACTTTTTGCATCTATATTATAAAATACCAAAAATATATTTATCTTATCTTACTATCTTTATTATATCTCACTTTCGCAAGTGGTCGTGATGGGATTGACAACCCCTTTATTGCGTTGGTTGCGAGTTCTCAGTTTGTTTGTGTAGGTGCATGGGACTTTTGAGGAGCCTCCTACTGGATTGATACCTTGGTTCTCAAAAACTGAGGGAAATACTTACGCTACTCTGCTGCATCACCCTCTCCTCTTCGAGGAAAACCAACGCAAGCTCAAGACGTAGCAGCTATGCTCGTGTCGGGGTTGATGAAGTGATGTCAGGATATTACGAGCTAGAGGTTGACATTCCTGGAGGTGACTAGGAGCGCACACTAGAAGAGGCCATACATCGTCTTTCCAAGGCCATCGACTCCTGCTGCAACAAGTCCGCCGCGTCAGCCGGCTCCTCCTCCAAGTCCGCCACTGCGTCAGTCGACTCCTGCTCCTCCAAGTCTGCCACCGTGTCAGCCGACTCCTTCTCCAAGTCCGGCACCGCGTCAGTTGACTCCTCCTCCAAGTTCGGCACTGCGTCAGCCGTCTTCGCCGCCTAGGCTCCACCGCCTCACCAATAGCGAAAGAGAGGCGCCACAGCTACGGCGGATAGCGGTACAACATGCAAGAAATTCAGATATGGTCCAAGCCTCAAGGCTCCTCCAAAGTTTCCTTATGAGTTGTCTGAGGAGGAAAACAATGCTGTACTGGATGCCGAAGTTCAGGCCCTTTTTGCACCGAAATGCTCCCGCCGCCAAAGGAGATAATACCTGAGCACATCATACAACACTTTATTGATAATGCTCAACCGGCTGTTAAGAGAAGGTACTCAGACTATGAGCGCTCTATTAAGAAGTCATGTCATGCACAAAAATCAAAGGAGTCGAGCTCGAGCTTGAGCCAAGCAGCAGGTAAAAAATGTGGGAAAACTGTCCACCAACTGGGAGAACAGGCAGTGCAATCGACCCCCCCTCCCCGCTAATTGTACAACAACATGTGAGTACCGCCGATCAGCTGGTAATAACCGACGAGCATATAAGGATAGCTGAAGAGGCCGGTGTCACTGTTTATCAACTCCTAGGGATCGAGCCTATCACCGAGATTACAGATGACGAAGTAGCATGGAAATATGTCAGCGGCCAACCTATGGTCAGGCCAGAGGATATCCCGCTTCTATCAACGAGAATGTATGAATTGCATGAGTGGTACCTGAGAGAAGTAAAGACCGGGCGAGAGTCCCTCATGCTGAAAGTCAAGGAAGAGCATTACTACCACAGGACCGCATACGAGCATTTCAAGAGGAGATTGCAAGATTTTTGCTTGACCAGGTCATATATCCCAAGGGAGAATACCATTACACCTAAGGTCTGCATGTAATAATTTGCAAATTGTAGGAGAAATTGTATATACCAAAATCTCTCTCTATATATATATATGCACACACACACACAAACACACACACACACACACACACAGCCCGTCTATTCTGCTAATATTAGCAGAATAACTATTCTGATAACAATTCCGCACTGCATGCTCAATGCAAATGCACGTCATTGTTTGAATCAAGTGTGCTGCACAACTCAAGCGAGTGAACTTTGTGTCGAGAAAAACTCAAGCGTTGTTTTTTTGTACTGTTTTCGCTCTAGTTTTTTAACCGCTTATCGGAACGACACATATAATATATTGTTGGAAAGTTATGGATTAGGCCAACTTCGCCATGTTGAACACTTTTCGAGATTTCTCACGGTTTAAGAGCAGTTTTGAAAATGGTGCGGCGGATGACGAGTGGTAGTGAGCGTTTTTTCGTTTTTTTCTAAACCGCTTGTCGGAATGAAGCAAATGATACGCCGTTGGATAGATATCATCGAGGCGCATCTTTTTCATATATAAATGTTTCTCTAATTCGTTACGGTTTAAGAGCAGTTTCAAATTTACTAAATCGCGGAATTCTGTTTTTCAAAAATTTTCAAATTTTCGGTACTGTTTTCGCTCCAGTTTTTGAACCGTTTGTCGAAACGAGGCGTGTCATACGCCATTGGAAAGCTACGAACAAGGCGCAACTTTCATATGTTGAAATATTTTTGAGATTCCTTAAGGTTTTATGTTAATTTTAAAAATCGTGCGGCGGATGACGAGTGGCAGCGGCCGTTTTTCGCGAATTTTTTTCAAACCGCTCGTCCGAATGATCCAAACAATATGCCGTTGGAAAGATATCACCGAGACGCAACTTTTTCATGCAGAACGCTCTTCCTAATTCCTTATGGTTTAAGAGCAGTTTTGAAATTACCAAAATGTGGATACTCTGTTTTTCACGACACCAAAATTGACGAGCGTACTGCATCAGACAGAAAAATGCACCACTTTAGACTAAAAACCGCACTGCATCGGACGAGCAAGTGCACTTCATGATTTCCTTTGTCAATCTAAAAAAAATTAAGAGCTTCAGACGAAAAAAACGCACTGCATCGGACGAGCAAGCGCACTTCATGATTTCTTTTGTCAGACGTAAAAAAATTTAAGAGCAGTTTTAAAAATACCGAAACGCAGACACTCGGTTTTTCACGACACCCAGATCTTCGTGTGTACTTCATCAGACAGAAGAACGCACTGCTCTGGACTGAAAACCGCACTACATCAGACTGTCAAGTGAGCTTCATGATTTCTTTTGTCGTGTGTAATTTTTCTCAGGCGACTTTTTGTTCTTTTTTTCAACTTTTTTTATGAACGAGAGTGGACAACATAGACATGGCAAGTGCACAACATCAATTTGTGTCTAAGTGTGCTTACTCAAACTTCTTGAACGGAAGTGAACAACATATGTTTTTAAAAACATTTGTTTTTTCAAATGAAGTGTACTACAGAGTCTTTCGAAGTGGACTTTTCTAAGATAAGAGGGCACTGCATTACCCGCTTTCCAACCAGCGGACTACATTACATTACATTTCCTTGGATTGCAAAAGTAACATAATGGACTACGTTATACATTTTTTCTAAACTGCACTGGTGCCCCGCTCGTGAGTGGTAGAAGAAATTATACAGGGGGAGTGGAAGGTGGCGGTGCACACGTTGAGGTTTGGGCATTTTTTTCAAGTAACATACTACAAGCGAGATCATGAAAGCCAAACGAACTGCACACAAGTGCATGATGCCAGCGAACTAAGTAAAATGCATGCCACAAGCATCCACACTGCGGCGTCGCACAAACCGAAACAGAACTCCCACACACCAGGGAACTACATGCCCATCGTCCTCTCAAGTCCCTGCGTACTGCACCAATGATCCAACCGAGCTGAAGTGAAGAGCATCCTGCACTGCTCGCCCGGAGTCGCTGGTGAAGTACATTTTGGTGATAATGAACTCCAATTCATTTTCAACACTCCTATCGAGATGAACAACCGTAGTGCACCACCAAACTAGGTTTGCCGGACTGCACTACCGCACTGGAGAAACCTCCCTGCAAAAAAGAAGGATCGGCACCACCACACCACTGCACACGCGTTGCTGGCAAATTGCACGCCACGAGCAATTCCCGTCAGAGGCCACACATGGAAGAAGTAAAAAGAAGGGGGGATGAAGAAGGATCGGCACATCAACCGAACTGCACAAGCCGGCAAGCTGCACCATATGGTGGGCTGGGGCATCTACAAGCAAACCGCATGGAGGCTATTGACGAACTGCATGTGCGCCGTATGCGAACCTCAGGCCTTGCCCAATTAGCTGGCAAACCGCAACGCACATGCCCGCGAGCTGCACGTTCTGCTTGCCCGAGCTGCGGATCCAAAATCCAAAAAAATTGAACCGGCGGACGCCGCGGCCTCTAACGGGGACGGGTGGGATGTAGGTGAAGGCAGGACGCAGATCCAGCGACCGGACAGAGTTGGGTAGAAGCAGCAGATTGCCGGAGACGAGCCCCACCGGCGGCGGCTGCGGGCGAGCTCCCAATTCCCGGCGACTGGACGGATCCGGGACGGCCGCCACATGCACCCAATCGTCAACCAGGGCCTTTCCCCCAATGGAACTGGCCGTCCCAGCCCCAAACCCCTCCACCTTCTACGCGGGCACGCCGCTGCCGCCACCTTCTTCCACTACAGTGCGCTGCCAGACCCCACCCCGTAGCGCCATTGGATTCATGGTGGTGCTCGAGCCCCGGCGTACTCCCTTGTCCACCTCGGCGGCGCGGGACCGAAGCACGCCGTGCGGATCTTGCCGGATCCGGTGCGGCGGGTGCAGGACAACATGGGGCAGGGAAGCATCACGCCGGGGTGTGTAGGGGCGTGGGAGGAAGGGAAGGGCGGTAGGGTGCTGAGAGTATGGTTGGGTTGCCGGAGACGAAGAAGGTCATGGGAATTGGGTTGCCCGTGGCATCTGGGGATGAGCATGCGGTGCTTGGCAGGGGAGGAAGAGGAAGGTGGCCAGGAGGTGCGTGGCTGTGGTGGCAGGGAAGGTGGCGGTGGTGTGGTGGTGGAGGAATGGAGGGAGGTTGGTGCGGTGGTGGAGGAGGTTGGAAACAAAGGTGGGCGAATATGACGCAGATGTGGGAGGAGTGGGGGGTGGCCGGGGTTGACCTGCTTTCTTTTATTCCGCGTCGGGTGGTTGGGGGTTAGCAGAATAAGAATTAGTTTTAGCAGAATAAGACTCTTAAGGGTGTTATTAGAATAGACCCACCCTATATATATATATATATATATATATATATATATATGTGTGTGTGTGTGTGTGTGTGTGTGTGTGTGTGTGTGTGCATGGCCGTACGAGAAATTCTATGATATTGTTGGGAAACATAGCATGCAATTTCAAAAAAATTCCTACGCTCACGCAAGATCTTGTTGGGAATCATTGCATGGAAAACAAAAAAATTCTACGCACACGCAATTATCTATCCATGCAGATGCATAGCAACGAGGAAGAGAGTGTGTCTACGTACCCTCATAGACCGTAAGCGGAAGCGTTTGACAATGCGGTTGATGTAGTCGAACTTCTTCTAGCTCCGATTGATCAAGTACTAAACGTACGGCACCTCTGAGTTCTGCACACGTTTAGCTCGTTGGCGTCCCTCGCCTTCTTGATCCAACAAGACGTTGAGGTAGTAGATGAGTTCCCTCAGCACGACGGCATGGTGACGGTGACGGTGAAGTGATCTCCACAGAGCTTCGCCTAAGCACTACGAGAATATGACCAGAAGCGTAAACAGTGGAGGGGGGCGCCGCACATGGCTAGGCAATTATCTGTTGTGTGCTAGGCGCCCCCTCCTCATACATATAGTATATAGGTGGGAGGGAGGGAGGAGAAGCCATAGAGGGCGCCCAAGTAGGAGGAATCCTACTTGGAGTCCCTCCCAAGCCGCGCGCCCCCTGTCCTATATAACCGAGGGGGAAGGAAAGAGGGGGAGGGAGAGAGGGAAGGAAGTAGGAATCCCAATCCACACTTTCCTTGCCCTCCCCTCTTTCCTTCTCCTCATCATAGGGCTGGCCTCAATAGGAGTGCACCACGGCTGGTGTGTTCCCTCACTTGGCCCATAAGGCCCATATCTTTGCCGGGGGTGCCCGAAACTCCTTTCCGGTGAACCAATAAGTACCCGGTACCCTTCGAAACACTTCCAGTGTCCGAATACCATCACCCTATATATCAATCTTTACCTCTAGACCATTTCGAGACTCCTCTTCATGTCCGTGATCTCATCCGACTCCGAAAAACATTCAGTCACCAAATCACATAACACATATAATACTATATCGTCAACGAATGTTAAGCGTGCGGACCCTATAGGTTCGAGAACTATGTAGACATGACCGAGACACCTCTCCGGCCAATAAACAATAGCGGAACCTGGATGCCCATATTGGATCCTACATATTCTACGAAGATCTTTATCGGTCGAACCGTTATGACAACATACGTAATTCCCTTTGTCCATCGATATGTTACTTGCCCGAGATTCGATCGTCGGTATCTTCATACCTAGTTCAATCTCGTTACCGGCAAGTCTCTTTACTCGTTCCATTATATATCACCTCGTGACTAACTCCTTAGTCGTTTGCTTGCAAGCTTATGATGTGTATTACTCAGAGTGACAAATCCTAATCTTGGTCTATGCAAACTCAACAGACATGTTTGGAGAAACCTATAGAGCATCTTTATAATCACCCAGTTACATTGTGACGTTTGATAGCACAAAAGGCATTCCTCTGATATCCAGGAGTTGCATAATCTCATAGTCGAAGGAATATGTATTTGACATGAAGAAAGCAATAGCAATAAAACTGAACGATCATTATGCTAAGCTAACGGATGGGTCTTGTCCATCACATCATTCTTCTAATGATGTGATCCCGTTATCAAATGACAACTCATGTCCATGCACTACTGTAGGTTGCTGCTAATGCGACACTACAATCAGAGACCTTTCGATGAAACTGTGTGCGATGCATTAATCACAAACGGTGGTGTAAAAAGCGTCAAAAAAGGTGCAAAACATTTGCGATGGAGGATGCATCAAACACGGTTCAGATTTTAGTTGCATGTGCGATGCAGGGCATACGGTTCAGTTCAATTAACTGTTTGCCATGAGGAGGAACAAAAGAAACGGGCAGCCAGATGAAGGTGTGTGCAATATACAACATACAGTTCACTCGAATGAATTGTTTGTGATAAGGAGGAACAACAGAAACAGGCAGCTAGATAAAGGTGTGTGCGATTGTGGGCACACGCTTCAGAAGGATTAACTATTTACGATTAGGCAACAGAACAAAAACGTTCAGCCAGATCAACGTGTCTGCGATTGATGGCATACACTTCACACGGATGAATTGTTTGCGATTAGCCACAACAAACAGAAATAGATAGATAGATCAACATGTGTGCGCTAGATGGGCACACATTCTAATTAAAAGAAGTGTGCACGATGGTAATAAGGAGCGCGTATGGTTGTTGGAACAAGACGTATGCTGACATTGCCTATTGCGGTGCACCCATGGTGCAAATGCCACGTACGCGGCCGAGAAAGCGTGCCCACGTTACGCCTTCCGAGAATAGTGCCGCACTTATAACCGTCAGTACATTTTGAGTCCGCGTCGCGTCACATTCCAAATTGCAAACCTGTTCACACCGATCAAAACCTAAACGGTTTCCCACTTCGGAGCGTATTAATACCCGGTTATAAATACTACTACTCCAAGATGACTCCACATTCCTCCTCAACTCCTCATCCACAAAAACAAACAAGTCATTCATCATCGTTCCCTTGCGTCTGCCATGGCCAGCGTGAGTTCTGGGTTGAGAGATTGCCACCAGGGAGATGCGACCATGGAAGCGGAAGCATGAGAGATGTCCTGCCTCACCGCAAACGCAGCCGGCATGTCCCGCCGCGCGGCCGTAGCAGCACAGAGGTCCCCCCGCACCGCTGAAGCAGCACGGAGGTCCCGTCGCACCGTCGATGCAGCAGACTGGTCCGTCCGTGCCGCGAAAGCAGAAGAGATGTCCTGTCGCGCCGCGAATGCAGCAGAGATGTCCTCCCGCGCCGCTGCGGCCTGGGAAAATGTCTCAAGGGCAGGCGAGGACTCTTACAGGCGCATGCGTGTCATCGTCCTTAGGCAGATGGATTAGATCTCTAACTGGGCGAGGTTGCAGGATGACCTGAAAGCCTCGTTTGAACAGTCTACCGGCGTCATCCGACAACTAAATGAGAGCAATGCGAAGCTCCAGGCCGAGCGCGACCTGCTGAGGGCGAAGATCGTCGGAAGTGCGGAGCAACAGGAGGAGACCACTGCCTTCTTGAAGAGGACCGGCGTCATCATTGATAACCCACAAGTATAGGGGATCGCAACAGTTTTCGATAAGTAAGAGTGTCGAACCCAGCGAGGAGCTAAAGGTAGAATAAATATTCCCTCAAGTTCTATCGACCACCGATACAACTCTACGTACGCTTGACGTTCGCTTTACCTAGAACAAGTATGAAACTAGAAGTACTTTGTAGGGGGGAAGGAATAGGTTTGCAAGAAAGTAAAGAACACGTAAATATAAACTAGGGGCTGTTTAGATAAAAAAGCAATAAAGTAAATATAATGAGTGTGGAAAAGTGGTGGTAGGAGTTGTGGAATTGTCCCTAAGCAATTGACTATGTTACTAGACCGGTAGTCACTATTGCAATTCTATTTGAGGGAGAGGCATAAGCTAACATACTTTCTCTACATGGATCATATGCACTTACGATTGGAACTCTAGCAAGCATCTGCAACTACTAAAGATTCATTAAGGTAAAACCCAACCATAGCATTAAGGTATCAAGTCCCCTTTTATCCCATACGCAAACAACCTACTTACTCGGGTTTGTGTTTCAGTCACTAACGCAACCCACCATAAGAAAATCATAAACATATTGCAAATCCTACAGCGGGAATCCCTCACGCTTGCGCGACACGGAGGGCACAATAGGACAGCACCAATAATAAAACATGCAACTCAAACCAATCATAGCAATTCATCAATCACCGATAGGACAACGAAAATCTACTCAGACATCATAGGATGGCAAGACATCATTGGAAAATAATATGAAGCATAAAGCACCATGTTCAAGTAGAGGGTACAACGGGATGCGGGAGAGTGGACCGCTGTAGATAGAGGGGGAAGGTGATGGAGGTGTTGGTGAAGATGGCGAAGGTGTTGGTGAAGATCGCGGTGATGATGATGGCCCCCGGCGGCGTTCCGGCGCCACCGGAAGCAAGGGGGAGAGGGCCCCCTTCTTCTTCTTCTTCCTTGACCTCCTCCCTAGATGGGAGAAGGGTTCCCCTCTGGTCCTTGGCTCCCATGGCTAGGGCGGGGCGAGAGCCCCTCCGAGATTGGATCTATCTCTCTGTTTCTGCCTTCTTTGATTCTACCCCTTCATCGTTTCCTTTATATCTGGAGATCCGTAACTCCGATTGGGGTGAATCTTTTGCCCAGATCTTTCTCATAAAATTATCTTTCTTGCACCAGAAGAAGAGCATCAACCGCCTTACGGGTGGACCACGAGGGCCAGGGGCGCGCCTGGGGGGGGGGGGTAGGGCGCGCCCCCCTACCTCATGACCACCTCGGACACCGTTTCGCGTTGATTTTACTTTCCAAAAATCATAAATATTCCAAAAAAAATCTCCGTCCATTTTTATCCCGTTTGGACTCCGTTTGATATTGGGTTTCTGCGAAACAAAAGACATGCAACAAACAGGAACTGGCACTGGGCACTGGATCAATAAGTTAGTCCCAAAAATAATATAAAAAGTTGCCAAAAAAGTATATGAAAGTGAATAATATTGGCATGGAACAATCAAAAATTATAGATACGACGGAGACGTATCAATCGTCGAAAAACTTATGGAGGAGAATGTCATGTTGCACATCGAGCGTCGAAGGCTGGTGGAGGAATCCGTGGATGCTCTCAAGCAGTATCTTGAGGACAAGAAAGAGCTCATCGCCGCTCGCTGCGGAGACTAGTTCCCGCGGCCTGCAGCAACGCATCACAAAAGTAGAGATCGGCGAGCCAGATCTTGTCTCCCTTCTTCTTTTCCCATTGTGTATTTCGGGCGTTGCCGCATGTGGCTTTTTTAATTATGTTCCTAAATATGTGAGATAATTATTATCCACTGTCATCGTCCATATATTCATCATGCTTGCTATAAGTCACAGTCGATGCTATATTGGTCCGTCGGATCTTACATTAAGATCCATGCAAAAATTTATTTTCAGATTTTCATTTCTCTCTCTTAAATCTCAGTCCAGTGAGACATAGCCACACCGTGAAACAAGGGCTTGGGCGCCATTAATGGAGACGTTGGGAGGGAGGTGCACGGCGGATAGAGGTCAAAGGGCTCTCCTCCCGATGAGCATGCGCATGGGTCTGATCGCACGCCATAGCTACCCTGCACGGTACCTCCTCGTAGCCAATAAAAAAAGAGGACACGTGGTGGCACGTAATTGGTAAGTAGAACGCCCATCAATAATACTTGTGTTTTCAATTTGTAACGTGACAACACTTGTTCTAAAATGACTTTGTTGATTGTTAATGTGTGCGCCTTCGCAAATCGGATAGAAAAATTACCACAACATGTTGGTGCCATGTCATGACACAATGCCAAGTTTCATGATTTTCAGGCGTGTTTCGGACTTACATGAGCTAAAAAAACAAGTTTCTCAATCTTTCCCGCCGAGCCACGACGCCCAGATGTTTGAATTTCATTCCCATCTCTTGCATGGGACCTAGACATTCACCGAAGGACACACATGTGATTTTTCAACCAACTTTGGTGCACTGGAGCATGTGCTTGTAGTTCAAATTTGAATTATTCACATTAAATGCCCAGAAACTCGATTAAAGTATAAAAAAGGCCAAACAAACCCCGAAAAATTCCAAAATTAAACACAACACTCCGGTTGTTCTATGTTGACACTAGAAAATTTTTGAAAGCAATAAGAGGCAACGGATATGGTTCCATCCCCAAAGGTAGCACGTTCCCCACCGAAACCATCACGCTTGTTGTGAGAAGCTTTGGATTGTGAGAAGCTTATACCCAAACCTGCCCCAAATGGGACAAAACTTTTACCACGGCATGTTGATGCCGCTCCATGATAGCATGCGAAGTTTCATGAATTTCAGATGAATTTTGGATTTACTAGAATTTAAAAACCAGGTATCTCAACGTTTTGCCGGCAATCAACAGTGCCCTGGTGTTTGAATTTCATTCCAATCTCTTGCATGGGACCTAGAAATTCACCCAAGGACACACATGTGAATTTTTAACCAACTTTGGTGCACTGGAGCATTTGCTTGTAGTTCAAATTTGAATTATGCACATTAAATGCCCAGAAACTCAATTAATGTATAAAAATGGCCAAACGAACCCCAAAAATTCCAAAATTAAACACAACACTCCGGTTGTTCTATGTGGACACTAGAATTTTTTTGAAAGCAATAAGAGGCAATGTATATCGTTCCGTCCCCAAAGGTGCATTGTTCCCTACCGAAACCATCATGCTTGTTGTGAGAAGCTCTTGTTTGTGAGAAGCTTATACCCAAACCTGCCCCAAATGGGACAAAAATTTTATGACGGCATGTTGATGCCGCTCCATGATAGCATGCCAAGTTTCATGAATGTCATACGAGTTTTTGATTTACTAGAATTTAAAAACCAGGTATCTCAATGTTTTGCCGGCAATCAACAGTGCCCTGGTGTTTGAATTTCATTCCCATATCTTGCATCGGACCTAGAAATTCACCCAAGGACACACATGTGATTTTTTAACCAACTTTGGTGCATTGGAGCATTTGCTTGTAGTTCAAATTTGAATTATGCACATTAAATGCCCAGAGACTCAATTAATGTATAAAAGGCCAAACGAACCCCGAAAATTCTAAAATTAAAAACAACACTCTGGTTGTTCTATGTTGACACTAGAAAAAATTTCAAAGCAATAAGAGACAACAGATATCGTTCCGTCCCCAAAGGTGGCACGTTCCCTACCGAAACCATCATGCTTGTTGTGAGAAGCTTATACCCAAACCTGCCCCAAATGGGACAAAACTTTTACCCTAACATGTTGATGCCTCTCCATGATAGCATGCCAAGTTTCATGAATTTCAGACGACTTTTGGATTTACTAGAATTTAAAAACCAGGTGTCTCAACATTTTGCCGGCAATCAACAGTGCCTTGGTGTTTGAATTTCATTCCCATCTCTTGCATGGGACCTAAAAATTCACCCAAGGACACACATGTGATTTTTTAACCAGCTTTGGTGCACTTGAGCATGTGCTTGTAGTTCAAATTTGAATTATGCTCATTAAATGCCCAGAAACGCAATTAATATACACAAAAGGCCAGGCGAACACCGAAAAAATCCAAAATTAAACACAACACTCCGGTTGTTCTATGTTGACACTAGAATTTTTTTGAAAGAAATAAGAGGCAACAGATATCGTTCCGTCCCCAAAGGTGACACGTTCCCTACCGAAACCATCACGCTTGTTGTGAGAAGCTCTGGTTTGTGAGAAGCTTATACCCAAACCTGCCCCAAATGGGACAAAATTTTTACCATGGCTTGTCGATGCCACTCCATGATAGCATGCCAAGTATCATGAATTTTGGTCGAGTTTTGGATTTACTAGAATTTAAAAACCAAGTATCTCAACATTTTGTCGGCAATCAACAGTGCCCTGGTGTTTGAATTTCATTCGCATCTCTTGCATGGGACCTCGAAATTCACCGAACGACACACATGTAATTTTTTAACCAACTTTGGTGCACGGGAGCATGTGCTTGTACTTCAAATTTGAATTATGCACATTAAATACCCAGAAACTAAATTAATGTATAAAAAAGGCCAAACGAACCCCGAAAAATTCCAAAATTGAACACAACACTCCGGTTGTTCTATGTTGACACTAGAAATGTTTTGAAAGAAATAAAAGGCAACGGATATCGTTCCGTCCCCAAAGGTGGCACGTTCCCTATCGAAACCATCACGCTTGTTGTGAGTAGCTCTAGTTTGTGAGAAGCTTATACCCAAACCTGCCACAAACGGGACAAAATTTTTACCACAACATGTTGATGCCGCTCCATGATAGCATGCCAGGTTTCATGAATTTCAGTCGAGTTTTGGATTTACTAGAATTTAAAAACCAGGTATCTCAACGTTTTGCCGGCAATCAACAGCGCCCTAGTGTTTGAATTTCATTCCCATCTCTTGCATGGGACCTAGAAATTCACCCAAGGACACACATGTGATTTTTAAACCAACTTTGGTGCACTGGAGCATGTGCTTGTAGTTCAAATTTGAATTATGCACATTAAATGCCCAGAAACTCAATTAATGTATAAAAAGACCAAACGAACCCCGAGAATTCCAAAATTAAACACAACACTACTTTTGTTCTATGTTGACACTAGAATTTTTTTGAAAGCAATAAGAGGCAACGGATATTGTTCCGTCCCCAAAGGTGACACGTTCCCTACCGAAACCATCACGCTTGTTGTGAGAAGCTCTGGTTTGTGAGAAGCTTATACCCAAACCTGCCCCAAATGGGACAAAATTTTTACCATGGCTTGTCGATGCCACTCCATGATAGCATGCCAAGTATCATGAATTTTGGTCGAGTTTTGGATTTACTAGAATTTAAAAACCAAGTATCTCAACATTTTGCCGGCAATCAACAGTGCCCTGGTGTTTGAATTTCATTCCCATCTCTTGCATGGGACCTCGAAATTCATCAAACGACACACATGTGATTTTTTAACCAACTTTGGTGCACGGGAGCATGTGCTTGTACTTCAAATTTGAATTATGCACATTAAATACCCAGAAACTAAATTAATGTATAAAAAAGGCCAAACGAACCCCGAAAAATTCCAAAATTGAACACAACACTCCGGTTGTTCTATGTTGACACTAGAAATGTTTTGAAAGAAATAAAAGGCAACGGATATCATTCTGTCCCCAAAGGTGGCACGTTCCCTATCGAAACCATCACGCTTGTTGTGAGTAGCTCTAGTTTGTGAGAAGCTTATACCCAAACCTGCCCGAAATGGGACAAATTTTTTACCACGACATGTTGATGCCGCTCCATGATAGCATGCCAGGTTTCATGAATTTCGGACGAGTTTTGGATTTACTAGAATTTAAAAACCAGGTATCTCAACATTTTGCCGGCAATCAACAGCGCCCTAGTGTTTGAATTTCATTCCCATCTCTTGCATGGGACCTAGAAATTCACCCAAGGACACACATGTGATTTTTAAACCAACTTTGGTGCACTGGAGCATGTGCTTGTAGTTCAAATTTTAATTATGCTCATTAAATGCCCAGAAACTCAATTAATGTATAAAAAGGCCAAACGAACCCCGAGAAATTCCAAAATTAAACACAACACTACTTTTGTTCTATGTTGACACTAGAATTTTTTTGAAAGCAATAAGAGGCAACGGATATCGTTCCGTCCCCAAAGGTGACACATTCCCTACCGAAACCATCATGCTTGTTGTGAGAAGCTCTGGTTTGTGAGAAGCTTATACCCAAACCTGCCCCAAATGGGACAAAAATTTTACCATGGCTTGTCGATGCCACTCCATGATAGCATGCCAAGTATCATGAATTTTGGTCGAGTTTTGGATTTACTAGAATTTAAAAACCAAGTATCTCAACATTTTGCCGGCAATCAACAGTGCCCTGGTGTTTGAATTTCATTCCCATCTCTTGCATGGGACCTAGAAATTCACCGAACGACACACATGTGATTTTTTAACCAACTTTGGTGCACGGGAGCATGTGCTTGTACTTCAAATTTTAATTATGCACATTAAATACCCAGAAACTAAATTAATGTATAAAAAAGGCCAAACGAACCCTGAAAAATTCCAAAATTGAACACAACACTCCGGTTGTTCTATGTTGACACTAGAAATGTTTTGAATGAAATAAAAGGCAACGGATATCGTTCCGTCCCCAAAGGTGGCACGTTCCCTATCGAAACCATCACGCTTGTTGTGAGTAGCTCTAGTTTGTGAGCAGCTTATACTCAAACCTGCCCCAAATGGGACAAAAATTTTACCACGACATGTTGATGCCGCTCCATGATAGCATGCCAGGTTTCATGAATTTCAGACGACTTTTGGATTTACTAGAATTTAAAAACCAGGTATCTCAATGTTTTGCCGGCAATCAACAGCTCCCTAGTGTTTGAATTTCATTCCCATCTCTTGCATGGGACCTAGAAATTCACCCAAGGACACACATGTGATTTTTAAACCAACTTTGGTGCACTAGAGCATGTGCTTGTAGTTCAAATTTTAATTATGCACATTAAAGGCCCAGAAACTCAATTAATGTATAAAAAGGCCAAATGAACCCCGAGAAATTCCAAAATTAAACACAACACTCCTTTTGTTCTATGTTGACACTAGAAATTTTTTGAAAGCAATAAGAGGCAACGGATATCGTTCCGTCCCCAAAGGTGGCACGTTCCCTACCGAAACCATCATGCTTGTTGTGAGAAGCTTTGGTTTGTGAGAAGCTTATACCCAAACCTGCCCCAAATGGGACAAAATTTTTACCACGGCATGTTGATGCCACTCCATGATACCATGCCAAGTTTCATGAATTTCAGACAAGTTTTGGATTTACTAGAATTTAAAAACCAGGTATCTCAACATTTTGCCGGCAATCAACAGTGCCCTGGTGTTTGAAATTAATTCCCATTTCTTGCATGGGACCTAAGCATGCACCCAAGGACACAGATTTGATTTTTCAACCAATTTATATGCACGGAGCATGTGCATGTATTTCAAATTGGAATTCTGCACCTGAAATGGCTAGAAAAACAGTTTAATGTATAAAATGTCCAAACGAACCATGAATAATTCCAATTCTTTTATGACACACATATAGTTGCATGTTTACTAAAGATAAAAGGTCTAGCAATTCAAACACTGTCCATTGCCGCTGTGACCCCATTATGTTATTCAAATCAAGATGAAAAATCATGTAGACCCCACACAGTTTATTATCACCAACCGTGTGAGATGTAGTACAAAATATCTTGGAGCACCGTCGGTGTATAGTACGCCTATGGCTTATGCGAAAAGGTGCATCGGCTACAGTCCACAGTCGGCGTGTCAAGCACACTAGCTCGCTTCCCAAATACTCCCACCTTTGCATCCCTCGCAATCTCGAAAATATTACTGCCTCATAATCTCAAAAATATCAACCGCCTGAAGGTTTTAACGTTTGATAGCACACGATTAGTATGTGCGGACTGTGTGCGATGTCTGTTACCCCCACTCTACTTCAGTCCATTGATTCAAATTTTCAGTAGCCCCGGCATTTTACTCCAGCCTCTGCATCCCTCGCAATCTCAAAAATATCTGCTCGCCCTTGATCCAAATTATCAGTAGCCTCGCCTTGTTACTCCTGCCTAGTAAAATTTTCAGTTGCCGTAGTATTTCCTCAAACACCACCTTGCCCCCCCCACTCCACACATACCACACACTCCCCAAAACCTCCGCTCACACAGACACACACAACCCTCGAAACCATTGGTAGGTCGCCGCCATCGCCGGCGCCTCCATCCTGAACCTCTGCCTGTGTGCCGGGGAGCTCAAGGAGCCAACGGCCAAAAAGAGGTTTATCACAGCCTTTTCGCCCGACGCCGGCAAGGTGTCCCCGTCGTCCTCCACGGGCTCGATCCGCCGTTGCCAGTCCCCCGATCTTCCCGCCGCCGCGCCCCTACGCCGGTTCAGGACTTCCCCGTCCTCGCTTGGACCCAACAACCGACGAGGTCCTACCTCGGGGTCCGGCAGCGGCGGTGGGGGACGTGGGTCGCTGATACGTCTCCAACGTATCTACTTTTCCAAACACTTTTGCCCTTGTTTTGGACTCTAACTTGCATGATTTGAATGAAACTAACCCGAACTGACGCTGTTTTGAGCAGAACTGCCATGGTGTTATTTATTGTGCAGAAAACAAAAGTTCTCGGAATGACCTGAAAATCCACGGAGATAACTTTTGGAAAATATAAAAAATAATAGCGAAAGAATCAAGGCCAGGGGGCCACACCCTGTCCACGAGGGTGGGGGCGTGCCCCCTCCCCCTGGGCGCACCCCCTGCCTCATGGGCCCCCTGGAGCTCGACCGACCTCAACTCCAACTCTATATATTTGGTTTCATGGAGAAAAAAATCGGATAGAAAGTTTCATCATGTTTTACGATACGGAGCCGCCGCCAAGCCCTAATCTCTCTTGGGAGAGCTGATATGGAGTCCGTTCGGGGCTCCGGAGAGGGGGATTCATCGCCGTCATCATCATCAACCATCCTCCATCACCAATTTCATGATGCTCACCGCCGTGCGTGAGTAATTCCATCACAGGCTTGCTGGATGGTGATGGGTTGGATGAGATTTACCATGTAATCAAGTTAGGTTTGTTAGGGTTTGATCCCTAGTATCCACTATGTTCCGAGATTGATGTTGCTATGACTTTGCTGTGCTTAATGCTTGTAACTAGGGCCCGAGTGCCATGATTTCGGATCTGAACCTATTATGTTTTCATGAATATATGTGAGTTCTTGATCCTATCTTGCAAGTCTATAGTCACCTATTATGTGTTATGATCCGACAACCCAGAAGTGACAATAATCGAGATACTTCTCGGTGATGATGGAAGTTTGAGGAGTTCATGTATTCACTATGTGTTAATGCTTTGGTCCGGTACACTTTTAAAAGGAGGCCTTAATATCCCTTAGTTTCCATTAGGACCCCGCTGCCACGGGAGGGTAGGACAAAAGGTGTCATGCAAGTTCTTTTCCATAAGCATGTATGACTATATTCGGAATAC
The DNA here is from genome assembly GCF_002162155.2 of Triticum dicoccoides. Lineage (NCBI taxonomy): Eukaryota > Viridiplantae > Streptophyta > Magnoliopsida > Poales > Poaceae > Triticum > Triticum dicoccoides. The sequence goes on along the minus strand of NC_041389.1, from coordinate 222,733,804 downwards.
ATGCCTACATTACATTGATGAGCTGGAGCTAGTTCTGTGTCACCCTAGGTTATAAATATTACATGAGGAATCGCATCCGACATAATTATCCATCATTGATCCAATGCCTACGAGCTTTTCACATATTGTGCTTTGCTTATTTACTTTACCGTTGCTACTGTTACAATCATTACAAAACTGCTATCGTTACCTTTACCACTATTACCATTACTATCATACTACTTTGCTACTAAATACTTTGCTGCAGATACTAAGTTATTCAGGTGTGGTTGAATTGACAACTAAACTGCTAATACTTGAGAATATTCTTTGGCTCCCCTTGTTTAGAATCAATAAATTTGGGTTGAATACTCTACCCTCGAAAACTGTTGCGATCCCCTATACTTGTGGGTTATCAAGACTATTTTTTGGTGCCGTTGCCGGGGAGCATAGCTCTATTCTTTGAGTCACTTGGGATTTATATCTATTGATCACTATGAAGAACTTGAAAGACGAAAGAACTAAGATTTTTCCCTCAACTATGAGGGGAGGTAAGGAACTGCCATCTAGCTCTGCACTAGATTCTCCTTCTGTTTTGAGTAAGCTTGCGACACCTAAACCATATGTCGCATGTTATTGATGATGCCACTTCTGCTATGCATGATACTTATGATGAAACTACTTCTATGCTAAAAACTACTTTGCCATTAGGTGAATTTCTAGATGAACAACTTGCTAGGGTTAGAGAGAATGAAATTATTGAAGATGAAATTATTGATGATAGTGATGATGAAGGTTCTCCCCCTAAGTATGAATTGCCTGTTGTTCCTGAGGGTTATGTTATGGATGAAGAAACTGCTAGAGATCTTCTTGCTTGCAATGATAGATCCGATCTTAAGAAATTACTAGCTAAACTTAAACAAAAAACTCTGAATGCTAGAATGAAATATGACCCTGCTTTTGCTACTTCACCTATCTTTGTTACTTATAAGGATTATAAATTCTCTATTGATCCTGAAATTATTACTTTGGTTGAATCCGATCCTTTTTATGGTAATGAATCTGAAACTGTTGTGGCACGTCTTACTAAATTGAATGATATAGCCACCCTGTTCACTAATGATGAGGATTCTCGAAATTATTATATCCTTAAGATATTTCCGTTCTCATTAAAGGGTGATGCTAAAACTTGGTTTAATTCTCTTGATCCTGGTTGTGTGCGTAGTCCCCGGGATATGATTTATTAGTTCTCTGCTAAATAGTTCCCTCATAAGAAACAAGCTGCCTTGCAAGAAATATATAATTTTGTGCAAATCGAAGAAGAGAGTCTCCCACAAGCTTGGGGGAGGCTTCTCCGATTACTTAATGCTTTGCCTAATCATCCTCTTAAGAAAAACGAAATACTTGATATCTTTTATAATGGACTAACCGATGCTTCCAAGGACCACTTGGATAGTTGTGCTGGTTGTGTTTTCAGGGAAAGAGCAGTCGACCAAGCTGAATTGTTATTCAATAATATGTTGACTAGTGAAAATAATTGGACTCTTCCTTAGCCAATTCCTGAGCCAATTGAGCCAACTCCTGAGCCTATTCCTAAACCAACTCCGAAGAAGAGGGGAGTTCTATTTCTCAGTCCTGAAGATATGCAAGAGGCAAAGAAATCTATGAAAGAAAAAGGTATTAAAGCTGAAGATGTTAAGAATTTACCTCGTATTGAAGAAATACATGGTCTTAATATACCGCATGTTGAAGAAACACATTGTCTTGATAACCCGACACAGGTAGTAAAGGTAAATTCTCTCTATAGATATGATAAAGTTGAAATCCCGTCTACTAAATTTCCTAGCCAATGTTTGGATGAATTTGATGACTTTATTGCTAGACAAGAAAGTTTTAATGCTTATGTTGGTAGAGAATTAAATAGTAATGCTCACATGATTGGACGCTTGAGTGATTATATGGCTAGAGTTAAAGATGAACTTAAACTCATTAGCAAATATGCTTCTATGGTTACCACTCAAGCAGAACAAGTACTTAAAGCTCAAAGTGATTTGCTCGATGAATTAAATAATAAACATGATTTTGCTGTTAGAGTGGCTACTAGAACTGGTAGAATGACTCGGGAACCTTTGTATCCTGAAGGCCACCCAAAAAGAATCGAGCAGGATTCTTAGAGAAATAATTTAGATACACCTAGTCCTTCTAAAAAGGAGAAAAGGAAAAATGATAGGATTTTGCATGCTTCTAGTGAACCTGTTATAGACACACCTGAGAATCCCAATGATATTTCTATTTCTGATGCCGAAACACAATCAGGTGATGAACATGAACCTAGTGTAATGTTAATGATAATGTTCATGTTGATGCTCAACCTAGCAATAATAATGATGTAGAGATTGAACCTGTTGTTGATCTTGATAAGCCACAATCAAAGAATCAACGTTATGATAAGAGAGACTTTGTTGCTAGGAAGCACAGTAAAGAAAGAGAACCATGGGTTCAGAAACCCATGCCTTTTCCTCCTAAGCCATCCAAGAAAAAAGGATGTTGAGGATTTTGAGCACTTTGCTGAAATGATTAGACCTATCTTCTTACGTATGCACTTAACTGATATGCTTAAAGTAAATCCTTATGCTAAGTATATGAAGGATATTATTACAAATAAAAGAAAGATACCGGAAGCTGAAATTTCCACCATGCTTGCTAATTACACTTTTAAAGGTGGAATACCGAAGAAACTTGGAGATCTAGGGGTACCTACTATACCATGCTCCATTAAAAGGAACTATGTTAAAACTGCTTTATGTGATCTTGGAGCCGGTGTTAGTGTTATGCCTCTCTCTTTATATCGTAGACTTGAATTGAATAAGTTGACACCTACTGAAATATCTTTGCAAATGGCCGATAAATCAACTACTATACCTGTTGGTATTTGTGATGATGTGCCTGTTGTGGTTGCAAATGTCACTATCTTAACGGACTTTATTATTCTTGATATTCCCGAGGACGATAGTATGTCGATTATCCTTGGTAGACCCTTTTTGAATACTGCAGGGGCTGTTATTGATTGCAACAAAGGCAATGTCACTTTTCATGTTAATGGTAATGAGCATACGGTACACTTTCCAAGGAAACAACCTCAAGTTCATAGCATCAATTCTATTGGAAAAATTCCAACTATCATTTCCTCTTCCTACTGTCAAGAAAAAACATGATATTCTTATTATCAGGGATGTTCATATCTCCATTGAGGTAACCTAGTGTTATTCGAAATTTTTCTGGTTCCATGCTATTCGGAATGAGTTTGTTAACAAGACTTGATCACCCTTGTTAGTGGATTCCTTTTGATGATCATGAGATGGATGAAACTAGAAGGCACAAACTTCTGTACCCTCTTTTTTTACTTTCTGTTATTTAGAATAAATAAAGCAAAAATAGTATTATCTGTCTGCTTTTTGAATTATCCATGCAATAAAAAATATCCCAAAAATAAAAGTTCTCCAAATGCCCTGCAAATTTAGTATGATTTTTTATGGAATATTTGAGGATTTTAGGCGCTGAGAACACATCAGGGGGGGCAAGCACCTGGCCACGAGGGTCCAGGGCGCGCCAACTCTTACTGGGCGCGCCCTTGCCTCGTGGGCCCATGGTGCCCCCTCCACTTATTCATGCACCCACATACTCCATCTTCCTCCCAAAAAAATCCCCATCCAGCTCAAGCACGAGTTCTAGCTCATTTTGCTGTGATTTTCGATTTCCTTGCTCAAGACTCCATTCACAAAACTGCTTTGGGAGATTGTTCTTTGGTATGTGACTCCTCCAATGGTCCAATTAGTTTTTGTTCTAGTGCTTTATTCATTGCAAATTTTTGCTGCCTACGTGATCCTGTTCTTGAGCTTGCATGTCAAATTTATGAGGTCCTAAGTAATCTAATGCATGATATAGGCTCTAGGCACTTAAGGGAGTAGTTGCTATCAGTTTTATTGAGTTAGATGCACTTTTATTTTGAAGTTACTAAAAATTTCAGAAATTAGCCAACGCTCCAAGGATAAACAAGCTAAGGAGAAAGAAAAGGCCAAGTATAATCTTCCTCGCGTAGCGGAAGTAAGGCCGTGTGAGTGGCCTTGTGATAATTTCTTGACAGCAGCTGGGATTTATGCAGGCCTCACCGACTTCCTCCACGACCGGATCGAACAGTATCTCTTACTCACCAATACTTTTGTGCAAAACTTTTACTATTATCCATAGAATTCACCTCCTTCAGTCTCTTTTCATTTATATGATGAATCTAAGGAAATGTCATTACGTAATTTTTGCACGGTTTGTAGAATACCCTTTGGTGGCAGCCTAGATGAACCACGTCGTAGAGATGTGGATGGTTTTATTGACACTATTACTGTAGGGAAATCGAGGAAGGTTTCCGATGCAAGAATAACTAGCATACATTTTCCTGTTTTACGCTACTTTGCTATATTTGCTAGTCGATGCTTAATTGGTCGCAAAAATTGTGGAAACCTCAGTGTTCCTATTATTATTCTGTTCCATGCCTTATTTGGTGATAACACTTTTAGTATGTGTGTCGTTATTGCTAAACGATTAAGTCTAAACCGTACAAAGGGCCCCATCTTTGGAGGTATCTATGTTGCACGCCTTGCTAAACATTTTGAGATACCTATTAGGCATTATGAGAAAGAGGAGACACTGTTGCCTCTTACCTTTTTAGATTACAGGAGCATGGTAGCGCATGAGTTTATTGTTGACAATGATGATAAGATGCTTCTGTATAACCTGAGATTTAATAAGAAACACAATGAGATTATTACCCTGCCCATGCCTTCTTTGTTTGATTTAACTGCAGGCCATTACCTTGTCTTGCCGAAGGCTGTGTATGCGCATCGAGGCCAGACATCCGCTCTAGAGCCTGAGCTGGAACCACCACTGGACCCTTATCGTCCATCATCTTATTAGTGGCATCCGGAGGAGAACACTAGCCAGTGGTATCCTGATGACACTCCATAGTACACCGGGGAGAGTAGCCGCTATCCATGGCCGTAGACCAACTTAGGCCAAAAGCCTAAGCTTGGGGGAGTATGTATTTCTCACCGACATTACATTCATGTTCACACACTCATTCTAGTTGTCGGTGCTCATACTCTTTCATTATATTATCCATGCTAGTTTAATTTCTTTCTAGCTTTCTTCTTGTGTGTTTGATAAACCTTAAGAAAAACCAAAAAAATTAGTTAGTTTAATTTCCATGCTTGTAGTAGTAATTAAAATGAAAACTCAAAAAGATTTCTCGTTCTTCTTTTACTTGATGGGAGCTTTCCCGTGTAAATAGTTTTGTTTTTCTTTTCTTTACTTTGGGGGTCGAGAGGAGAAGACCATAATGAAAATGTTTAGTAGCTCTCATATGCATGATTGTTGATTTAACTTAGAGCCCATATTACTTTGTCTTCTCCCTTGAATTGAATGCTTGCAGATTCCAGCTTAGTCCAATGCACGTGCACTATTATTATTATACACATCGTTCGGTCGTGCAAGTGAAAGGCAATAATGACGATATATGATGGACTTATTGGGATGAGAAAAGCTGGCATGAACTCGACCTCTCTTGTTTTTGTAAATATGATGAGTTCATTGTTTCTGAGTCAGCCTGTTATGATGTAAACATATTTGCAATGACATTTAGAGATTATAGTTGCTTGTGCCATGCTTGATTAGCTATGAGTTATAATGGTTTACCTTGCGTGCCAACATGCTATTAAAATGGTTGTGATGTGGTATGATAGGGTGGTATCCTCCTTTGAATGATTCGAGTGACTTGACTTGGCACATGTTCACGCATGTAGTTGAAAACAAAATCAACATAACCTTCGCGATATTTATGTTCATGGTGGATTATATCCTACTCATGCTTGCTCTCGGTGTTGATTAATTTTAATGCATGTTCATGACTGTTGTCGCTCTCTTAGTTGGTCGCTCCCAGTCTCTTGCTAGCCTTCACCTGTACTAAGCGGGAATACTGCTTGTGCATCCAAACTCCATAAACCCCAAAGTTATTCCATATGAGTCCACCATACCTTCCTATATGCGGTACTTACCTGCTGTTCCAAGTAAATTTGTATGTGCCAAACTCCAAACCTTCAAATGAAATTCTGTTTTGTATGCTCGAGAAGCTCATGTATCAACTAGGGCTGTCTGTATCTTCCATGCTAGGTGGGTTATTCTCAAGGGGAGTGGACTCCGCTCCTCATTCAAGAGAAAATGGCTGGTAACCGGGATGCCCAGTCCCATGATCAAAAAGATCAAAGCAAATCGAAATAATTAAACAAAACTCCCCCAGGGCTATTGCTAGTTGGAGGCACTCATTGTTTCGAGCAAGCCATGGATTGATGCTTGTTGGTGGTGGGAGGGTATAAACTTTATCATTCTGTTTGGGAACCGCCTATAATGTATGTAGCATGGAAGATATCGAGATCTCTTAGTTGTTGCGTTGACAGTGAAAGTATACCGCTTAAAATGTTATTCATCTCTATTTTAAAATCGAGCTCCGGCACCTCTACAAATCCTCGCTTCCCTCTGCGAAGGGCCTATCTATTTACTTTTATGCTGAGTCATCATCCTCTTATTAAAAAGCACCCGCTAGAGAGCACACTGTCATTTGCATACATTACTATTAGTTTATATTGGGTATGACTTGACTGGATCTCTTTTACCATGAATTACAATGCCTAGTCAGTCCTTGATCTTTAAAGGTGCTCTGCATTTATGTTTTGTGGTCTCAGAAAGGGCTAGTGAGATACCATCTTGTTATATCATATTATGATTGTTTTGAGAAAGTGTTGTCATCCGAGATTTATTATTATTGCTCGCTAGTTGATTATGCCATTAATATGAGTAAACATGAGACCTAAGTGTTATCGTGAATATGGTTAGTTCATAATCTTTGCTGAAAACTTGAATGCTGGCTTTACATATTTACAACAACAAGAGCAAACAGAGTTTGTAAAAGTTTTTATTTATCACTTTTAGTTTATCAACTGAATTGCTTGAGGACAAGCAAAGGTTTAAGCTTGGGGGAGTTGATACGTCTCCAACGTATCTACTTTTCCAAACACTTTTGCCCTTGTTTTGGACTCTAACTTGCATGATTTGAATGAAACTAACCCGGACTGACGATGTTTTCAGCAGAACTGCCATGGCGTTATTTATTGTGCAGAAAACAAAAGTTCTCGCAATGACCTGAAAATACACGGAGATAACTTTTGGAAAATATAAAAAATACTGGTGAAAGAATCAAGGCGAGGGGGCCCACACCCTGTCCACGAGAGAGGGGGGCACCCCTCCCCCTGGGCGCGCCCCCTGCCTTGTGGGGCCCCTGGAGCTCCACCGACCTCAACTCCAACTCTATATATTTGGTTTCACGGAGAAAAAAATCAGAGAGAAAGTTTCATCGCATTTTATGATACGGAGCCGCCGCCAAGCCCTAATCTCTCTCGGCAGGGCTGATCTGGAGTCCATTCGGGGCTCCGAAGATGTGGATTCGTTGCCGTCGTCATCATTAACCATCCTCCATCACCAATTTCATGATGCTCACTGCCGTGTGTGAGTAATTCCATCGTAGGCTTGCTGGACGGTGATGGGTTGGATGAGATTTACCATGTAATCAAGTTAGTTTTGGTAGGGTTTGATCCCTAGTATCCACTATGTTCTGAGATTGATGTTGCTATGACTTTGCTATGCTTAATGCTTGTTACTAGGGCCCGAGTGCCATGATTTCAGATCTGAACCTATTTTGTTTCAATGAATATATGTGAGTTCTTGATCCTATCTTGCAAGTCTATAGTCACCTATTATGTGTTATGATCCAACAACCCCGAAGTGACAATAATTAGGATACTTCTTGGTGATGACCGTAGTTTGAGGAGTTCATGTATTCACTATGTGTTAATGCTTTGGTCCGGTACTCTATTAAAAGGAGGCCTTAATATTCCTTAGTTTCCATTAGGACCCCGCTGCCACGGGAGGGTAGGACAAAAGATTTCATGCAAGTTATTTTCCATAAGCACGTATGACTATATTCGGAATACATGCCTACATTACATTGATGAGATGGAGCTAGTTCTGTGTCACCCTAGGTTATAACTATTACATGAGGAATCATATCCGACATAATTATCCATCACTGATCCAATGCCTACGAGATTTTCACATATTGTGTTTTTCTTATTTACTTTACCGTTGCTACTTTTACAATCATTACAAAACTGCTATCGTTACCTTCACCACTGTTACCATTACTCTCATACTACTTTGCTACTAAAAACTTTGCTGCAGATACTAAGTTATCTAGGTGTGGTTGAATTCACAACTCAACTGCTAATACTTGAGAATGTTCTTTGGCTCCACTTATGTCGACTCAATAAATTTGGGTTGAATACTCTACCCTCGAAAACTGTTGCGATCCCCTATACTTGTGGGTTACCAGTCGTCAAGATTACAGATCGGGAGACCCACACCCGTTGGTGGCTCGGTAGCTTCCACACGGCCGAGCTCGCGGCCATGGAGTACGACCGCTGGTTAGTCTGCTACCACGGCGCGGCGGCTAGGCTCAATTTCCCCTTCGGCACATGTCCTGTCCACCTCGTTCCGCCAGAACCAGGGGTGGTGAGCTCGGCTATGGCACGGGAGGACCACGAGGCATGGGAGCGCCTCGAGGCCGAGGCCACCAACGAGGGCTACATGCAAGAGCTCCACCGGCAGCATCCGGAGCTCGTGGAGGCGGAGTGAGCGATCTTTGCCGGCACAGAGGGCGGCAAGGTTATCGCGCTCTCCTCCAATGACAAGGTCAAAGGCGGCGAGGATGGTGGCGCGGAGGGCGGCGAGGTTATCATGCTCTCATCCGATGGCGAGGTCGAAGGCGGCGGTGACGGTGGCACGAAGGGCGTCGAGGTGGGCCCTGAGGACGAGGAGATCGACATAGACGAGTGGAGGAGTGCCTTCCCCAACGACCCCGACGACGGCACCGGCCCGGACCCGCCTCGCGGCACACCGTACATGACGAGGAAGGATTGGCTCGACCTCTACTTCGACCGAAAGTAGTTTACCTTAGTTTAAATTTATGTTCTATGTTCGGTTATGCAAAACTATCTATGTTTATGTTTGAATGCATGCTACTTTCGGTTCAACTTGCTTTGAACTTGATCAAATTGAAGCTTACAACATTAAGTTTAGGGGATCGAGTAGAAAAGGCCAAAAATTCCTGGAGTATATATATGTATGTATGTATGTATATATATATACACACACACACATATATATATATATATGGTGGGTCTATTATGATAACACCCCTTAAGAGCTTATTCTGCTAACACCAACCCCTTATTCTGCTAACACCCCGACCGAACCAAAACAAAAAAATAAACAGGTCAACCCGGCCACCCCCACTCCTCCCACTTGTCGTCGTACCCACCCACCACCGTACCACCTCTCTCCCTTCCCCACCACGACCGCAGCACCTCCTTCCCCCACCCCTGTAACACGCGTCGATCTCCTGCGGCCCGTCCCACCCACGATCTCCCTCCACTCGCCGGTACGACACCCCTCCCCCGGCCACCTCTCAGCACGAGCCTGGGCCGGATCCAGGCCACGGCGATCCCCCCGCGACGTCCCAGTCCTGGCGCCGGATCCAGGCCGTGGCGGCTCCCCGAGACTCCCCACCGGCGGAGCCAGAGGAGGCGGCCTCCCGCGATGACCCGCTGCCACCTCCAGCCGGCGTAGTCCGGGGCGACCACCACGCTAGCGACATGATCCACACCCAGATCGCATCTGGCACCACCGTGTTGCCCGTTTCGACATCGTGGACCTGCAGTTTGGTCCTTGTGGGCGGGCGGTCCGGCCACCTGTCCGGCGGCTCCACCGACGGTGCAGCTCGGTCGCACATGTAGTTCACCCCCCCACCACTGCTACCTCTCCCCGCCCTCGGCGACCTTCTTCTATGCCGCGATGGCCTGATCCACCCTCCCCCGCCCCGGCAACTTCCTGCTGTGTTCGCGACGGCCGGATCCACATAGCCGCCCCGGCGACCTCCTGCTGCGTTGCGGCGGTCGAATCCACACACACCGCTGCTGTCGTCCCGCTCCTCGCGGTTCCAGAGCCACCTCCGCGACGCTCCACCGCTGAAACAACCTCCGCCGCACTCCTCCCGCCGATGTCCACTGCTAGACCGACCTCCTCCCACGCTCTACCTACTGCAGTTGCTTGGGCACGCGATGCGGGTCGGCACGCCTGGCCGTGCAGTTGACGACTCGTGCAGTTGATGCTGCTCCACTGCTTTTTTAGCTCATAAGGTTCCCAGTGCAATGCATCTCGTGCAGTTCTAGCTACGAGCTGGATTTGATGCTACCCTGACGCATTTCACATTTGGTGTGTTTTGTTTTCCTTCTTCCAGTTTTGCAGTGAACCTCCACGAGATGCAACGGCACTTGCAGTGCATATCGTTGTCGCCTGCGGTTCACTACACTTGGCCTCGCAGCAGGGCAGCCTGCTCGTCCCTCACTGGAGCAACACGGTCATGGCGATGCAGTGCACCGTGATTCCGCGTGTAGTGCAATTTTTTTGAAAGTGCAATCAATTTGTGTAAAAAGAATATGTTTCATTACCCCTATGTATGAAGTGCAATTTCTTTCGTGTGTTTGAAAGAATCAGTCGACTATATCAACACCTGCGGTGCGTTCAGTTTTCGGATGTGGTTCACTTTTGAGAGTGATGTCATTCACTTGTGCCCAAAAATGAAAGTGCTAAAAATTTAGCGCAACAACAGATAGTAATGAGGTTCACTTTGATATATGTCATGGTTCACTTGCCTCCTCTCTACGGTCCACTCTTGTTCACAAAAAATTGAAAAAAAGACAACAAAAACTCGTCTGAGAAAAATTTACGTTTGAGAAAATAAATCATGAAGTTCTCTTGATCGTTTGATGCAGTGCGGTTTGACGACAGTGACACAAAATGAATGAAGTCCCCTTTTGACGACATTGCAGTGTGTTTTGACCTTGTCTGTGGTTCACTCTCAAAAAATAAGAATGGTGCACTCTTGTTATATAAAATAGTTAGAAAAAATGACAAATGAATCATGCAGTCCGTTTGCCTCTCTGATGCAGTGCGGTATTCAGACTGAAGCAGTGCAGTTTTATGTCCGATGCAGTGCGCCTCGTTGATTTTGGTGTCGTGAAAAACAGTGTCCGCATTTCGGTAATTTGGAAACTGCTCTTAAACCATAATGAATTAGAGAGGGTGTTCTACATGCAAAAGTTGCGCCTCGTCGATATATTTCCAACGGCGTATCATTTGCAACATTCTGATAAATGGTTTGAACAAATTTATGAAAATACGTTCGCTGTCACTCACCGGCAGCCGCACCGTTTTCAAAATTAATTTAAAACTGTGAGGAATCTGAAAACAAGTTCTACATATGAAAGTTGTGTCTTGTCCATAGCTTTCCAAGGACGTATTACACGCCTCGTTTCGACAAACGCTTCATAAAGTAGAGTGAGAAAAGTACCGAAAATTGAAACAAATTCATAAAAACGTAATTCTGCGATTTAGTAAATTTGAAACTGCTCTTAATCCGTAACGAATTAGAAAAAAATAATAGATATGAAAAAGATGCGCCTCGACGATATCATTCCAGCGGCGTATCATTTTCTTTATTCCGATGACCGGTTTAGAAAAAATTGGGAAAACACGCTTGCTGCCACTCGTCGTTTGCCGCACCGTTTTTGAAACTGCTCTTAAACAGCGAGGAATCTCGAAAAGTGTTTAACATGGCGAAGTTGCACCTAATCCATAGTTTTCCAACGGTATATTATACGCCTCATTTCGATCAACGATTAAAAAACAAGAGAAAAAAGTACCAAAAAAGCACTGTGTGCAGTTTTTTACGACGCGAAGTTCACTAGTGTGTATTGTAATGCCCTTGCTACAGAAAGGGCACTGCTCTCACGTTGAGCGTGCAGTGCGGAAGGATATCAGAATAACTATTCTGCTAATATTAGCAGAATAGACCGGCTGTATATATATATATACATCTGGACTATTTTGTTTCGCGAAACAGAATATTATTCTGTTACCCTACTTGAACTCACGTTTTCAAGCGGTTGTACTGATGATTTTTGAGCGGTTGAACTGATGCTTTCAGTTCTGTTTCACAAATCGCCTTCCATAGTTCAATTTTTTTTGCAATTTTTTTGTTGGAACGGGGCGTGTAATATATCGTTGGAAAGCTCTTGACAACTATATTTTAAGTATATTGAACGTTTTTGCAAAATCATTATGGTTTAAGAGAAGTTTTGGAAAAGCCGTTTTTTTTCAAAACCGAAAATGTGAATCGTATTTTGGACTCAATTTTCAAACGGTTTGTCGGAATTGAGCAAATAAGATGGCGTTGGAAAGCTGGTGAAAATCTGCATCTTCCATAGATGTATTTTTTTTTCTAATTTTATACGATTTAAAAGTAATTTGAAAAATGGTGGCTCGGCAAAATGTATTTTCGTGATTTTTTGCAAACGCTTTGTCGAATTGACGCAAATGATATGGTGTTGGAAAGTTATGAAAATGCGCAACTTTTTCGTTTTGAAATGTTTTTCTAATTCCTTACATTTTAAAAACGAATTCGAATACGGTCAAATTTGATTTTGAACACGAATTGTTTAAAACTTTTGTCGAAATGAGGCAAATAATATACCGTTGGAAAGATATCGAAAATATGAAACTTAGTCATGTTGAACATTTTCTCAAATTCGCAACCATTGAAGAGTAATTTGGATTACGGTGAGACCCATCGTGTTGTTTTTCCGTCAGAAAAACAGAGTACTTGTAATGATCTACGTGTGCGTTTGTACTGATGTATTCTTCGGAGATTAATTTTGAAAGGTTCCGAAAAAAATAGTAATTGAACTCATATTTGCATGGGTTTGTACTAAGCGTGTTTTCACTAACTAGACTTTGCTCTGTTTTTTCTGTATGGTTTACCTCGTAACTTTTCAACGGTTCACGGTATTATCGTCCCCGAACTTGCGTGGTTTATATCGTTGAACTGAATGACAATTTTTTAAAGAAAATGTTTTGTGTGTGTTTTCTTAACTAATATTTTTCAACGATGTTCTGGACTTCTCTCATTTTACGACTTGAACTTTTACCATTTGAATTTCCGTAGGGTTTCTTTTTTTTGAGATTTTTTCTCAAAGTTATCTAGGACGTGGTGTTGAACTTACAATTTTTTCAATGATGGACGGCTCACGCATGCAGCCTTGAACTGCTTGCCTGCTGCCACTTATGGCTATCAATCATGGAAAATCCTGACCATAAAATCACATTTTTCTCACGAAACCAAACTCTTGAACTTGCTACACAACAACCTTTGAACCTCCAACAAGAACATAATATATATCATACATCACTTTTTTTATCGTGTTCAATCATGCACCCAAAAACTTAAAACACAACAAAATATCAGTTGTTTGGCTCAAAACCTCCTGCATATTTTTTTTGAGCTGGTGTTCTTTTTGTCATTGAACTGTTGTTGAACTAACCACACCGTTGCCAAGTCTGCACCCTCAAATACAGTACAATATTTTTACAAACACATAGTTCACTTCTAGACAAAAAAATCTTCTCCCATAGCTTTCCTTGCTACCTTTAGCACAATCAATTGGACAGAAAAGCACACATGATTTTACATACAAAAATCACCCCCACGTCCACCAGCTGGACTGATCTTTTGCTTTTTTCGATACAAAAATCACCTCCACGTCCACCAGCTGGGCTGATGCTTTGCTTTCTTCTACTTCATGGTCATGCACAAGTTCATAAAACTGTTGAATAAAAGCTCTTCCCAAGAACTTGCTAGTTCTATTTTTTGAACTATCCCAACCAGCGATGCTTCCCTCTAGGACAAAGAAGAGATAAATAAAATGAAAAGCAAAAACAAAAACCAAAAAGAATGTAAGAACCTCAATAAATTTAGGATTCTCTAGAAGAAGCAACATCAACACTTGCATAGTCGGCAAACATAACATGCAAAGTCGCAAAAATAGTACTGAACTAATATACATATTTGTCAACAAACTTATGGTCTCTCGAGATCTGAACTGATTGTGTTACAAGCACACGCACAAATTCCAACGAGCTGATGTGAGTAATGTTAAGAAGATAATCAAGTCCATGTATATTAATTGGGAGAAGTTCAAAAAATAAACTTTTAAAAAGTTTGTATTGTTTTTGCTATAACAACTATAGTCATCTTTTTGCCAACCAAGTATATTACAGGGTTAAAATAAGATTTTTTTGAACTAAACTAAAATAATAAATTGTACAGAACACCTAAAGAGCGTGTTATTTTTCACATCTCCCCAACTACTCAATTAGCAGGACACATGTACGCATTTTAATAGTAGAAGAAAAGTGTGTGTGTGTGTGTGTGTGTGTGTGTGTGTGTGAGAGAGAGAGAGAGAGAGAGAGAGAGAGAGAGAGAGAGAGAGAGATTGTTGTGAGAGTGTTGTTGACACATGCGGAGGACTTCCATCAGCTCTCAACTTGGACGGCTGCCAGCAACCATTGTGGACTGGCCGATGGTGGTGTGGCCCAAGCAGAGGAGGTCGGTGGTTGTCCGATGCGTTGCCGGGACGACGTATAAGAATTAAACTGAACAGATTTTAGATATTGAACTAAACCAAAAGAAGAAACTAGACATCACACGTACTTTAGCTTTTGGTTTGAGCTTTGTTTGTTTAGATTTCTAAAGTCATGTAGCAGTTATACCTGAACTTGTGTGACACATTTTTTTATTTAGTTGAAAGCATCTAATTTTTTCAGAATATGCTACATGAAGAGGAAGGGTGGAGGCATTGAGATGCATACCTAAAGCACACATGCATCAATCGCACGCATGTGCACATGTGGTCGGCGGCGGCGCTGCAACCTGTGGTGTGCTTGCTTCCTTGAATGTGCACCATAGCATTAGCCTGCAGCTGGAGGAGAACGCGACCTGCAGCTAGAGGAGGACACTACTTGGAAGCTAGAGAGATGCGAGTGCGCGATCGTGGGTGACGACGGCCAGACCTCATCGTTGCGTCAGTGAACGACCTTGGGTGTCGGCGCTGAATGAACTATGGTGCCGACGGTGAACGTCCTAGGAGTTGATGTGGCTCGAGTGTTCTGCATAAGTATCCGTTAGGAAAAATATGAGCCGTGTATTGTCAGCACAAACCACTTTTATAGCTATTCATCTCACTAGCATTTACATAAACTACTAAGTAGCACACAAAAAAGGCTTGCATTTGTCAAGCACAAAAAATCACCTCTGCTGGACGCACATAGACTGCTGATGTATTTGAAACTTCCATGGATGTGCAGCAAAATAAGAAAAAAATCCTTTGTCATACTAATAATTTGTTTAGATAAGAATTTGAAGCACATAGAACTGGCTAACAGTGGCCACCTAGGGATTTATACGAACACCCACCAGGCACAAATGCTACACACAACTCATGAGCTAATTTCCTGCATAGAGTGCTTCAGAGATAACTTACAGTTTAGTATGAATTATGTGCAAAATTATCTAGCACCAATACTATGATGAAATGGATCTTATGCTGTTGGAGGGCATTTTTCATCACAAGAACTATGTTTAGGTTGGTACTCACCACTAAGCCAACAATTGGGTTGCAGATCTACATGAATGAAGGCAGAGCATGTGAAAGTCCAAGAGTCTGCACAAATATGGCAAAGGTGAGATAGTCAGTGTGCAGTAATCTATAGTAGAATTTGTAGTATCAGCAACTCTAGTATAAATTCCATGAGTTTCTTGGTAGAAACAACTCCACCAGTAAGTTGTTACTAAATTTAATAATACTCTTTTTTGTTATCTAGCAACAGCAAATGTTTGATTTGAAGAGTGATGACTGGGACAACCAAAACTTTGATACAGACTAGGTGGAAGCACAAGAATATAGACTAAAATAAGAATTTAACTGAAAATTAGAAATTGAACTGAACTATAATTAGAAATTGAAGGAAACTAACGTTTTTGCCTTGGAAAACCCAAAGTATCAGTATCACAAACCAATTTCTTGGACATGCCACTACAGGTTTTAATCCACTTTTTTCAATGTGTATACTTAGGGCGTTCACAAACCACTAGCTATCAGTTCAAGAGTTTGTCCATCAGCTAGTTTTTGTCCATGTCGTAGGTACGAGGTCACAACAGCAATTATTGATAAAATCATTTTTTTTCATCCATCAGCTAGTTTTTGTCTATGTTGTAGCTACGAGGGAGAGAGCAGCAACATCACATCGTGAGAGAGGATGCATCATTAGTAGTTCAAGAGTTGGTACAGAGCACTTCTTAAATAAGATGGAACAGAGCAAGAGTAGTACTGATATAAGAGAGAAGATGGGAGGGAGTGCACGGGGGTGGCAAAGGTGGACGACCTGAGTGTTGCATCATTGAACGGCCTCGTGTTGAGGCGGTGAACGGCCTAAGATGGCGGAGGCGAGCTAGCAACAGTGGGGTTCGAGAGGTGTTGTGCGGCCGTTGGGTCCTGACGGCGGAAGCATCCGGGCGTGGGCACCGAGCCAACCCATTTGCGCGTGGCAGCATGTGCAATGGCTATGGCGCATCGGCTCGTGCAGCCAGGGGATGAGGAGGCGCGTGTGGAGCTAGTGGCGTTCGGTGGCGGGGAGGCGAGCAGGGGAGCTGATGGGTGGCGACGCGTGCACGAGTCCAGGCGGGCGGCGGCACGCGGATCCGAACTGCTACTTGCGACGAACTAGGCCACCCTAATGCCATGGGATTGGACTGAGGACGGTGCACCAGGGATAGTGAGCAGCTCGTCGGGCCGATGCCGACAAGCGGCACCACGGAGACGATGGTCTTCAAAGCATCTATGACTACAACTTGAAAGCACAAAACACATGTTTTTTGTCAGTTTTAATTTTATCTGAACTTATCAGTTTCCTGGCTTCGAAATTTCAGAATTGTATACAACAAACTTCTACAGGTTTTCTAATTCCCGATTGTTTTTCCTTTGTGAATTCCTCGGGTTGTAACAATGAGCTTGTTTCTCTTTTGAACTCACAGATTCCATGTACTGAACTCAACCTGTTTGTGGCTATTTTTTCTCAGAGGAAATTTTGTGATCTGAGACTACTTCCTCTCAGCCTTATACCATTTTGAACTGATGCCTTCAATTTTTTGACACAATCTTTTTACTACACAAACAAAATTAACTGAAAGGGAGCTCCTTCACCTGGAAGATGTACTGAAAGTGGACGCTAAAGTGTCCTAAAGAACCAACAACTGTTGAACTGAAATACACAAGAGAAGGAGCATTTACATCCAAGGTAACTCTATGTTATACAACAATAACTGAGCATATATGTCCATAAGTTGAAGGGTAACAGACCTCAAGATGCCATTTCCTCTCATCCTTATACATCTTCCTTCCAATATTCATCTATTTTTGAGCTGCTGCCTTTTATTTTTTATGCATCCTACCAAAAGAAAATGGACCGAAATTTCAAAGAGGAACATAATTGAGTAGAGATAGTTATTCGGTTTTATGTCAAACTTTTTATTTAGAAGAAAATGACTATATCTTTGATGCAAACTTAATTTGAGCAGAAAATGTTCATCTTTTGACAAATCGAAACCACTAGCTACAGTTTTTTTTGCTTCCAATCTTTGAACTGAGAAAAATTATGAGATTGTTTTTTGCTCCCAACCTCCTGCATATATATTCTCAATCTGATATTTTTCTGTCACTTGAACTGAGCAAAGAAAAGCAGCAATTAAGGCATTCTTAGCCAGACTAAGCACCCCCCAAATCCCACACAACAAAGCATGTTATATGTATTTTTTCACGAACTGATGATTGTTCACGTACTGAACTGAGAGCACCTAGTTTGTCGCCGAAGCGAGTGCTAGCCTGCCAAGAAAATGGTTGTTGGGGTTCGACTCTCTGATGTCCTAGGCGGAGGAGGCTTCATCTCTCACTTGCCCTCTCTGTTTGCTTTGCTGCCACCCGGCCAGAGGATTATAGTGCAGCCAAAGAATTCCCATAATATACATAAGCAAACCACAAGTGCTAACAGTTGATAACCCACAAGTGTAGGGGATCGCAACAGCTTTCGAGGGTAAAGCATTCAACCCAAATTTATTGATTCGACACAAGGGGAGCCAAAGAATATTCTTGAGTATTAGCAGTTGAGTTGTCAATTCAACCACACCTGGATAACTTAGTATCTGCAACAAAGTATTTAGTACCAAAAGTGGTATGATAATAAAGGTAACGGTAGCAAAAGTAAAGATAATTGTTTTG
The DNA here is from genome assembly GCF_002162155.2 of Triticum dicoccoides. NCBI lineage: Eukaryota > Viridiplantae > Streptophyta > Magnoliopsida > Poales > Poaceae > Triticum > Triticum dicoccoides. The sequence goes on along the minus strand of NC_041389.1, from coordinate 222,715,439 downwards.
GGTTTTTTGTAGTAGTTGTAATAGTAGCAACCGAAAAGTAAATAAGCGAAGAACAATATGTGAAAAGCTCGTAGGCAATGGATCAGTGATGGATAATTATGCCAGATGCGATTCCTCATGTAATAGCTATAACATAGGGTGACACAGAACTAGCTCCAATTCATCAATGTAATGTAGGCATGTATTCCGTAAATAGTCATACGTGCTTATGGAAAAGAACTTGCATGCCATCTTTTGTCCTACCCTCCCGTGGCATCGGGGTCCTAGCAGAAACTAAGGGATATTAAGGCCTCCTTTTAATAGAGAACCGGAACAAAGCATTAGCACACAGTGAATACATGAACTCCTCAAACTAAGGTCATCACCGAGAAGTATCCCAATTATTGTCACTTCGGGGTTGTGAGATCATAACACATAATAGGTGACTATAGACCTGCAAGATAGGATCAAGAACACACATATATTCATGAAAACATAATAGGTTCAGATCTGAAATCATGGCACTTGGGCCCTAGTGACAAGCATTAAGCATAACAAAGTCATAGCAACATCAATCTCAGAACATAGTGGATACTAGGGATCAAACCCTAACAAAACTAACTTGATTACATGGTAAATCTCATCCAACCCATCACCGTCCAGCAAGCCTACGATGGAATTACTCACGCACGATGGTGAGCATCATGAGATTGGTGATGGAGGATGGTTGATGATGACAACGGTGACGAATCCCCCTCTCCGAAGCCCCGAACGGACTCCAGATCAGCCCTCCCGAGAGAGATTAGGGCTTGGCAGCGGCTCCATGTCGTAAAACGTGATGAAACTTTCTCTCTGATTTTTTCTCCCCGAACGTGAATATATGGAGTTGGAGTTGAGGTTGGTGGAGGTCCAGGGGGGCCACGAGATAGGTGCACGCGCCCCCTGTCTCGTGGACAAGCCCTGGGCCCCCTGGTGTATTTCTTTCGCCTAGAAATTCTTATTAATTCCAAAAAGTGCCTCCGTGGATTTTCAGGACATTCCGAGAACTTTTCTTTTCTACACATAAAACAACATCATGGCAGTTCTGCTGAAAACAGCGTCAGTCCGGCTTAGTTTCATTCAAATCATGCAAGTTAGAGTCCAAAACAAGGGCAAAAGTGTTTGGAAAAGTAGATACATTGGAGACGTATCAACAATATGCATTTTTAGGCTACCAGGACATCAGTGCAATCCAGATAGATTTAGACAAACTACCTACCGATGGTAAACCAAGTGCTAATAGTGAGAAAGAATTAAGGCACACACGAGCATCTGACCAGCTGCTAGTCAGTTATGGAATCTTCGTCGGTTTATGCAGCTTCTTGCTGGCCCTCACGGCGAGTGTGCAGATGGACGGTGACAAGGACACCACCAGGTGACCACGACACAACTCCTCAACTATCCCGGCTGGCTTGGGGTTGATACAATGGTGCAGAATTCTTTTCCTGATGTTTTGTGCATTCTATTTTCGATGCTCCCACAAGCCAGGTCAATAGAGGTAGTTCTCTGAGTTGTTATGCAAGGTGAAATACTGAACCTTTAGAGCTCATTTTCTTGTGGAGGAAGTGGAAGAAGGATTAACTAATCTTGAACCATTCTTGTCACAACAAATATAGTAGAACTGAGATGATTTAACTAATTGAGCTAAGACAATTTTTAACTCGTTGAACTGAGACGATTATTTTATAACCCAAATACAGAAACATTTTGCAGTTAGTTTATTATGTTGAACCTGTTTTTTCCAACTTCTCTCAGTGCCATCTCTGAACCTCCATTTTTTGTTATTTTTTTGAACACACACACACTGTACCATTTTTGTGGTTCTTAATGAGCTGATGATAGAAGATATGTTGAACTGGAATTTGGGCTTCTAGAGCTACCGAATATTTTTGGATCTTTTATGAACCTTTTTTGTTATCTTCTACTGAACACCAAACCACAATTACAATAAACAGATGTACCACACAAATAGTGTGCATTTGTACTGTCCATAACAAGGAATTAACAAAAACCAACTCATTTTATGAAGAAAATAATTTTTGAACTTGGTTTGAGCTTCATTCATATCTGAAATTGGACTTATGATTGGCAAGTAGATGAACTGAACAATATATAAAGATGCACTGAATTTTTTTAGCAAACCTGGACCTTCAGCTAGCCAACAACGAACTGTACATCGAGTGCGGAGTTGGTGCAGATGGCAGTTGGGAGCTTCGCGGGGAGGCAACCTATTGGCCCTCGTGGCTAAGGGGTAGAGATGACAATATCAATCCCCGTGGTGCCCAGGGAGCTCGCCCAGTGGAGGAACATGAGCATCCACATCCAAGTGGCCGTAGAGCTTTAACTCCCCTTTACCAGGAGATGGCGAGCATGAAGCCTATGCCTCGTTTTCTTCTCGCTGTTTATAAGAAAAGATGCGAGAGGAGGACAAAGGCCAGGGAATGCTGTTGACTCCTCCACCACTGTTGCATCCCTGTATCCTCCTTGCGCGGGCAACCATTGGGGAGCGAGCGTTGCAGCCGCTTGAACCACCAGGAGGAATCAAAGTGAGATTCTAAAGCATCAATGCACACATGTAGTACTACACAACAATATGCATCTGTACTGTACATAATAACAAATTAGCCAAAAAAAACAATTTTATGAGCACGACCTGACAAGAACAGACATGAATTGACACATACACATGAACTGATTACAAATTTGCATAGGATTTAAGTGTAATTTGTGGGAGATGAGGGGCTAACCTACGGATCCCATTGGCAAATTGACAAACTATCGAACTGACTGACTGTTATGCTCCACACGAACTGACGTGTTCCTGCAGCAATGTAGTGGAGGGGTCATGGACGGCGCGAGGATGGGGGCACCAACGGCGATGGAGTGCGAACTCGGCGCGGTGGGAGGGACGGCGGTGCATGAGCTTGGCTCCGTGGGAGGGACGACCGCGTTCTAGGGCCAGTGGGGGCAGCACAAGAGAGGAGATGGGGTTCAGGGGCGGCGCGTCGCTGGAGATGGGAGGCAGGGCCGTGGCACGTCGCCAAAGGTGGGAGGCGGGGTCGTGGCGCCTTGTCGGAGGTGGAAGCTGGGGGGCGTGGCCTGGCTCTAGAGGTGGGAGAAGGGGGTGTGGTGGGTTGCCGGAGGTGGAGGCCAGGGAGCGCGGTGGGTCGCAGGAGGTGGGAGGCGGGGGGCGCGGCGGGTCGCCGTAGGTGGGAGGCGGAGGGCATGGCGGGTCGCCGGAGGTGGGAGGCGGAGAGCATGGCGGGTCGGGGCCGACGGCGTGTACCGTGTATCGAGGGAGAGAGGTGGGCGTTGTGGGTGTGTGGTCGGTTTGCTTATTTTCTCTTTCTCTCAATTCAGAAAATAGTCAAGCCCTATATATATAGACACACACAGTAAGGGTTTTAGTCCTTTAACTTTTAAAGGATCGGCTAGTAATGGCATTATGACTTGTTTACTTCAGTTCTTCAGAATGTGATACTCTATATGTGCAACTATTTGCCATGAAATTCAATTTCATCAATAACAGTTTCAACAATACCATTGTGAATTACAATATTTGGTTGCTGTTAAGGATATTGCAGTTAACATGCCTTTTCGTTTTTAACAATAACTAGTGTACTTTAGACCTGCACAATACCAGTTTGAATGACTATTTGCTTGTTTTTAAATGTTATGCCTGATGCAGTTAACACACCTTTCCACTTCTTGTTTTGCTTAACTAGCGTGCTTAAGCCTGCACACTGAAGCTATCATTTGTAGATTATGTTGTCTACCATGGAATTAATCGTTGAATCGGACATTTCACTGAATATATCTGTAACCCATTTATCAGTAGGTTAACTAGGGTCATATTTAACATATCTGAGGCTACATAGCAACATACATTGTACTGAATGACCAAATATGCAATCCCAGGATACATAGCAACAAGGAAGAGTGTTACCTTAATGTTCTGATGATTTCTAGATATACATGTAATAAAATCTTATATAATGGGATGGAGGGAGTGTTGTACTACATCATTTTCAATTGTTGTTTAGCTTCTAATATTAACTTGGTGCTTTTAGGTACATATATCATTGCCAAAGTTCCACACTTCGACCCTTTATGGGGCAATGAGATATTCATGAACCAGCATCAAGTGAGGAAACTAATAAAGATTGTTATTAAAATGGTTCAAAAGACGTCAATCGAACTATTTGTTTACACTTTATGAAACACAACAGTGAACTGCGGGATGGTAAGTAAGAACCCTTCCTTCTTTTTACTGCCTGTAATGAGTTGTGTTAGATGACAATGTCTGAATCTTTTTTCCTTTACAGTGGATCTTGAAGCAGTTTACTCAAGATTACCTCTCAAACTACATGATTGGCGGCCGGCCATCACAAGGGGTTGGACTAGAGTCCTGCATGCCTTCTCCATCCAGGAGAGCACAATAGGGCCATTCCACATCACCTTGTTCAGCAACCGGAATGTCTGTCGCCTCTTTCTTTACCATCTATAATACGACAAGTATAGAACCCTGGTTCATCATTCTTTATTTGGTGCTTATGTAATTCTTAAACATATGTCCCCGTGAATCGAATAATGCATTGGTTGTTTGAACCTGATGGATATGAATAAAGCTAAATCCTACTTTCCAGTTTAAATTAGGTACAATTTCAAATAGCAGCAATTAAATTAGGGGAAAATTAGGGTGTGCAGGTCATTACGGCGCACACGGTTAATAAAGCACAGCGTGTGTGATATACATCATAATCCGACACGGTTCACGGAGAGGAAATGTGTGTAACAATACACACAGTTGCCGTTTGCAAAGCGTGTGTGATGTCAGACACTATCGCATACGGTGCGGGAAAACTAAATGTGTGTAATTGTCTACCTATCGTACACGGTTTATAATCATGAACTGTTTGTGATGTGCTAGGCATCATAGAACTCCCGTGCCTGGAATCTGCCTGGAAAACTCCCGTGCCTGGAATCTGCCTGGATTTAGGTGCTACATCTTGAGCTTGCGTTGGTTTTCCTTGAAGAGGAAAGGGTGATGCAGCAAAGTAGCCTAAGTATTTCCCTCAGTTTTTGAGAACCAAGGTATCAATCTAGTAGGAGGCTCCTCAAAAGTCCCACGCACCTACACAAACAAACAAGAACCTCGCAACCAACGCAATAAAGGGGTTGTCAATCCCTTCACGGCCACTTGCGAAAGTGAGATCTGATAGAGATAATATGATAAGATAAATATTTTTGGTATTTTTATGATATAGATTGGAAAAGTAAAGATGCAAATAAAAGTAGATTGAAAGCTTATATGATAAAAGATAGACCCGGGGGCCATAGGTTTCACTAGTGGTTTCTCTCAAGATAGCATAAGTATTACGGTGGGTGAACAAATTACTGTCGAGCAATTAATAGAAAAGCGCATAGTTATGAGATTATCTTGGCATGATCATGTGTATAGGCATCACGTCCGTGACAAGTAGAACGACTCCTGCCTGCATCTACTACTATTACTCCACACATCGACCGCTATCCAACATGCATCTAGAGTATTAAGTTCATAAAGAACAGAGTAACGCATTAAGAAAGATGACATGATGTAGAGGGATAAACTCATGCAATATGATATAAACCCCATCTTTTTATCCTCGATGGAAACAATACAATACGTGCCTTGCTACCCCTGCTGTCACTGGGAAAGGAAACCGCAAGATTGAACCCAAAGCTAAGCACTTCTCCCACTGCAAGAAAGATCAATCTAGTAGGCCATACCAAACTGATAATTCGAAGAGACTTGCAAAGATAACTTAATCACACATAAAAGAATTCATAGGAGATTCAAATATTTCTCATAGATAAACTTGATCATAAACCCACAACTCATCAGATCTCGACAAACACACCGCAAAACGAGTTACATCGAATAGATCCCCAAGAAGATCGAGGAGAACTTTGTATTGAGATTCAAAGAGAGAGAAGAAGCCATCTAGCTAATAACTATGGACCCGAAGGTCTGTGGTAAACTACTCACAACTCATCGGAAGGGCCTTGGAGATGATGTAGAGGCCCTCCATGGTCAATTCCCCCTCCGGTGGAGCGCCGGCGAAGGCTCCAAGATGGGTTCTCACGGATACAGAAGGTTACAGTGGTGGAAATAGTTTTTCGTGGTGCTCCTCGATGGTTTTGGGGTACGTGGGTATATATAGGAGGAAGAAGTAGGTCGGGGGATGCTTGAGGGGCCCACGAGGTTGCAGGGCGCACCCACGTGTAGGGGGCATGCCGGACACCCTTGTGGCCGCCTCCTCTGTTCCTTGACGTCCACTCCAAGTCCCCTGGATCATGTTTGTTCCAAAAAGATCGCTCCCAAAGGTTTCATTCCGTTTGGACTCCATTTGATATTCCTTTCCTTCGAAACACTGAAATAGGCAAAAAAAACAGCAATTCAGGCTGGGCCTCCGGTTAGTAGGTTAGTCCCAAAAATGATATAAAAGTGTAAAGTAAAGCCCATAAACATCCAAAACGGGTAATATAATAGCATGGAACAATCAAAATTTATAGATACGTTGGAGACGTATCAAGAATCCCGAAGCTTAAGTCATGCTCGTCCTCGAGTAGGTAAATGATAAAAACAGAATTTTTGATGTGGAATGCTACCTAGCATAATTATCAATGTAATTTTCTCTATTGTGTCATGAATGTTCAGATCCAAGTGATTCAAAATAAAAGTTCATATTGACATAAGAAATAGTAATACTTCAAGCATACTAACTAAGCAATCATGTCTTCTCAAAATAACATGGCTAAAGAAAGTTATCCCTACAAAATCATATAGTATGGCTGTTGCTCTATCTTCATCACACAAAGTATTTAATCATGCACAACCCCGATGACAAGCCAAGCAACTGTTTCATACTTTAGTAATCGCAAACTTCTTCAACTTTCACGCAATACATGAGCGTGAGCCAGGGACATAGCACTATATGTGGAATAGAATTGTGGTTGTGGAGAAGACAAAAAGGAGAAGATAGTCTCACATCAACTAGGTGTATCAATGGGCTATGGAGATGCCCATTAATAGATATCAATGTGAGTGAGTAGGGATTTCCATGCAACGGATGCACAAGAGCTATAAATGTATGAAAGCTCAACAAAAGAAACTAAGTGGGTGTGCATCCAACTTGCTTGCTCACGAAGACCTAGGGCATTTTGAGGAAGCCCATTATTGGAATATACAAGCCAAGTTCTATAATGAAAAATTCCCACTAGTATATGAAAGTGACAACATAGGAGACTCTCTATCATGAAGATCATGGTGCTACTTTGAAGCACAAGTGTGGTAAAAAGGATAGTAGCATTGTCCCTTCTCTCTTTTTCTCTCATTTTTTTTATTTGGCCTTTCTCTTCTTTTTTTGGCATTTCCCTTTTTTTATTTGGTGGGCTCTTTGGCTTCTTTTTTTTGAAGTCCGAAGTCTCATCCCGACTTTTGGGGGAATCATAGTCTCCATCATCCTTTCCTCACTGGGACAATGCTCTAATAATGAAGATCATCACACTTTTATTTACTTACAACTCAAGATTACAACTCGATACGTAGAACAAGATATGACTCTATATGAATGCCTCCGGCGGTGTACCGGGATATGCAATTAATCAAGAGTGACATGTATGAAAAATTATGAAGGTGTCCTTGCCACAAATATGATGTCAACTACATGATCATGCAAAGAGCAATATGACAATGATGATGCGTGTCATATAAACGGAATGGTGGAAAGTTGCATGGCAATATATCTCAGAATGTCTATGGAAATGCCATAATAGGTAGCTATGGTGGCTGTTTTGAGGAAGGTATATGGTGGGTGTATGGTACCGACGAAAGTTGCACGGCACAAGAGAGGCTAGCAATGGTGGAAGGGTGAGAGTGCGTATAATCCATGGACTCAACATTAATCATAAAGAACTCATATACTTCTTGCAAAAATCTACAAGCCATTGAAAACAAAGTACTACGCGCATGCTCCTAGGGGGATAAATTGGTAGGAAAAGACCATCGCTCCTCCCTGACCGCCACTCATAAGGAAGACAATCAATAAATAAAATTGTGCTCAAACTTCATCACAAAGCGGTTCACCATATATGCATGCTACGGGAATCACAAACTTCAACACAAGTATTCTTTAAATTCATAATCACCCAACTAGCATGACTCTAATATTACCACCTCTATATCTCAAAACAATTATCAAGTATCAAATTGATCATAGCATCCAATTCACTTTCTATGATAGTTTTTATTATACCCAACTTGGATACCCACATCATTCTAGGACCAATTTTATAACCATAGCAAATACCATGCTGTTCTAAGAGACTCTCAAAATAATATAAGTGAAGCATGGGAGATCAACAATTTCTACAAAATCAAGCCACCGCCATGCTCTAAAAGATATAAGTGAAGCACTAGAGCAAAACTATCTAGCTCAAAAGATATAAGTGAAGCACATAGCGTATTCTAATAAATTCTAAATCAAGTGGGTTTCTCCCAAAAGGTGTGTACAGCAAGGATGATTGGGGTAATCTAAAAAGCAAAGACTAATATCATACAAGACGCTCCAAGCAAAACACATATCATGTGGCGAATAAAAATATAGCTCCAAGTAAAGTTTCTGATAGACGAAGACGACAGAGGGGATGCCTTCTGGGGCACCCCAAGCTTAGGATTTTGGTTATCCTTGAATATCTTGGGGTGCCTTGGCCATCCCCAAGCTTAGGCTCTTGCCACTCCTTATTCCATAATCCATCAAATCTTTACCCAAAACTTGAAAACTTCACAACACAAAACTCAACAGGAAATCTCATAAGTTCCGTTAGTGCAAGAAAGAAAAACCACCACATAAGGTACTGTAATGAACTCATTATTTATTTATTTAGGTGTTAAAACTACTGTATTCCAACTTCTCTATGGTTCATACCCCTACATACTAGCCATAGATGCATCAAAATAAGCAAACAACACACGAAAAACAGAATTTGTCAAAAACAGGACAGTCTGTAGCAATCTGTAACTCTCGAATACTTCTGGAACTCTAAAACTCCTGCCAAATTAGGAAGTCCTGGGAAATTTGTCTATTGATCTACATCAAAAAGAATCGATGCAAAATCATGTTTCTGTGAATTACTAAAATTATTTTTGTGCGTGTAAAGTTTCTATTTTTCAGCAGAATCAAATTAACTATCACCATAGGTTATCCTATAGGTTCTACTTGGCACAAACACTAATTAAAACATGAAAACACATCTAAACAGAAGGTAGATGAAATATTTATTACTAAAAACAGAAGCAGAAACAAAAATAAAATAAAATTGGGTTGCCTCCCAACTAGCGCTATTGTTTAACGCCCCAAGATAGGCATAAAAGCGAGGATAGATCTAAGTAGTACCATCTTTGGCACTCAATACTTCAATAGAGCACTTATAATCCTTAGGAGTTTCTCTATTTTTAGTAATGATTAATCCCTTAGGCAAGAAATCAAGAAATTCGTTTGTAGCAAAAGGTTCCTTAATGATAGCAAGAAAATTGGGATGAACACTTATTGATTTGAGATCGGCACTTCCGTTACTAGAAGATTCACCCTTATTTTTAGGAACATACATGACCTTGGAAATTTTGGTAGGAGGAGTTGGGGTATTTTTCACAGATGAAAAGGCGGACCGTAAGTTGGTGATAATGTCCTCCAGTTTACCATTTTTTGTAGAATCTAGATCTATTCTTTCATTAACTATAGGTTCTTTTTCTTAAAAAAAATTCAAGGTAACTCCAATCCTAGATCCATATTGGGTAATTTGATTGTGGATCTTCTTATCCAAATTTTCAATTAACTCAATAGTGGGAACTTTATTTTCGATAATTTCAAGCCTTTGCATCACATGTTCCAAAGTTAAAACAGTTCCATTAACCAAAAGAGGGGGTGGACCAAACAAATCTAACATGGCATTATAAGCATCAAAAGTATGGCTACCCAAGAAATTTCCTCCGGTAATGGTATCAAGAATATATCTATTCCAAGGATTAATGCCTACATAAAAATTGCGAAGAACGGAACTAGATTGCTTCCTAGTAGATCTATTTTGAGCATTGCAAATTCTATGCCAAGCATCCTTTAAATTTTCTCCCTCCCTTTGTTTAAAATTGAGAACTTCCTGATCGGGAGTAAAAACGATAACAGGAGGGCTAGCCATAGCGACGACCACACAAAAGGCAAGCGAACGAGAGAGGAGATTGGGAAAGAGAGGGCAAATAAAACAGCAAGGGTGAAGTGGGCGAGAGGAAAATGAGAGGCAAATGGCAAATAATGCAATGCAAGGGAGATGAGTTTGTGATGGGTACTTGGTATGTCTTGACTTGAGCGAGGACCTCCCCGGCAACGGCGCCAGAAATCCTTCTTGCTGCGTCTTGAGCTTGCGTTGGTTTTCCTTGAAGAGGAAAGGGTGATGCAGCAAAGTAGAGTAAGTATTTCCCTCAGTTTTTGAGAACCAAGGTATCAATCCAGTAGGAGGCTCCTCAAAAGTCCCACGCACCTACATAAACAAACAAGAACCTCGCAACCAACGCAATAAAGGGGTTGTCAATCCCTTCACGGCCACTTGCGAAAGTGAGATCTGATAGAGATAATATGATAAGATAAATATTTTTGGTATTTTTATGATATAGATTGGAAAAGTAAAGATGCAAATAAAAGTAGATTGAAAGCTTATATGATAAAAGATAGACCCGGGGGCCATAGGTTTCACTAGTGGCTTCTCTCAATATAGCATAAGTATTACGATGGGTGAACAAATTACTGTCGAGCAATTGATAGAAAGCGCATATTTATGAGATTATCTAGGCATGATTATGTATATAGGCATCACGTCTGTGACAAGTAGACCGACTCCTGCCTGCATCTACTACTATTACTCCACACATCGACCGCTATCCAGCATGATGTAGAGGGATAAACTCATGCAATATGATATAAACCCCATCTTTTTATCCTTGATGGCAACAATACAATACGTGCCTTGCTACCCCTGCTGTCACTGGGAAAGGACACCGCAAGATTGAACCCAAAGCTAAGCACTTCTCCGTTGCAAGAAAGATCAATCTAGTAGGCCAAACCAAACTAATAATTCGAAGAGACTTGCAAAGATAACTTAATCACACATAAAAGAATTCAGAGGAGATTCAAATATTTCTCATAGATAAACTTGATCATAAACCCACAATTCATCGGATCTCGACAAACACACTGCAAAAAGAGTTACATCGAATAGATCTCCAAGAAGATCGAGGAGAACTTTGTATTGAGATTCAAAGAGAGAGAAGAAGCCATCTAGCTAATAACTATGGACCCGCAGGTCTGTGGTAAACTACTCACAACTCATCGGAAGGGCCTTGGAGATGATGTAGAGGCCCTCCGTGGTCGATTCCCCCTCTGGCGGAGCAGCGGCGAAGGCTCCAAGATGGGATCTCGCGGATACATAAGGTTACGGTGGTGGAAATAGTTTTTCGTGGTGCTCCCTGATGGTTTTAGGGTACATGGGTATATATAGGAGAAAGAAGTAGGTCGGTGGACGCTCGAGGAGCCCACGAGGGTGGAGGCGTGACCCCACCTGTAGGGGGCGTGCCGGGTACCCTTGTGGCTGCCTCCTCTGTTGCTTGACGTCCAGTCCAAGTCCCCTGGATCACGTTTGTTCCAAAAAGATCGCTCCCGAAGGTTTCATTCAATTTGGACTCCGTTTGATATTCCTTTTCTTCGAAACACTAAAATAGGCAAAAAATAGCAATTCGGGTTGGGCCTCCGGTTAGTAGGTTAGGCCCAAAAATGATATAAAAGTATAAAGTAAAGCCCATAAACATCCAAAACAGATAATATAATAGCATGGAACAATCAAAAATTATAGATACGTTGGAGACGTATCATTAGGTAAAACCAGAAAACTCCGACTAAGATGGCAATGTGAGCACAAACGAGTAGCAAGGATGACACATTTGAGATATTCGAGATATCGGAAACGATTATATAGGGACCATTGTATGCATCAAGGCTCCCTGTCCCCGACGGTTTTTGGGTCGTGTGGGAAGGACCCCCCTATCGCCCACACTCACTTGGCGACATTTCCAAATGTCGTCGAGGAAAGGGGTTAAAAACTGTTTGTATAGCACCAACGCGCACAAGTGATGGTTAGGAAACCTTAACCATCTTTGATCAACGAGCTAGTCTAGTAGAGGCTCACAAGGGACACGTTGTTTGTTTTTGTATTCACACATGCATTAAGGTTTTCGATCAATACAATTCTAGCATGAATAATAAACCTTTATCATGAATAAGGAAATATAAAATAATAACTTTATTATTGCTTCTAGTGCATATTTCCTTCAGTCTCCCATTTGCACTAGAGTTAATAATCTAAATCAGATCGTCATGTGATTAACACCCATAGTTCACATCGCCATGTGACCAACACCCAAAGGGTTTACTGGAGTCAATAATCTAGTTTACATCGCCATGTGATTAACACCCAAAGAGTACTAAGCTGTGATCATGTTTTGCTTGTGAGGGAGGTTTAGTCAACATGTCTGCCACATTCAGATCCGTATGTATTTTGCAAATTTCTATGTCTACAATGCTCTGCATAGAGCTACTCTAGCTGATTGCTCCCACTTTCAATACGTATCAGGATTGAGACTTAGAGTTATCTGAATTGGTGTCAAAGCTTGCATCGACGTAACTCTTTGCGACGAACTCTTTATCACCTCCATAACCAAGAAATATTTTCTTGGTCCTCTAAAGATAATTTCGACCGCTGTCTAGTGATCTACTCCTGGATCACTATTGTACCCCCTTGCCAAACTCATGCAAGGTACACAATAGGTCTGGTAAGCAGCATAGCATACATGATAGAACCTATGGCTGAGGCATAGGGAATGACTTTCATTTTCTCTCTATCTTCTGCCGTGGTCGGGCTTTGAGTCTTACTCAGCTTCACACCATACAACATAGGCTGGAACTCCTTCTTTGACTGATCCATTTTGGACTCCTTCAAAATCTTGTCAAGGTATGTACTCATTGAAAATCTTCTCAAGCGTCTTGATCTATCTCAATAGATCTTGATGCCCAATATGTAAGTAGCTTCACCGAGGTCTTTCATTGAAAAATTCTTATTCAAGTATCCTTTTATGCTATCCATAAATTCTATATCATTTCCAATTAGCAGTGTGTCATCCACATATAATATTAGAAATACTACAGAGCTCCCACTCACTTTCTTGTAAATACAGGCTTCACCAAAAGTCTGTATAAAACCACATGCTTTGATCACCTCATCAAAGTGTATATTCCAACTCCGAGATGCTTGCACCAGTCCATAGATGGATCGCTGGAGCTTGCACACTTTGTTAGCACCTTTAGGATCGACAAAACCTTCTGGTTGCATCATATACAACCCTTCTTTGAGATATCCATTAAGGAATACAGTTTTGACATCCATTTACCAGATTTCATAATCATAAAATGTGGCAATTGCTAACATGATTTGGACGGACTTAAGCATCGCTATGGGTGAGAAAGTCTCATCGTAGTCAACTCCTTGAACTTGTCGAAAACTTTTTGCGACAAGTCGAGCTTTGTGGACAGTAACATTTCCATCAGCGCCAGTCTTCCTCTTGAAGATCCATTTATTCTCTATGGCTTGCAGATCATCGGGCAAGTCCACCAAAGTCCACACTTTGTTCTCATACATGGATCCTATCTTAGATTTCATGGCCTCAAACCATTTGTCGGAATCTGGGCTCATCATAGCTTCTTCATAGTTCGTAGGTTCGCCATAGTCTAATAACATGACTTCCAGGACAGAATTACCGTACCACTCTAGTGCGGAACATGCTTTGTTCAACCTATGGAGTCTAGTAGTAACTTGATCCAAAGTTTCATGATCATCATCATTAGCTTCCTCTCTAGTTAGTGTAGGCATCACGGGAACGGATTTCTCTGATGTGCTACTCTCCAATTCGAGAGATGGTATAATTACCTCATCAAGTTCTACTTTCCTCCCACTCACTTCTTTCGAGAGAAACTCCTTCTCTAGAAAGGACCCGTTCTTACCAGCAAAGCTCTTGCCTTTGGATCTGTGGTAGAAGGTGTACCCAATAGTTTCTTTAGGGTATCCTATGAAGACGCACTTCTCCGACTTGAGTTCGAGCTTATCAGGCTGAAGCCTTTTGACATAAGTGCTGCAACCCCAAACTTTAGGAAACATAGCTTAGGTTTCTTGACAAACCATAGTTCATACGGTGTCGTCTCAACAGATTTAGACAGTGCCCTATTCAACGTGAATGCGGCTGTCTCTAATGCATAACCCCAAAACGATAGTGGTAAATCGGTAAGAGACATCATAGAACACGCCATATCCAATAAAGTACGGTTACGATGTTCGGACACACCATTACGCTGTGGTGTTCTAGGTGGCGTGAGTTGTGAAACTATTCCACATTGTTTTAAATGAAGGCTAAACTCGTAACTCAAATATTCGCCTCCACGATCAGATCCTAGAAACTTTATTTTCTTGTTACGATGATTCTCCACTTCACTCTGAATTTCTTTGAACTTTTCAAATGTTTCAGACGTGTGTTTCATTAAGTAGATATACCCATACCTAATCAAATCATCTATGAAGGTGAGAAAATAATGATACCCGATGCGTGCTTGAACACTCATCGGATCACATACATCGGTATGTATTATTTCCAATAAGTCATTAGCTTGCTCCATTGTTCCAGAGAACGGAGTTTCAGTTACCTACCCATGAGGCATGGTTCGCAAGTATCAAATGATTCCAAAAATCCATCCGCATGGAGTTTCTTCATGCACTTTACATCAATATAACTTAAACGGCAGTGCCACAAATATGTTGCACTATCATTATCAACTTTGCATCTTTCGGCATCAATATTATGAATATGTGTATCACTGTGATGGACATTCAATAAACCATTTACATTGGGTGTATGACCATCGAAGGTTTTATTCATGTAAACAAAATAACAATTATTCTCCAACTTAAATGAATAACTGTATCGCAATAAACATGATCCAATCATATTCA
Source organism: Triticum dicoccoides (assembly GCF_002162155.2). Taxonomy (NCBI): domain Eukaryota; kingdom Viridiplantae; phylum Streptophyta; class Magnoliopsida; order Poales; family Poaceae; genus Triticum; species Triticum dicoccoides. The sequence goes on along the minus strand of NC_041389.1, from coordinate 222,700,277 downwards.
TGCTCAACGCAAACACCAAATAACATTTATTTAGGTCCAACACTAATCCCGAAGGTAGAGGGAGTGTGCGATGGTGATCTTATCAACCTTGGAATCACTTCCAACACACATCGTCACCTCGCCCTTAACTAGTATCAAATACCCAGGGGTTACTATGAACACTAGTAAAGTACACATCAATAACATGTATATCAAATATACCTTTGTTTACTTTGCAATCCTTCTTATCCGCCAAGTATTTGGGGTAGTTTCGCTTCCAATGACCATTACCTTTGCAGTAGAAGCACTCAGTTTTGGGCTTAGGTCTAGCTTTGGGCTTCTTCATGGGAGTGGCAACTTGCTTGTCAATCTTCTTGAAGTTCCCTTTCTTTTACTTTGCCCTTCTTCTTGAAACTAGTGGTCTTGTTAACCATCAACACTTGACGCTCTTTCTTGGTTTCTACCTTCGCTGATTTCAGCACCGTGAAGAGCTCGGGAATCTTTTTCGTTATCCCTTGCACATTATAGTTCATCACGAAGTTCTAGTAGCTTGGTGATAGTGACTAGAGAACTCTATCAATCACTATCTTATCTGGAAGATTAACTCCCACTTGATTCAAGCGATTGTAGTGCCCAGACATTCGGAGCACATGCTCACTAGCTGAGCTATTCTCCTCCATCTTGTAGGCAAAGTACTTGTCAGAGGTCTCATACCTCTCGACAAGGGCATGAGTTTGATATACCAATTTCAGCTCTTGGAACATCTCATATGCTCCGCGGCGTTGAAAACATCATTGAAACCTGATTCTAAGCCATAAAGCATGGAACATTAAACTATCAAGTAGTCATCATATTGAGCTTGCCAAACGTTCATAATGTATGCATCTGCTCCTGCAATAGGTCTGTCACCTAGTGGTGCATCAAGGACATAATTCTTCTGTGCAGCAATAATGATAATCCTGATATCACGGACCCAGTCCACATCGTTGCTACTATCACCTTTCAAATTAGTTTTCTCTAGGAACATATAAAAACATGGGGGAGCTCCAACGCGAGCTATTGATCTACAAAATAATTTGCAAATACTATCAGGACTAAGTTCATGGTAAATTAAAGTTCAATTAATCAAAATTACTAATGAACTCCCACTTAAATAAACATCCTCAAGTTATCTAAGTGATACGTGATCCAAATCAACTAACCCATGTCCGATCATCACGTGAGATGCGGTAGTCATCAATGGTGAACATCTCCATGTTGATCATATCTACTATATGATTCACGTTCGAACTTTCGGTCTCCAGTGTTCCGAGGCCATGTCTGTACATGCTAGGCTCGTCAAGTTTAACCCGAGTATTCCGCATGTGCAAAATTGTCTTTCACCCATTGTATGTGAGCGTAGAGTCTATCACACACAATCATTGATGACCCACAAGTGTAGGGGATCTATCATAGTCCTTTTGATAAGTAAGAGTGTCAAACCCAATGAGGAGCAGAAGGAAACGACAAGCGGTTTTCAATAAGGTATTCTCTGCAAGCACTAAAATTATCGGTAACAGATAGTTTTGTGATAAGGTAATTCGTAACGGGTAACAAGTAACAAAAGTAAATAAGGTGCAGCAAGGTGGCCTAATCATTTCTATAGCAAAGGACAAGCCTGGACAAATTCTTATATGAAGGAAAACGCTCCCGAGGACACATGGGAATTATCGTCAAACTAGTTTTCATCACGCTCATATGATTCGCGTTCGTTACTTTGATAATTTGATATGTGGGTGGACCGGTGCTTGGGTACTTCCCTTTCTTGGACAAGCATCCCACTTATGATTAACCCCTATTGCAAGCATCCGCAACTACAAAAGAAGTATTAAGGTAAACCTAACCATATCATGAAACATATGGATCCAAATCAGCCCCTTATGAAGCGACGCATAAACTAGGGTTTAAGCTTCTGTCACTCTAGCAACCCATCATCTACTTATTACTTCCCAATGCCTTCCTCTAGGCCCAAACAATGGTGAAGTGTCATGTAGTCGACGTTCATGTAACACCACTAGAGGAGAGACAACGTACATCTCATCAAAATATCGAACGAATACCAAATTCACATGACTACTTATAGCAAGACTTCTCCCATGTCCTCAGGAACAAACGTAACTACTCACAAATCATATTCATGTTCATAATCAGAGGGTTATTAATATGCATAAAGGATCTGAACATATGATCTTCCACCGAATAAACCAACTAGCATCAACTACAAGGAGTAATCAACACTACTAGTAACCCACAGGTACCAATCTGAGGTTTTGGGACAAAGATTGGATACAGGAGATGAACTAGGGTTTGAGAGGAGATGGTGCTGGTGAAGATGTTGATGGAGAATGACCCCCTCTTGATGAGAGGATCAATGGTGATGACGATGGTGATGATTTCCCCTCCCTAGATTGGTTCCGCCAAGGTTCCGCCTCACGGCGGCGGTGTTTCATCCCGAAAGCTTGCTTATGATTTTTTCCAGGGTAAAAGACTTCATATAGCAGAAGATGCCCACCGAAGGACTGCCAGGGGGCCCATGAGGCAGGAGGGCACGCCCAGGGGGTACGGCGCGCCCCCCACCCTCGTGGCCAGGGTGTGGGGCCCCTCTGGTGCTTTCTTCACTCAATATTTTTTATTAATTCCAAAAATAACTTCTGTGGAGTTTCAGGACTTTTGGAGTTGTGCAGAATAGGTCTCTAATATTTGCTCCTTTTCTAGCCCAGAATTCTAGGTGTCGGCATTCTCCCTCTTCATGTAAACCTTGTAAAATAAGAGAGAATGGGCATAAGTATTGTGACATAACGTGTAATAACAGCCCATAATGCAATAAATATTGATATAAAAGCATGATGCAAAATGGACGTATCAACTCCCCCAAGCTTAGACCTCGCTTGTCCTCATGCGGAAGTCGATAACAAAAAATATGTCCACATGTTTAGAGATAGAGTTGTCAGTAAAATAAAATACGGACATGAGGGCATCATGATCATTCTTATAACAGCAACATATATATATATGTGTGTGTGTGTGTGTGTGTGTGTGTGTGTGTGTGTGTGTGTGTGTATTGTCATATGATTTCTTATGCGCAAGTAATAATCTATCCACAATGTCAAGTATGAATCAGAAACTTCATTGAAAAATGACAAACCATACTCTTGGTCATTGAAGCAATTGCAATTTATCATAACATTGGAAAGAGTCAATATAAGAGCTTTTCAGCAAGTCCACATACTCAACTATCATTTAGTCGTTCGCAATTGCTAACACTCACGCAATACTTATGGGTATGAAGTTTTAATCGGACACAGAGAAAGATAGGTGTTTATAGGGTTGCCTCCCAACCTTTTACCTCAAGGGTAATGTCAACAATAATAGTTCATGCTAGCTTACATCTAATTGGATATATATATCAGGATCTTTCCAACACAAGGTGCTTGCCAAAGGACAAAATGTAAAAAGGAAAGGTGAAGATCATCATGACTCTTGCATAATGTATAAGACAAGAATAAAAGATAGGCCCTTCGCAGAGGGAAGCAGAGGTTATCATGTGCTTTTATGGTTGGACACACGAAATCTTAATGCAAAAGAACGTCACTTTAGATTGCCACTTGTGATATGGACCTTTATTATGCAGTCCATCACTTTTATTGCTTCCATATCACAAGATCGTATAAAGCTTATTTTCTCAACACTAATAAGTCATACATATTTAGGGAGCAATTTTTATTGCATGCAACATGACAACTTACTTGAAGGATCTTACTCAATCCATAGGTAGGTATGGTGGACTCTCATGGCAAAACTGGGTTTAAGGATATTTGGAAGCACAAGTAGTATCTCTACTTGGTGCAAAGAATTTGGCTAGCATGAGGGGAAAAGGCAAGCTCAACATGTTGGATGATCCATGACAATATACTTTATTTCGGATATAAGAAAACATAACCCATTACGTTGTCTTCCTTGTCCAACATCAACTCTTTAGCATGTCATATTTTAATGAGTGCTCACAATCATAAAAGATGTCCAAGATAGTATATTTATATGTGAAAACCTCTCTTTCTTTATTACTTCCTATTAATTGCAACGATGACCAAAACTATGTTTGTCAACTCTCAACAACCTTTATGCATCATACTCTCAATATGTGAAGTCGTTACTCTCCATAAGATCAATATGATCTCTTTTAGTTCTATTTATTCTTTCTTTTTCTTTTATTCCCTCAAGATCATAGCAAGATAGCAGAGCTCTTGACTCAACACTAATCTTTATTATATATAGCTCACGGACTCGATTACATAGAGGAATCATAAAGCAAAACTCAAAACTAAATCATTCTAAAACTTTATTCTACTAGATCAAGATATTACCGAAAGGATCGAACTAAGTAAAACGGTAAAGATAGGAGTGTGATGGTGATACGATACCGGGGCACCTCCCCAAGCTTGGAAGTTGCCAAGGGGAGTGCCCATACCCATGTGTTTATGTCTCCTTCTTCGGATGTGGTGATGACGGAGTTGCTGATGATGTAGGCTTGTCGTCCGTCTTCCCAGGAATAGGCTCACCATCATAGAAGGATGATCGAGTCTACGGGATCCTCAAATCTGCAGCCAAACTCATCCTCTTGAATCTATATTCATACTCACAGTTTTGGTTTCGTAGGTCATAGATCTAGGCTTGGAGGTGCTCGAGTTTCTCATGAAGCTTGAAAATGGTCTCCCCAATGTTCTTGGAATCCAGCTTGTGGTTGTTGGTGAACTCCGTGATCATCATCTGGTTGGCGTTGAGTCTGTGTTCCACCATCCCTTGGCACTTGAAAACTTGTTGTTCCATTGCTTCGAGTCTTGTCTCCATGCGTCCGGTCCTCCTTGGTCCCTCAACATCGTGGATGTGCAGCACCTCCTCACGCATCTCAATGGTTTGAGGGTGTTGCAACACCTCCGCGAGGTAGGGGTTGATGACCTTCTCAAAAAACTTGTCCTTGGGGGTGCTTGAAGACGTCATGGTGATCTAGATCTGTCAGAAAAAACGCTCGAAAGAAAGATAGAGGATATTTGCGTGATACGGTGGTCAAAACCTTTAGGAGGTTATATAAATTAATTTTTATCGACCAAAAGAAGTATCGTGCAAGAAAACAGAGTCCAGAAGGCACACAAGGTGCCCACGAGCAGGGGGGCGCGCCTAGGGGGTAGGGCGCGCCCTCCACCCTCGTGGACGCCTCGTGTCCTTCCCGGACTACTTCTTATTTTCCTATTTTCTTAAATATTCCAAAACGGAGAAAAATTGCTATTAGAACTTTTTTGGAGTCGGTTTACTTACTGTACCACATACCTATTCCTTTTCGGAGTCTGAAACATTCTGGAAAGTGTCCCTTATGTATTCTTCCGGGTTACTATTTCAATAACACTAGTTTCAGCATTTATAGGATTACCTGAGATATAATGTTTGATCCTTTGACCGTTCACCACCTTCGGATATGTGCCTTCAAAGTTGTTGATTTTTATGGCACTGGAACGATAGACCTCCTCGACAATGTAAGGACCTTCCCATTTAGAGAGAAGTTTTCCTGCAAAAAATCTTAAACGAGAATTGAAAAGCAAAACATAATCACCTACATTAAACTCACTCTTCTGTCTTCTTTTGTCATGCCATCTTTTAACTTTTTCTTTAAACAGTTTGGCATTCTCATAGGCTTGAGTCCTCCATTCATCAAGTTAGCTAATGTCAAATAACATCTTCTCACCGGGAAGTTTGAAATCATAATTGAGCTCTTTAATGGCCCAATATGCCTTAAGTTCTTGTTCGAGAGGTAAGTGACATGCTTTTCCATAAACCATTTTATACGGAGACATACCCATAGGATTTTTATATGCAGTTCTATAAGCCCATAATGCATCATCAAGTTTCTTGGACCAATTCTTTCTAGATCTATTAACAGCCTTTTGCAAAATCAATTTAAGCTCTCAGTTACTCAGTTCTACTTGGCCACTAGACTGTGGGTGATATGGAGATGCAATTCTATGATTAAGATCATACTTAGCAAGAAAAACACCATGAATAAAATGTGAACCACCATCAGTCATTAGGTATCTAGGGACTCCAAACCTCGGAAAAATAACTTCTTTAAGCATCTTAGTAGAGGTGTTATGATCAACACTACTAGTTGGAATAGCTTCTACCCACTTAGTAATGCAATCAATAGCAACTAAACTGTGTGTATACCCATTAGAGGAAGGAAACGGTCCCATATAATCAAAGCCCCAAACATGAAATGGTTCAATTACAAGAGAATAATTCATAGGCATTTCTTGGCGTCTACTAATATTATCAATTCTTTGACATTCATCGCAAGACGAGACAAACTTACGGGCATCCTCGAAGAGAGTAGGCCAATAAAAACCGGATTGCAATACCTTATGCGCAGTTCTATCTCCAGCTTGGTGTCCTCCATAAGCCTCGGAGTGACACTTGCGTAGGATATGTTCTTGTTCATACTCAGGTACACAACGTCTAATAACACCATCTACTCCTTTATAAAGGTGTGGGTCATCCCAGAAGTAATGTCTTAAATCATAGGAAAACTTTTTCTTTTGCTAGTATGTGAAACTAGGTGGTATAAATTTAGCAACAATGTAATTAGCATAATCAGCATATCATGGAGAAGTACGAGAAGCATTTATGACAGCTAATTGTTCATCACGAAAGCCATCATCAATAGGTAGTGGGTCATCATCAACATTTTCTAACCTAGACAAGTTGTCCGCTATAGGGTTCTCAGCTCCCTTTCTATCAATAATATGCAAATCAAATTCTTGTAGTAGGCGAACCCATCTAATAAGTCTAGGTTTAGCATCTTTCTTTTCCATAAGATATTTAATAGCAGCATGATCAGTGTGATCCGTTACTTTAGAATCAACAATATAAGGTCTGAACTTATCACAAGCAAATACATCTGCTAAAAATTCTTTCTCATTAGTAGCATAATTTCTCTGGGCACTCTCTAGAGTTTTACTAGCATATTGGATAACATTTAGTTTCTTATCAACTCTTTGTCCTAGAACAACACCTACAGCATAATCACTAGCATCGCACATAATTTCAAAGGGTAAATTCCAATCAAATGGTTGAACAATAGGTGCAGAAATCAAAGCTTTCTTAAGTATTTCAAATGCTTCTACACAATCATCATCGAAGACAAAAGGAATATATTTTTGTGAGAGATTAGTCAAAGGCCTAGAATTTTTAGAGAAGTCTTTAATGAACCTCCTATTAAAATCGGCATGACCAAGGAAACTTCTTATACCTTTGATGTCCTTAGGACACGGCATCTTTTCAATAGCATAGACTTTAGCTTTATCAACTTCAATACCTCTTTCAGAAATTTTATGCCCCAAGACAATGCCTTCATTAACCATAAAGTGGCACTTCTCCCAATTCAAGACAAGATTAGTTTCTTTGCATCTCTGCAAAACTCGATCAAGGTTGCTCAAGCAATCATCAAAATATGATCCATATACGCAGAAATCATCCATGAAAACCTCAACAATCTTTTCACAAAAGTCAGAGAATATAGCCATCATGCATCTTTGAAAGGTAGCAGGTGCATTACATAAACCAAAAGGCATACGTCTATAAGCAAAAGTACCGAAAGGGCAAGTAAAAGTGATCTTTTCTTGATCCTCCGTTGACACAGGTAGTTGAGAGAAACTAGAGTAACCATCTAGAAAGCAAAAATGTGTATGTTTGGATAATCTTTCTAGCATTTGATCAATAAAATGCAAAGGGTAATGATCCTTTTTAGTAGCTTTATTTAATTTGCGGAAATCAATTACCATCCTATAACCTGTAACAATTCTTTGCGGGATCAATTCATCTTTATCATTAGGAACTACAGTAATGCCTCCTTTCTTAGGGACACAATGGACAGGACTTACCCACTGACTATCAGTAACGGGATAAATTATACCTGCCTTTAGGAGCTTTAGTATTTCTTTTCTTACCACTTCTTTCATCTTAGGATTCAACCGTCATTGGTGATCAACAACTGGTTTGGCATCTTTCTCCAATTTTATTTTGGGTTGGCATAGAGTGGGACTAATGCCCTTAAGATCATCAAGAGTATATCCAATAGCAGCACGATGCTTCTTCAGAGTTTTCAATAATTTCTCTTCTTCATGCTCTGAAAGGTTAGCACTAATAATAACAGGATATATCTTCTTTTCATCAAGATAAGCATATTTAAGAGTATCAGGTAGTGGTTTAAGCTCAAGCACGGGATCACCCTGGGGTGGTGAAGGATCCCCTAGAATTTCAACAGGCAAGTTGTGTTTCAAAATTGGTCCATGTTTAAAGAATACTTCATCTATCTCCCTTCTTTCATTCATAAACATATCATTTTCATGGTCTAGCAAATATTGTTCTAAAGGATCATTAGGAGGCACGACAATAGAAGCAAGACCAATAATTTCATCCTTACTAGGCAATTCTTTATCATGGGGTTGTCTACGAAATTTAGCAAAATTAAACTCATGAGACATATCCCCTAAACCAATCGTAACAATATCATTTTCGCAATCTATCTTAGCATTAACAGTATTTAAGAAGGGTCTACCAAATATAATGGGACAAAAGCTATCTTGTGGGGAACCAAGAACAAGAAAATCAGCAGGATATTTAACTTTCCCACACAAGACTTCAACATCTCTAACAATCCCAACTGGTGAAATAGTATCTCTATTGGCTAGCTTAATTGTAACATCAATTTCTTCTATCTCAGCAGGTGCAATATCATGCATAATTTCTTTGTATAAGGAATGAGGTATTGCACTAGCACTAGCACCCATATCACATAAGCCATGATAACAATGATCTCCTATTTTAACAAAAATAACAGGCATGCCTACAACAGGTTTATGTTTATTTTTAGTGTCAGGTCTAGCAATTCGAGGAGCTTCATCACAGAAGTAAATAACATGCCCATCAATAATATCAGCCAAGAGATCTTTAACCATAGCAATACTAGGTTCGAATTTAATTTTCTCAGGTGGTGTAGGTATTCTAGTATTACTCTTACGAACCACAGTTGAAGCTTTAGCATGATCCTTTATCCTAACATGGAAAGGTGGTTTCTCAATATAGGTAGTAGGGACAATAGGATCATTATAAGTGATAGTCTTTTCTTTAACTTTAATAGGTGCAACTACTTTTACTTCGATGGGAGAATTATATTTAAACCACTTCTCCTTAGGGAGGTCAATATAAGTAGCAAATGATTCACAGAAAGAAGCAAGTATCTCATAGTCAAGTCCATATTTAGTGCTAAATCCACGAAAAATATCGGTATCCATAAAAGATTTAACACAATCAAACTTAGGTGTTATACCTGACTCCTTACCTTCGTCGAGATCCCAATCTTTAGAGTTGCATTTAATTCTTTCCAATAAATCCCATCTGAATTCAATAGTCTTCATCATAAAAGAACTAATACAAGAAGTATCGAGCATGGAGCGATTGTTTAGAGAAAGCCGAGCATAAAATTTTTGAATAATCATTTCTCTTGAGAGCTCATGATTGGGGCAGGAATATAACATTGACTTAAGCCTCCCCCAAGCTTGAGCGATACTTTCTCCTTTGCGAGGCCAAAAATTATATATATAATTACGATCATGATGAACAAGATGCATAGGAAAAAACTTCTGATGAAATTCCAATTTCAATCGGTTGTAATTCCATGATGCCATATCATCACATAGCCTAAACCATGTCAATACCTCTCCCTTCAAAGATAAAGGGAAGACCTTCTTCTTGATAACATCCTCGGGCATACCTGCAAGCTTAAATAATCCACAAACTTCATCCACATAGATTAGGTGCAAATCGGGATGCAATGTTCCATCTCCTGTAAAAGGATTAGCTAGCAGTTTCTCTATCATACCCGAAGGAATTTCAAAGTAAACATTTTCAGTAGGTTCAGTAGGTTGAGGAGCAACTCTTTGCTCTACTGGTCGGGGTGAAGATACCCCGAACAAGCCCCTCAATGGATTATGTTCCATAGTAACAAGTGACGGTAAATTTTAGCACACTATATAAAATTTTTCCTTACCAAGTTACACTTACCAAAGGCGCTTCACTCCCCGGCAACGGCACCAAAAAAGAGTCTTGATGGCCCACAAGTGTAGGGGATCTATCATAGTCCTTTCGATAAGTAAGAGTGTCGAACCCAACAAGGAGCAGAGAAATGACAAGCAATTTTCAGTAAGGTATTCTCTGCAAGCATGAAATTATCGGTAACAGATAGTTTTGTGATAAGGTAATTCGTAACGGGTAACAAGTAACAAAAGTAAATAAGGTGCATCAAGGTGGCCCAATCCTTTCTGTAGCAAAGGACAAGCCTGGACAAATTCTTATATGAAGGAAAACGCTCCCGAGGACACATGGGAATTATCATCAAGCTACTTTTCATCATGCTCATATGATTCGCGTTTGTTACTTTAATAATTTGATATGTGGGTGGACCGGTGCTTGGGTACTGCCCTTTCTTGGACAAGCGTCCCACTTATGATTAACCCCTATTGCAAGCATCCACAACTACAAAAGAAGTATTAAGGTAAACCTAACCATATCATGAACCATATGGATACAAATCAGCCCCTTACAAACCAACGCATAAACTAGGGTTTAAGCTTCTGTCACTCTAGCAACCCATCATATACTTATTACTTCCCAATGCCTTCCACTAGGCCCAAACAATGGTGAAGTGTCATGTAGTCGACGTTCACATAACACCACTAGAGGAGAGAGAACATACATTTCATCAAAATATCGAACGAATACCAACATGACTACTTATAGCAAGACTTCTCCCATGTCCTCAGGAACAAACGTAACTACTCACAAATCATATTCATGTTCATAATCAGAGGGGTATTAATATGCATAAAGGATCTGAACATATGATCTTCCACCAAATAAACCAACTAGCATCAACTACAAGGAGTAATCAACACTACTAGTAACCCACATGTACCGATATGAGGTTTTGGGACAAAGATTGGATACAGGAGATGAACTAGGGTTTGAGAGGAGATGGTGCTGGAGAAGATGTTGATGGAGATTGACCCCCTCCTGATGAGAGGATCGATGGTGATGATGATGGTGATAATTTCCCCCTCCCGGAGGGATCTTTCCCCGGCAGAACAGCTCCGCCGGAGCCCTAGATTGGTTCCGCCAAGGTTCCCCCTCGTGGCGGCAGTGTTTTATCCCGAAAGCTTGCTTATGATTTTTTTCCAGGGTAAAAGACTTCATATAGCAGAAGATGGCCACCGGAGGACTGCCAGGGGGTCCACCAGGCAGGGGCACGCCCAGGGGGTAGGGCGCGCCCCACCCTCGTGGCCAGGGTGTGGGCCCCCTCTGGTGCTTTCTTCACTCAATAGTTTTTATTAATTCCAAAAATAACTTCCATGGAGTTTCAGGACTTTTGGAGTTGTGCATAATAAGTCTCTAATATTTGCTCCTTTCCAGCCCAGAATTCCAGCTGTCAGCATTCTCCCTCTTCATGTACACCTTGTAAAATAAGGGAGAATAGGCATAACAATTGTGACATAACATGTAATAACAGCCCATAATGCAATAAATATCCATATAAAAGCATGATGCAAAATGGGCGTATCAATCATCAGTTGGTGTCTCAACATGATGAACTGTCGCAATGGTGCATACTCAGGGAGAACACTTATACCTTGAAATTTAGTGAAGGGATCATCTTATAATGCTACCGCCGTACTAAGCAAAATAAGATGCATAAAAGATAAACATCACATGCAATCAAAATATGTGACATAATATGGCCATAATCATCTCGTGCTTTTGATCTCCATCTCCAAAGCATTGTCATGATTTCCATCGTCACCGGCTTGACACCTTGATCTCCATCATTGTGTCGTGGTCGTCTCGCCAACAACTGCTTCTACAACTATTGCTAATGCATAGTGACAAAGTAAAGCAATTACATGGTGTTCGCATTTCATACGATAAAGAGACAACCATAAGGCCCCTGCCAGCAGTCGATAACTTACAAAACATGATCATCTCATACAATAACATCTATCTCATCATGTCTTGACCATATCACATCAGAACATACCCTGCAAAAACAAGTTAGACATCCTCTACTTTGTTGTTGCAAGTTTTACGTCGCTACTACGGGCTTCTAGCAAGAATGGTTCTTACCTACGGCAAAAACCACAACAGTGATTCGTCAAGTTTTCTGTCTTAACCTTCTTCAAGGACCGGCCGTAGTCAAATTTGATTCAACTAAAGTAGGAGAAACAGACACCCGCCAGCCACCTTTATGCAAAACTAGTTGCATGTCTGTTGGTGGAACCGGTCTCATGTGCGTGGACATGTAAGGTTGGTCCGGGGCGCTTCATCCCACAATACCGCTGAATCAAAATAAGACGTTGGTGGTAAGCAGTATGACTATCAGTGCCCACAACTCTTTGTGTTCTACTCGTGCATATCATCTACGCATAGACCTGGCTCTGACGGCCACTGTTGGGACTTGTTGCATGGAAAACAAAAAAATTATACGCATACGCAATGATCTATCCATCCAGATGCATAGCAATGAGGGGGAGAGTGTGTCTACGTACCCTTGTAGACCGTAAGCGGAAGCGTTTGACAACGCAGTTGATGTAGTCAAACTTCTTCTAGCTCCGACCGATCAAGTACCAAACATATGGCACCTCCGAGTTCGGCACACGTTCAGCTCGGTGACGTCCCTCACATTCTTGATTCAGCAAGACATCGAGGTATTAGATGAGTTTCGTGAGCATGACGGCGTTGTGACGGTGACGGTGAAGTGATCTCCGCAAGGCTTCGCCTAAGCACTATGAAAATATGACCGAAGGCATAAACGGTGGAGGGGTGTGCCGCACACGGCTAGGCAATTGTCTATTTTGTGCTAGGCACCCCCTCCTCCTATATATAGGTGGATGGGAAGGAGGAGCAGCCATAGGAGGCACCCAAATAGGAGGAATCCTACTTCGAGTCCCTCCCAAGCCGCGTGCCCCCCTGCCATATATAACCGAGGGGGAAGGAAAGGGGGGGAGAGGGAAGGAAGTAGGAATCCTAATCCACACTTTCCTTGCCCTCCCCTCTTTCCATCTCCTCCTAATAGGGCTGGCCTCTATAGGGGCGCACCAGGGCTAGTGTGTTCTCTCACTTGGCCCATAAGGCCCATATATTTGCCGGGGGTGCCCGAAACTCCTTTCCGGTGACCCGATAAGTACCCGGTACCTTCCGGAACACTTCTGGTGTCCGAATACCATCGTCCTATATATCAATCTTTACCTCTCGACCATTTCGAGACTCCTCGTCATGTTTGTGATCTCATTTCACGGATAAGATTCGGTCACCAAATCACATAACTCATAATACTATATCGTCAACGAACATTAACTGTGCGGACCCTACAGGTTCGAGAACTATGTAGACATGACTGAGACACCTCTCTGGTCAATAACCAATAGAGTAACCTGGATGCCCATACTGGCTCCTACATATTCTACGAAGATCTTTATCGATCGAACCGTTATGACAACATACGTAATTCCCTTTGTCCATCGGTATGTTACTTGCCCGAAATTCGATCGTCGGTATCTTCATACCTAGTTCAATCTCGTTACCGGCAAGTCTCTTTACTTGTTCCATAATATATCACCTTGTGACTAACTCCTTAGTCATTTGCTTGCAAGCTTATGATGTGTATTCTCGAGAGGGCCCAAAGATACCTCTACGATACTCGGAGTGACAATTCCTAATCTTGATCTATGCTAACTCAACACACACCTTTGAAGATACATGTAGATCATCTTTATAATTACCCAGTTATGTTGTGACGTTTGATAGCACACAAGGCATTCCTATGGTATCCGGGAGTTGCATAATCTCATAGTCGAAGGAATATGTATTTGACATGAAGAAAGCAATAGCAATAAAACTGAACGATCAATATGCTAAGCTAACGGATGGGTCTTGTCCATCACATCATTCTTCTAATGATGAGATCCCGTTATCAAACAACTCATGTCCATGGTTAGGAAACCTTCACCATCTTTGATCAACGATCTAGTCTAGTAGAGGCTCACTAGGGACACATTGTTTGTTTATGTATTCACACATGTATTAAGGTTTCCGATCAATACAATTCTAGCATGAATAATAAACCTTTATCATGAATAAGGAAATATAAAATAACAACTTTATTATTGCCTCTAGGACATATTTCCTTCAGATTTGTCTAGGAGATGCATAACAACAAGAGGGGGAGATTGTGCCTACGTACCCTCGTAGACCGAATGCGGAAGCGCTTGACAATGCGGTTGATGTAGTCGAACTTCTTCTCGTTTCGAGCGATCAAGTACGGAACATACGGCACCTCCGAGTTCTGCAGACGTTCGGCTCGATGACATCCCTCGAACTCTTAATCCAGCAAAGTGTCATGGAAGTAGATGAGTTCCATCAGCATGATGGAATGGTGGCAATGATGGTGAAGTGATCCTCACAGGGCTTCGTTTAAGCACCGCGAGAATATGACCGAGGGTGTAATCTGTGGAGGGGGGTGCCGCACACGGCTAACAATTGTTGGTTTGTGTTCTAGGTGCCTCCCCCCTCATATATACAGGTGGGAGGGAGACGGAGCAGCCAAGGGGGGCGCCCCAAGTAGGCAGAATCCTACTCGAAGTTCCTCCCCAATTCGCCCCCTTTCCTTTTTCATCGGAGGGGGAAGGGAAAAGGAGGGAGGAGGGAAGGAAGGGGGAGGCCGAATCCCTCCCCTTCCTTCTCTATTCCCATATTTCCTTTCTCCTCTAGTGCGGCCCATATGAGGGTCGTAGCAGCCCCTGCTGGCTGCTGCATTTCCCCTCTTGGCCCATTAGGCCCATATCTTTGCCGGGGGGTGCCCGGAACCCCTTCCGGTGACCCGATATGTACTCGGGACCCTCCGAAATACTTCCGGTGTACGAATACTATCGTCCCACATATCAATCTTTACGTCTCGACAATTTAGAGACTCCTCGTCATATTCGTGATCTCATCCGGGACTCCGAACAACATTCGGTCACCAAAACGCATAACTCATATAATACAAAATCGTCACCGAAAGTTAAGCGTGCGGACCCTACGGGTTCGAGAATTATGTAGACATGACTGAGACACCTCTCCGGTCAATAACCAGTACCGAAACCTAGATGCTCATATTGTCTCCTACACATTCTATGAAGTTCTTTTATTGGTTGAACCGAAATGACAACATACGTTATTCCCTTTGTCATTGGTATGTTACTTGCCCGAGATTCGATCTTTGGTATCTCTATACATAGTTCAATCTCATTGCCGACAAGTTTCTTTACTCGTTCCGTAATACATCGTCCCGTAACTAACTCATTAGTCACTTTGCTTGCATGGCTTCTTATGATGTGTATTACCGAGAGGGCCCAGAGATACCTCTCTGATACTCAGAGTAACAAATCCTAATCTCGATCTATGCCGACCCAACAAACACCTTTGGAGATACCTGTAGAGCATCTTTATAATCACACAGTTATGTTGTGACGTTTGATAGCACACAAGGCATTCCTCCAGTATCCGGGAGTTGCATAATTTCATAGTCAAAGGAATATGTATATGACATGAAGAAAGCAATAGCAATAAAACTGAACGATCAATATGCTAAGCTAACGGATGGGTCTTGTCCATCACATCATTCTCCTAATGATGTGATCCTTTTCATCAAATGACAACACATGTTTATGGTTAGGAAACTTAACCATCTTTGATTAACGAGCTAGTCTAGTGGAGGCTTACTATGGCCACATTGTTTTGTCTATGTATCCACACATGTATCAAGTTTCCGGTTAATACAATTCTAGCATGAATAATAAACATTTATCATGATATAAGGAAATATAAAATAACAACTTTATTATTGCCTCTAGGGCTTATTTCCTTTAGTCTCCCACTTGTAGTAGAGTCAATAATCTAGATTACATTGTAATGATTCTAACACCCATGGACTCTTGGTGTTGATCATGTTTTGCTCGTGGAAGAGGCTTAGTCAACGGGTCTGCAACATTCAGATCCGTATGTATTTTGCAAATCTCTATATCTCCCTCCTTGACTTGATCATGGGTGGAGTTGAAGCGTCTCTTGATGTGTTTGGTTCTTTTGTGAAATCTAGATTCCTTCGCTAAGGCTTGCTCCAGTATTGTCATAAAAGATTTCATTGGACCCGATGCACTAGGTATTACACCTAGATCAGATATGAACTCCTTCATCCA
Organism: Triticum dicoccoides; assembly: GCF_002162155.2. Classification (NCBI taxonomy): domain Eukaryota; kingdom Viridiplantae; phylum Streptophyta; class Magnoliopsida; order Poales; family Poaceae; genus Triticum; species Triticum dicoccoides. The sequence continues at coordinate 222,683,928 of NC_041389.1, read as the reverse complement.
GACTCCTTCATTTGCTGCTTCCAAAGCAGCTATGTACTCCACTTCACACGTAGATCCCGTCACGACGCTCTGCTTGGAACTGCACCAACTGACACCTCCACCATTCAATATAAATACGTATCCGGCTTGTGACTTAGAGTCATCCGGATCAGTGTCAAAGCTAGCATCGACGCAACCATTTACGACGAGCTCTTTGTCACCTCCATAAACGAGAAACATATCCTTAGTCCTTTTGAGGTACTTCAGGATGTTCTTGACCATTGTCCAGTGATCCACTCCTGGATTACTTTGGTACCTCCCTGCTAGACTTATAGCAAAGCACACATCAGGTCTGGTACACAGCATAGCATACATGATAGAACCTATGGCTGAGGCATAGGGAATGACTTTCATTTACTCTCTATCTTCTGCAGTGGTCGGGCATTGAGTCTGACTCAACTTCACACCTTGTAACACAGGCAAGAACCCTTTCTTTGACTGATCCATTTTGAACTTCTTCAAAACTTTATCAAGGTATGTGCTTTGTGAAAGTCCAATTAAGTGCCTTGATCTATCTCTATGGATCTTGATGCCCAATATATAAGCAGCTTCACCGAGGTCTTTCATAGAAAAACTTTTATTCAAGTATCCTTTTATGCTATCCAGAAATTCTACATCATTTACAATCAACAATATGTCATCCACATATAATATTAGAAATGCTATAGAGCACCCACTCACTTTCTTGTAAATAAATGCTTCTCCGAAAGTCTGTATAAAACCATATGCTTTGATCACCTCATCAAAGCGTATATTCCAACTCCGAGATGCTTGCACCAGTCCATAGATGGGTCGCTGGAGCTTGACACTTTGTTAGCACCTTTAGGATCAACAAAACCTTCTGGTTGCATCATATACAACTCTTCTTTAAGAAATCCATTAAGGAATGCAGTTTGACATCCATTTGCCAGATTTCATAATCATAAAATGCGGCAATTGCTAACATGATTCGGACAGACTTAAGCATCGCTACGGGTGAGAAGGTCTCATCGTAGTCAACTCCTTGAACTTGTTGAAAACCTTTCGCAAACAAGTCGAGCTTTGTACACAGTAACATTACCATAAGCGTCGGTCTTCTTCTTGAATATCCATTTATTCTCTATGGCTCGCCGATCATGGGCAAGTCAACCAAAGTCCATAGTTTGTTCTCATACATGGACCCTATCTCAGATTTCATGGCCTCAAGCCATTTATTAGAAACTGGGGTCATCATCGCTTCTTCATAGTTTGTAGGTTCGTGCTGGTCTAGTAACACGGCTTCCAGAACAGGATTACCATGCCACTTCGGTGTGGAACATTCTTTGGTTGACCTACGAGGCTCAGTAGTAACTTGATCTGAAGTTTTGATGATCATCATCATTAGCTTCCTCTCTAGTTGGTGTAGGCATCACTGGAACAGTTTTTTGTGATGAGCTACTTTCCAATTCGAGAGAAGGTACAATTACCTCATCAAGTTCTACTTTCCTCCAACTCACTTCTTTCGAGAGAAACTCCTTCTCTAGAAAGTTTCCATTCTTGGCAACAAATATCTTGTGTTCAGATTTGTGGTAGAATGTGTACCCAATTGTTTCCTTAGGGTATCCTATGAAGACGCACTTCTCCGATTAGGGTTCAAGCTTATCAGGCTGAAGCCTTTTGAGATAAGTGTCGCAACCCCAAACTTTAAGAAACGACATCTTAGGTTTCTTGCCAAACCATAGTTCATACAGTGTCGTCTTAACGGATTTAGACGGTGCCCTATTTAATGTGAATGCAACTGTCTCTAATGCATAACCCCAAAACTATAGTGGTAAATCGGTAAGAGACATCGTAGATCACACCATATCTAATAAAGTGCGGCTACGACGTTCGGACACACCATTACGCTGTGTTTTTCCAGGTGGCATGAGTTTTGAAACTATTCCATATTGTTTTAAATGAAGGACAAACTCGTAACTCAAATATTCGCCTCCGCGATTAGATCGTAGAAACTTTATTTTCTTGTTATGATGATTCTCCACTTCACTCTGAAGTTCTTTGAATGTTTCAAATGTTTCAGACTTGTGTTTCATTAAGTAGATATACCCATATCTGCTCAAATCATCTGTGAAGGTCAGAAAATAATGATACCCGCCGCGTGCCTCAACACTCATTGGACCGCATACATCGGTATGTATTGTTTTCAATAAGTCATTGGCTCGCTCCATTGTTCCGAAGAACGGAGTTTTAGTCATCTTGCCCATGAGGCATGGTTCGCTAGTATCAAATGATTCATAATCAAGTGATTCCAAAAGTTCATCTGCATGGAGTTTCTTCATGCGCTTGATACCAATATGACCTAAACGGCAGTGCCACAAATAAGTTGCACTATCATTATCAACTTTGCATCTTTTGGCATCAATATTATGAATATGTGTATCATCATAATCAAGATTCAACAAAAATAGACCACTCTTGAAGGGTGTATGACCATAAAAGATATTACTCATATAAATAGAACAACCATTATTCTCTCATTTAAATGAATAACTGTCTCGCACTAAACAAGATCCAGATATAATGTTCATGCTCAACGCTGGCACCAAATAACAATTATTCTGGTCTAAAACTAGTCCTAAAGGTAGATGTAGAGTTAGCGTGCCGACATCGATCACATCGACCTTGGAACCATTCCCGACGCGCATCGTCACCTTGTCCTTAGTCAATCTTTGATTAATCCGTAGCCCTTGTTTCGAGTTTCAAATATGAGCAACCTAACCAGTACCAAATACCCAGGTGATACTACGAGCATTAGTAAGGTACACATCCATAACATGTATATCAAATATACCTTTGTTCACTTTGCCATCCTTCTTATCCGCCAAATACTTGGAGCAGTTCCGCTTCTAGTGACCAGTCCCTTTGCAGTAGAAGCACTCAGTTTCAGGCTTGGGTCCAGCTTTGGGCTTCTTCCCGGGAGTGGCAACTTGCTTGCCATTCTTCTTGAAGTTCCCTTTCTTTCCCTTGCCCTTCTTCTTGAAACTAGTGGTCTTGTTAACCATCAACACTTGATGCTCCTTCTTGATTTCTACCTCCGCAGCTTTGAGCATTGCGAAGAGCTCAGGAATTGTCTTTTACATCCCTTGCATATTATAGTTTATCACGAAGCCTTTGTAGCTTGGTGGCTGTGATTGGAGAACTCTGTAAGTAACACTATCATCTGGAAGATTAACTCCCAGCTGAGTCAAGTGATTATGATATCTAGACATTCTGAGTATGTGTTCACTGAGAGAACTGTTCTCCTCTATCTTGCAGGTATAGAACTTGTTGGAGACTTCATATCTCTCAACTCGGGCATTTGCTTGAAATATTAACTTGAACTCTTGGAACATCTCATATGCTCCATGACGTTCAAAACGTCTTTGAAGTCCCAATTCTAAGCTGTAAAGTATGGCACACTGAACTATCGAGTAGCCATTAGATTGAGCTTGCCAGACATTCATAACATCAGCATCTGCTCCAACAACAGCCTTTCACCTGGTGGTGCATCAAGGACATAATCTTCTATGCAACAATGAGGATAATCATCAAGTTATGGGCCCAGTCCATGTAGTTGCTACCATCATCTTTCAACTTAGCTTTCTCTAGGAACACATTAAAATTCAATGGAACGGTAGCACGGGCCATTGATCTACAAAATAGATATGCAAATACTATCAGGACTAAGTTCATGCTAAATTAAGTTCAATTAATCAAATTACTTAAGAACTCCCACTTAGATAGACATCCTCAAGTCATCTAAATGATACATGATCCAAATCAACTAAACCATGTCTGATCATCACGTGAGATGGAGTAGTCTTCAACGGTGAACATATCTATGTTGATCATATCTACTATATGATTCATGTTCGACCTTTCGGTCTCCAGTGTTCTGAGGCCATGTCTCTACATGCCAGACTCGTCAAGTTTAACCTGAGTATTCCGCATGTGCAAAACTGTCTTGCACCCATTGTATGTAAACGTAGAGCCTGGCACACCCAATCATCACGTGGTGTCTCAGCATGGAGAACTGTCGCAATGGTGCAAATTCAGGCAGAACACTTGTACTTTGAAATTTAGTTAAGGGATCATCTTATAATGCTACCGCCGTACTAAGCAAAATAAGATGCATATAAAAGATAAACATCACATGCTATCAAAATATGTGACATGATATAGCCATCATCATCTTGTGCTTTTGATCTCCATCTCCAAAGCATCGTTATGATCTCCATCATCACCGGCTCGACACCTTGATCTCCATCGTAGCATCGTGGTCGTCTCGCCAACTATTGCTTCTACAACTATCACTAAAGCATAGTGATAAAGTAAAGAAATTACATGGCATTTGCATTTCATACAATAAAGCGACAACCATAAGGCTCCTGCCAGTTGCCGATAACTTTTATAAAACATGATCATCTCATACAATAACGTATATCACATCATGTCTTGACCATATCACATCACAACATGCCCTGCAAAAACAAGTTAGACGTCCTCTACTTTGTTGTTGCAAGTTTTACGTGGCTGCTACGGGCTTCTAGCAAGAACTGTTCTTACCTCTGCATCAAAACCACAACGGTGTTTCATCAAGTTTGTTGTTTTAACCTTCAACAAGGACCGGGCACAGTCAAATTCGATTCAACTAAAGTTGGAGAAACAGACACCCGCCCGCCACCTTTATGCAAAACTAGTTGCACGTCTATCGGTGGAACCGGTCTGATGAACGTGGTCATGTAAGGTTGGTCCGGGTCGCTTCATCCAACAATACCGCTGAATCAAAATAAGACGTTGGTGGTAAGCAGTATGACTATCACCGCCCATAACTCATTTTGTTCTAATCATGCATATCATCTACACATAGACCTGGCTTTGATGCCACTGTTGGGAAACGTAGCATGCAATTTCAAAAAAATTCCTACACTCACGCAAGATCTATCTAGGAGAGGCATAGCAACGAGAGGGGGAGAGTGTGTCTACGTACCCTCGTAGACCAAAAGCGGAAGCGTTTGACAACGCGGTTGATCTATTCAAACTTCTTAGTGTTCTGACTGATCAAGTATCGAACGTACGGCACCTCCGAGTTCTGCACACGTTCAGCTCGATGACGTCCCTCAAACTCTTGATCCAGCAAAGTGTCGAGGAAGTAGATGAGTTCCGTCGGCACGGTGGTGTGGTGATGGTGATGGTGAAGTGATCCGCGCAGGGCTTCGCCTAAGCACTGCGAGAATATGACCGAGGGTGTAATCTATGGAGGGGGCACCTCACACGGCTAAAAATTGTTGGTCTGTGTTCTAGGTGCCTCCCCCTCATATATATAGGTGGGAGGGAGAGGGAGTAGCCAAGGCGGGCGCCCCAAGTAGGTAGAATTCTACTTGGGGTTCCTCCCCAATTCGGCCCCCCTTTCCTTTTTCACCGGAGGGGGAAGGAAAGAGGTGGGAGGAGGGAAGGAAGGGGGAGGCCGAATCCCTCCCCTTCCTTCTCTCTCCCCCTCTTTCCTTTCTCCTTTGGTGCGGCCATATGGGGGGCGCAGCAGCCCCTGCTGGCTACTGTGTTTCCCCTCTTAGCCCATTAGGCCCATACACTATAGCAGGATGCTGCTAAAGCGACACTACAATTAGAGACCCTTCGACAAAACTGTGTGCGATGCCATAATGGCAAATGGTGGTGTAAAAAACCCATCAAAAAGGTGCAAAACCTTTGCGATGGAGGATGCATCAAACACGGTTCAGATTTTAGTTGCGTGTGCGATGCAGGGCATACGGTTCAGTCCACTTAACTGTTTGCGATGAGGAGGAACAAAACAAACGGGCAGCCAGATGAAGGTGTGTGCGATATACAGCATACGGTTCACTCGGATGAACTGTTTGTGATTGGGCAACACAAAATAAACGGTCAACCAGATTCAAGGTGTGTGCGATATACGGCATGCGGTTCACACGGATGAACTGTTTGCGTTGAGACATGAGAACAGAAACGGTTCAAATGAACAAGATGTGTGTAATACGAGCCAAACATGTCTGTATTCAGAAACGTGTGTGAAGACCGATAACAACACAGATGATCACTGCTAACAAGCTGTGCATGTTGTGAGCAAACGATTGCTGGTATACAATTGTGAGTGATTGATGAAAACATCACCGACGGTTTCCATTGTTTAGTCTGTGTGCGATGTGATTTTCGTTGTCCACAAAACATCTACGCTCTGTCTACAGAGCATCAACATATATAATTAAAAAGACAGGATTGCATAACCAAACTAAGCATACAATTACACAAGTCACTACACACATAACATTTCCACACACCAAAGAAAGCAATTACATGCATACTAAAGTAAGAGAAACGAGGATCTAATCATCTACTTATTGTTGCGACGACGCTTGCCATTGCTCTGCTTCCGACTAGATCCCTGGCCGTTTTGGGGAAGGAGGCACTTCCTCATGTCAATGATCCACTTGTACATGTCATAGCTCATGTATGCCTCCTTGGCCGCGTACACGACGTGCGCTTTGTCGAGTTTCTCCATCCAGGCTGAGTGCCAGGCACGCTTGTCCTTGTTGCACTAATCCTTCATGTCTCTGCAGTAGGGGTCAATGATGGCCTCGACACGGTGAACCAGAGAGTCCTTCTCATGCTCCTTGCTGCCCCAGATCTCATATTGGCCCTAGATGTTGACAAGATTCTGGTAGGCGATGCCCGAATTCTCGAGCGCCTTTACATCGTTGGTGATGTCCACCGTAGCGAACATGTAGTGGGGGCTGTTGACAAACCTGGCTAAATGCTCACAAGGCCTTGTGGCCAGGCAGTAGTGGTAGACAAGGATGTGGTGGCGCTTGCACATCGGGTGAAACAATGAATCGAATAAATAAGTCTTATGGATGAATGTTGAAGACGGACGAGACCCGGCACGAGCGAGGGTGTACTCGAGGTCGAACCCGACCACCTTGTACTTCTCCACGGCAAGCAACAGCTCCATGATGTGGATGGAGTGCTCCACCCAGACCGGGTCGTTGGTGTACACCACTGAGAGGTCCATGAACCTTCTGTGGGTGTCCACCATGGCACGCATGGTGAACTGCTGCTCGTCGTCGGTAGCCGCTCGAAGCGCCATTGGAGTGGCGCAGGATATCCACTAAGAATTTCTCGTGGTGGGTGTGCTTCTTGTAATGGTGGGGCGCGATCAAAAGGTTGAAGAGACACAAGGGTAGGTTAAATGGCCGCTGTAATAAATGGGGGCCGGCCGGCCTGTAGTCGTCACGTCTTGTCACGGCGTTCATAGCGGAGGATTCCAGTGCACGCTTGACAACACCGCACCGCACACGTGGGCTCGGAGAGGGGCCAAATGTATCATCGGTGAGCCTGTTCCCGCACTACCACGCTGTTTACCGCGCAAGCTTCCCGCCCGGCTAGTTTGGCCACGCGTCGGCTAGAAGAGGGACAAATCGTGGGCATTTATTGGCAAAAAGCTTTGTAAAAATGAAGTGTGTGGAATGATGATGCATCATACCCTACCACAAACATTCCCGGTACACAAGTCGTGGTGAATACACCGGTCAATGACAAGGGGTTGCAAGCGACTGCAGCGGCCATTGACAAAGGGGTGCAAACGGAGGATACAATGGATGAGGCAACTACGATGCGGCTCGAGGAGGTGGATGTCAGAAAGTTAGTTAACCAAGACAAGGACCACAAAATTACAGAGGAGATGAAACATCTTAGCAAAGGAAAAGATGGGCACTTGCATATATTATGTGGTCCAGAGTTTCTTCCCATAATACACAAAGGAGTTAATGTTAATTATGAGATAATTGGTAGATTAGATGAGTCCATACAAGTGCAAGCATGCACAAAATCAGAAAGGAATTGTTTGTTTCCTAACCGAGTTGCAAAACACTACCATGCATCTGTTTGGAGAGATAACAGGGCGTGGAGAACATGGAGAATTAAAAGAAAAGGGACTACAACATGTGGGAGGTTTGTTAGTTGTGCTTCACGGAATATACAAACCACCGATCTGCATGTCCTAGAAAATAGGAAGGGAAGGAGTCTGTGCCTACTTGCAGATATCAATCGGCCAGCTGTGTACGTTTGGAAAAAGAAAACAAAAATAGAAGATCAGAACAATTATGGCAAGGAAATTGGCTGGGCCACACGTCATGCAAGGGCAGATAAATCATGCACGTAATACGGCCTATGCGCCTTGTTTTGGCCGAACTCATCAGAGTCAGTTTGTATCTACGCTATATATAGTTTTAACCGGTCGAGATTTTATTGGTTTAGGTTATTTTCTACAGGTTAGACAACATGTGTATCGAATATTAAGCGGCCCTCTTTGGGTGTCGTTATTATTTATTTTGTGTGATCTTTTCTGCATGAAAGTTGCACTCGAGGTCTGTCGTTCTGCTCGGGTTGCGTGCTGGTTATGTCTACTTTAGCGGGAGGTTCCCCGTGTGTTATGGGATTGTCCATTGGTCTTCGTCACCCCTGCTTCAGGTTACGTGTACTTCTCATATAATTGGGGGTATTTTTATCGGTAGATCAAGAAAATTATTGCATCATAAAAGATTGGGCCAAATCAGTGGCGTGTCCGAGGTCGTTGAGGTAGTCCTGGATAAGGGGGTATCCGGACAGCCGGACTATATACTTTGGCCGGACTGTTGGACTATGAAGATACAAGACCCAAGACTTCATCCCGTGTCCGGATGGGACTCTCCTTTGCGTGGAAGACAAGCTTGGCGATTCGGATGTTAGATCTCCTTCTTTTTTTGAATGTGAACTGTGGGGTAAAACCCCCACAGCATATCAAAACTTTATTAAAGACAGACAACAGTTACAACAACATGATTACAAGAGGTAACCGAAAGGAAAGGAGAAAAACAAAATAAAGAAAAGGCTAAAACTTAAGGTGGCAAGAAAGAAATCCACTTGAGTAACTCATCCTTGTATCCAGATTTGATTCTATGCTGCATCAGAGTTATGTCATGCCTGAAAGCTCCTCTCATTTGTTGAAACTTGCCCTCTCACCTCTGGACACTTTGGCATTTCTGATAATCCAGATATTCCAGCAGGTAATAAATACTACTTCATTGAAAAAGGGCTTATCAAAACTTCTCCTTGCCTGGATGACTAGGTCAAACATTGAAGTTCCAGCCGACCAATCAATCTGCAAATAATTCCAAACTCTGACACTGAAATTGCAGTTGAAGAAGAGATGGTCTCTGGTTTCTCTCACTTGAAGGGGGCATAGCCTACAAGTAACACCATCATCCATGTGCCAGTGCCTTCTATCAACCATATCCTTAGTGTTGAGTCTGTCCATGATGAGCATCCATGCAAAAACCTTGATCTTGATAGTGCAAGAGGATTTCCAGATCCAGCACAACAAGTGGTTGAATGTTTCATTCTGAAAAACATGACCATAGAACAGCTTAGGTTTGTAAACCTTTGAAGAGCCCTGCCATAACCATAAATCCTTACAAGAGTCATCTCTTGTATGGGAGACCAACATATTTCTTATCAAGTTTAACTCATCAAAAGCTTGAGCAGACAAAGGTAGGTGAAAGTGTTGGTACAAGTCTATTGAATTGAAGATGTCCTTAACAGAAATCCATGGATCCTTGGCAAAAGAGAATAATCTTGGGAATCTAGACTGCAAGCTAGAAACTTCATTGCCAAGATTCCAGTTATCAGACCAAAAAAGAGCAGTGTCCCCAGCATTGACCTGCACCCAGGAGCAGTCCCTAAAATTCTGCAAGACCTTGCAAATATCCTTCCACCAAAAAGAGCCACAAGAAGTTGCTCCCTGGGGCATGCCATCATGATAATATGAGTCCCAAATTAAGGACACCCAAGGTAGGTCTTTCCTGTTGAGAAAGTTACTAGCATGCTTGAGAAGCAAAGCCACATTTTGAACACCCAGGTTCAAACTACCAAGACCACCCTTGTTTTTTGGTCTACAAATCAAATCCGAAGCAGCAAGAGATGGAGAAGGCTCCTCCCTATTTTTTCTCCACAGACATTGCCTTTGAATTCTTTCCAGCTTCTTGAGGATTCCAGCAGGAACATCCAGGCTGCCCATAAAGAAGATTGGCATGGAAGACAAAGCAGAATTTAAGAACTGCAGTCTCTCACCTTGATTAAGGAAGGAGGAGCTGGCAGTCATTGTCCTCTCCATACAATCCACAAGAGGCATAAAGTCCACCATCTTCGGCCTTGTAGTACCCACAGGCAGACCAAGGTAAGTAAAAGGCATCTTTCCAATTTGGCATCCAAAAGCAGAAGCAAGCTCAGTCATGACTGCATTTTCAACATTTATAGGAATGATAAAAGATTTATGGTAGTTGACATCAAGACCTGTGGACTGAGAGAACACCAACAGCATATCCTTCAGTGCTAGAAGTTGTTGCCTGTCTGCAGGGAGGATGATCAGAGTATCATCAGCATATTGAATGATAGGGTAGTCTTGATCATGGCAGGGAATAGGTAGCTTTAGGATCCCCTTGCTGAACATATCATTAATCACTGTTTGCAGCTATCAGCAGCTATCACAAAGAGAAGAGGAGAAACAGGGTCCCCCTGTCGAACTCCTTTTTTGCAAATAAACTTCCTCCCAGGCACACCATTCAGGAGGACAGAAGAAGTACCAGTGGCAAGTAGCTGCTTCATCCATAGGATCCACTTTTCATTAAAACCTTTGTGCCTTAGGATTTGGAAGATAGCTTCATGCTCAACAGAGTCAAAAGCCTTCTCAAAGTCCAATTAGATCTCCTTCTTTGTAACTGACTCTGTGTAACCCTAGCTTCCTCCGGTGTCTATATAAACCGGAGGGTTTAGTCCATAGGAGGAGAACAATCATAACAATAGGCTAGCTCCTACGGTTTAGCCTCTACGATCTCGTGGTAGATCAACTCTTGTAATACTCATATCATCAAGATCAATCAAGCAGGAAGTAGGGTATTACCTCCATTGAGAGGGCCCGAACTTGGGTAAAACATCGTGTCCCCTGCCTCCTGTTACCATTAGCCTTAGACGCACAGTTCGGGACCCCCTACCCGAGATCCGCCGGTTTTGACACCGACGTTGGTGCTTTCATTGAGAGTTCCTCTGTGTCATCGCAACAAGGCTCGATGGCTCCTTCAATCATCAAGAACAACGCGGTCCAGGGTGAGACTTTTCTCCTCGGACAGATCTTTGTGTTCGGCGGTTTCGCACTGCGAGCCAATTTGCTTGGCCATCTGGAGCAGATCGACAGCTATGCCCCTGGCCATCAGGTCAGGTTCGGAAACTTGAAGTACACGGCCGATATCCGCGGAGACTTGATCTTCGGCGGATTCCGGCTTACGCCAGGAGCGCCGAACAGTCACGACGAGCACGGCTTAGACCTGCTGTCAGACAATATTCAGGATATCGCACCTAAAGTAGCTCCGAACCTAAATCCAGGGCAGATCGCGTCGTCCGAGGACGGGTGGATAGACCCCGCCACGGAGGCCGCATACTCATCGGCGTTGGAGCCGAACACAGACTCCACCTCTAAGGAAATCTGTGTTGCCGGACCCCCGGACTTGTTCCCGGTTGTAGGTCCAGGACCGCGCGCATCCGTACCCATCGAAGCTGATTGGACACCAATCATGGAGTTCACCGCCGCGGATATCTTTCAGCACCCACCCTTTGGTGACATGCTAAACTCTTCAAGGTCTCTCTCTTTGTCAGAGGACTCTTGGCCGAACTATGTCCGGCTCGAGGGGGATTCGGACGATGAAGAAAATCTCCGCCCACCCACCACCCACTTAATAGCCACTGTCGATAACGTAATAGACAGGCTTGACTTCGACTCTGTGACACCGACGGTATGGACGTCGGTGCAGGGGATGATTTGGAACCACCGCCCACAGGGCGCTGGACTGCCACCTCAACATATGATATATACATGGTGGACACGCCTAAGGAGGACAATGGCGACAAAAAGGACACAACGGAGGATAAAACCCCCCGACAAAAGCCAAAACAACGGCACAGATGCCGCTCTAAGTCCAGCCACAGTAAAAATAGCAATAATAGCGCTAGAAAAATCGACACCCCTGTCAACTCCAAAGAAAACAACAACCATATGGACCCAGCAATGGAGCAGGATGAGCCAGGTCAAGCCGAACACAGCCCGGAGCAGACGCCTGATCACAGCGATCCCGAGGGCCGAACTCATCAATTTGCCTCTGGAGAAGAGTACAGTCCGGACGATGATGCATTCATCATCCCAGAAAAACGTTTGGAGCGAGATAACCCCCACAGAAGGCTTATGGCCACTGCGAGAAGCCTAAAGAAGCAGAAGCAAAGGCTTAAGGCCGCGCAGGAAACGCTCAACCGCAGATGGAATAAAGTGCTAGACACTGAAGAAGAATATGGCGACGATCGCCACACATAGAGCTACTCAAAGCGCAAGCTGCTCCCAGGATTCAACGATGAGGACATTCTGCCGAAGAACAATATGGCTAGTAGGCCGGACCAACCACTTCATGACCGTGATAGAGCAGCTACTGACGCCGCACTCGATTTACGTGAGCTCCTGGACAAAAAGGCCGACGCGACCAGGTCCATCTATGGATCTAGAGCACATTGTCACATCCCTAGCTTCTGGTGCTGCCTAGTGTTTGCATCATGTTTAAATTTTTGAAACTTGAACTGAGGAAATTTGGAAGCCTCAAAACTTAAATAAAAGAAGGGCAAAAACCCTAAAATCTCATTCATTGTTCCAAAATGCTCTTCTTAAATATTTGATAATTTTGGCAAAGGGTTCTGGTCCCAACCAAAATATTGAACATTTTTAAGGACTTAATCTTGGGACTTTGAATTTAAATCATTAGCTATTTGAATTTGAATTCTATTCATATAATTAGAATATAATTTCAAATACCCCTGAAATATTTTATGAGCTTTTGGAAAAGTCCATCTAGCAAAATAAAAATATTCAGAGGAGTTTTTGGCATCGTTTGAATTATTTTAAATTCAAAACAGTGGCAAAATAAATTTAAAAATAAAACAAACAGAAAATAAAACAGAGCACATACCTGGCCACTTACCTGGCCTTACCTGGTAGCCCACCAGCAGCCCAGTCCACCAGAGCCGGCCCAGCCCAACCTAGCAAGGGGCAGGTTTGTCTTCAACCCCTCGCCAGGAGGACAAGTCGTGGCAGAGCGCGCGTCGCCGGTCGCCACCTCCTGCTTCGACGTGTCCCAGCCGCCCCCGACCTCTCCAGTGCACCGTTGGAACGCCCTCGACCCCCTCAACCGCTATCCCTTCTCTCTGCTCGCTCTAGCTCTCTCCCTCTCTCGATTTGGAGCACCACCGAGAGCCACCGGAGGGCGCCACCGTCGCATCCATAGCCACCGGCCACCCCTCGCCCTTCCGATGAGCTCAGGAGCTCCGCCTCGACCCCCTCTTCCTCCCCACCGAGCCAAGCCCCTCGGGAAGCTTTGCATCGCCTCCATGCCATCATCTTCGTCCTCGACCGTTGCCGATGGTCGCCGCCGATTCGCCGTCACCCGTGCGTTCCCGAGCTCGTCGATGACCCCACCCGATGCGCTGTGAGATCCTCCGTCTTTCCCCCTCCTCCCCGAGCTCGTTCCTGTCCTCTAGCTATGCCAGCCGCCGTACCCGAGCACCGCCGTCCTCCATGGTCGTTGCTCTCGCAGCCACCGTGCGTCTCCGCTCGAGCTTGAGCCTTTGGCGTCCTCCTGGAGCAACGGCGAGTCCAACGGAACCCCTAACTAGCTCCCCCATGCACTGGAACCACGCGGCCGCCCATGCCCGAACTCCGGCCACCGCATCACTCGATGCCGTGCGCAACTCCGGCCACCCCAGCCTCTGCCACCGCCACCGTTGGATGCGCCACTCCACCCTCTCCCCGTAGCTGCTCCCTGCGCGCCAAAAGAGCCCCTGTAGGTGGTTCCCGACGTGCACCGCCGCATCTGGCCTCGCCGGCGTCATGACGCCGGCGGGTTTGACCATTGACCTTGACCGAGTGGGCCCAGGTTGACTCCCCCTGGGTCTATGACAAGTGGGGCCCGCTCTGCTAATTAACTAAGGTTAGCACTAACTAATATTAGTTAGTTGAACTAACTACTGACACGCAGGGCCCACAGGTCAGTTTGACCTGGACCAGGCCGTTGACCTGCTGACGTCACTATGAGGTCATGCTGACGCAATAATTCCTTTCTGGAATTTAAATAAATCTTAAATGATTTATTATTTTCAGAAAATGTCCTAAACTTCTAAAAATCATAGAAAATCAACCGTAACTCCAAATGAAATAATTTATATATGAAAAATGGTCAGAAAAATCCAATCTATCCATCTGTACCATTTCCATGCATGTTAGAACAACTTATAGCTGCTGATTAGCACAAATCATATAAATGACATTCTAATATCCACATATGGAGTTTGAATTTGAATCTTGGATTCAAACCAACTTCATTTAATCTGGGTTTAGCTGCATCAGCACAAATCAACAGCATATTGACATGTCACATTCATGCATCATATTGTGCATTGCATTGATTGTGCTCTTCCTTGTTTGCTGGTGGTTGCCCCCTCTCGATAGACGCGTTTCGACGATGTGATCGATGACACCAATGAAGAGCTATATTATCTTCAGAAGTGCCAGGCAAGCAAAACCCCCTTGTTCATTTCGGTACAACCCTACTCTCTTTTACTGCATTAGGACAACATCGATTCATCTGTTACTTGTTGCGGTAGCTGAACCCCTTTATCCTTTGCATGACCTGTCATTGCCACAGTAAATAGATGAAACCCACTAGCATGAGTAGGAGTTGTTTGAGCCCTGTTGTGCCTACTCATTCATGCTTGTTTGTCATGCCTGCTACTGCTTAGAGTTGAGTCAGGTCTGATTCATCGGGGATGAATCGGAGGTGTGTGAACATGTCCTACCGTTGAGAGCTAAGTGTGTGAACACATTTTGGTAAAGGTAGCGGTGAGAGGCCATGTAGGAGTACATGGTGGGTTGTCTCATTGCAGCCGTCTTCAGGAACTGAGTTCTGTGTTTGTGATCCATGACCAGTTACTACCACACATTGGGTTCCGGTAACTCGACCCCTCTCGACTTATTAATCAACATGATCTCTATCCAGGAGTTGCAACTAGTTTCTGGTGTTTGTAGGTAGTGTTAGTAGTCTACCAAGTGGCACCCGGTACAGGTGGGCTTGGGACAGACTAGGCACAGTGGCCCGGTGTACCAAGTAGCACCCGGATGGTGGGCTTGGGAACCCTGCACACATCGTTTGGGGCCGTGAGCGACACCCCGGCCGGATCTCCTTGCGGATGGAACCCGAATAGGTGATAAACCTAGACGAGAGACTTGTGTGGTTAGTCAGGTCGTGGCCGGCTCCCTCGCCAGGCTTCCGCTTGAAGGTTGCCGAGACACACGAGGTGTACATGGCGGTAAGTGGCGAGAGCGTGTGTGAAGAAGTACACCCCTGCAGGGTTAATATGATCTATTCGAATAGCCGTGTCCGCGGTAAAGGACTTCTGGGTTGCCTGTACAGTTCATAGACAAGTGAAAGTGGATACTCTAAAATACGCAAGATAAGCGTGAGTGCTATGGATGGCGTTCTCGTAGGGAGACGAGAGCGGATCCATAGTGGTGTATTGATATGGTGAATATGTGGACTCGTGTGCGCCACCTCAAAAGAGTTACTTGCAGTCGTGGTTCAGGATAGCCACCGAGTCAAAGCTGGCTTGCTGCAGTTAAACCCCACCATCCCCTTTGTTGATAATGATGCATATGTAGTTAGATCTGATGTAAGTCTTGCTGGGTACATTTGTACTCACGTTGCTTAATTTATGTTTTTGCAGAGAGACTTCAGTCTCGCTAGTAATACCGCGTGGACTTCGACGTTTAGCTTGTTACCTCAGCTATGATCTTGTGCCTTCGGCAGGATCTCGTAGATAGACAGGCTTCTCAGCCTTTTTCATTTGTAGATGTCTGTACTCAGACATGTTAAGCTTCCGCTTCTGTTTTGATTTGTATGCTCTGATTGTTGGGTCATGAGACTCATGATTGTAATATCTCGCTCCTCGGAGCCTATTGAATAAATACTTGAGTTGTAAAGTCATGTTGTGATGCCATGTTGTATTTGCACATATCGAGCATATTGTGTGTATGTTATTGAAATGCTTGGTATGTGTGGGATCTGACTATCTAGTTGTTTATCCTTAGTAGCCTCTCTTACCGGGAAATGTCTCCTAGTGTTTCCACTGAGCCATGGTAGCTTGCTACTGCTCCGGAACACTTAGGCTGGCCGGCATGTGTCCTTCTTCGTTCCAGTGTCTATCCCCTCGGCGAAATGTCACGCGATGAATTTCGGAGTCCTGTTAGCCCGCTACAACCCGGTTCACCGGAGTCCTGCTAGCCCAGTGCTACAGCCTGGATTCACTCGCTGATGACCGACACGTTCGTTGTTGGGTCATGTATGCCTGTCCCTGTAAGTTAGTGCCACTTTGGGTTCACGACTAGCCATGTCAGCCCGGGTTCTTTGTCATATGGATGCTAGCGGCACTATCATATACGTGAGCCAAAAGGCGCAAACGGTCCCGGGCCAGGTAAGGTGGCACCCGTGGAATACCGTGCGTGAGGCCGCAAAGTGATATGATGTGTTACATGCTAGATCGGTGTGACTCAGGATCGGGGTCCTGATAGCTTTGGTATCAGAGCCTGACTGCCTATAGGATTACCATGCCAAACTGGTCGAAGTTGAGTCTAGAAATGCTTTAGTTATATAAGGGAATTGATTGTGGGATGGAACATAAGGCTCTTTTTACTCCTTATACCTTATGCCCTTCTGATCTGAGTCATCTTATCTTTCCTACGGGGATTAAGGAACTAGGCTTTCTCTTCTCTCTATCAGGATCACATGTTACTAATCTGTAGACTTATAAGATTGTTGGATTTAAGCCTCAGTTCAGTTCCTACTACCTCTGTATGTTAATTGTTGATCTCAAAACCTTGATATTGTGCTTCTGAATGGCTATGCCACCATTTTTTTGTAGCATGTCTCCAATATTTCGAGCATTTACAGCCGTTATGCTGTCCGAGTCATCCCAGGTTTCTAAACAATCTGATGCATTTGCAAAATCCTTTCCCTCTGGTTTCGATGTTCCTTTATGCCAGCTCAATCACACTAGTTGTTGAGTTGAGGTATTCTTTTGCCTTGACATTTATGTTGGAGTTATTATTATGACCCTAGGTGTCTTAGGGGATCATCTAGTAGTCTAGCCATGTTTTGTGATCCCAGTGTGATGACTCTGGCCATCATTCTCGAGAGCATCTCGTGATGCCATTTAGTAGTAGGTATTCTATTCCTGGGTTTTCGAACCAAGATTCACCATACTTGCTTCATGTTGATAGTTTCTGCTCGTTCCTTTAGGTTATTAGCAACCTTTGCAATAGTCCTCGAAGTTCGTGGTATTTCCTTCTTTCAAATACTATGAACCACTTAATGGCAGAAGTTTGTTGGATCAGAAGATCACAACAGGAGTGCCCTCGATGAGTTCTCCATTCTATATTGCGACTCTGCCAGATCTACCTTCTCCGCATGGGTTATCCGGAAGAAACCTATTGAACTTGGTTCGACATGCTAATCCATGCATCCACAACTCAGGAAACCATATGTTCATTTGAGTTGTTCCTCTTTAGTTGTTTTATGACCTTCGTCTATCGATTGATAGTCAAGAGTATGCGTGCATTTGTTCATTGATGCCTGTCACTCTTGTGGTCCGTCAAGCCATTCTATTCCGGAATGACTAGGAGAAACAAACTCCAGTACCTCATCCATATCCAGGATTGGGTCAAAGCAGTTGTATCCCGCAGATCAGGTGCAATCCAGCTTCTGGTCTGTTCTACCTTGAAGTATTACCTTCTTTACATCAGGATTTTCGTGAGAATTGCACCACCTCTTGTGAATTCTTGACATAGTGATACTTCTCGCCATCCTTTTTCATTCCTCGGTTCCATGTTGTTGCAGCCGGAGTGCTGAAAAGTGAATCATGATGTGTGAACTCAATACTCCTAGCAACCCCGTTGCCTGGTAGTTAATGGACAATAATTTCATTCTTAGTGTGTTGGTTCTTGAATCATCATTCTAAGATAGATCATGCTACCTAGTCCTTATTTCCGGTGCACCTTTCGATCAATGAGTTGGGGCTATGCCAATCCCTTGCTTATTTGATCATCTCGTCTTGCCCTGAAAAGCAAGATTGATCTCGAGCTTAGCAACATATCGGTGGATCGTGATTTTCCGAATATCTTCTCGGAAGTGTTACCAGGATGTCACCTGACCGCTATGTTGAGTTCGTGATCAAGTTGGTTTCTTGTAAACCACCCCCTTCTCCAAGAATCTGTGTTGGATACCCTGAGCTAGTTGGATAAGCTAAACAACAACTTGGAGAGTTGGAAGGTAAAAGCTTGTCCAACTCAGTTCATTCCTAAGGGATATCTTGTATGTGTGTTGAAGAAAGATGATATCTTCATCAATTGATCCTCATGACCAGTTGTTGGACCTATTGTCTTTCCAAAACTTTGATTTGAGTATGGGTTATCCTCAAATCAAATCAGAACCAACGATGTTCGTAATGTTGTCTTACTCGTGGTTGATCCCTCGAGCATACACTATTATATTTTTTTGGGTCTGACCAATACTATCACTTGTTCTCATAATTATGGAGTTCCATTTTATGGAAACCAGGATGAATTGTTGTTAAGCCCATCGACAACATCCTTATCCCCTCCATGATTTGTGTTGAACATCCAGCTAGTATTGGAAACTTATATAAGCATTGTCTTCATGTTCCGTGCATGAAGCATATGTTTGGATGAAAGAAGTGACTTCCTTTGATTCACGTGCATTTGATATAAGTTGCCGTCGTGAATTCGAGAACGTTTGTTTTTGCTCCTCTGGAATCATCCCAAGTCGGTCATGCATGTGCAAAGTATACTATGGTTTGGTAGATTAATTACCTCCACTCCGTGTGTGTTCCGTAGCACCCCAAGCCACTGACTGATTTGTTCAGGAAAAGGAGTTAAGTGTTAATCCATGGTAATGCACAAGACTCTGATATCCCTGATGATGGTTCCCTACCAGAACTCGGTAGTGTTTTATGGTAAGACTACCATGTGATCATGTTTGTCTGGGACAGCGTGTTCACATGTGTGTAGCAGAACCAGCTCATGTTTTGGAGCTTGCTATCGTAGTTCATTTTCCGAGAATCTCGCAACGTCATTTCATTGATTTGTGTTGCAAACTTTCATTTTTTCTTCCTAGACTCGATGAGTCTGGATTATTCTGACACCAACCAGATCTGAATCTCAGGCAGATATGATGGTTGGAACATTTCCCAAGAACTATAATATTGGTCCCTCGATAACTGGTAAAGTGGATGTTGTGGCCAGCACCACCCAGCCGAAGGACCTATTATTGTAGTATCTTGATTGAAGAAGTTGGCCACCTTCCCATAAGGACTTCGTAGGATTTACTCCCTAGTTGTGCCTTATGATTTTTGTGTTCCCGAAGTCCGACCTTACTTGATGTTCTAGATATCAAACCATATGAATGGGATACACTAGCACATCAAGGAGAACATTAGAAGCGGAGTGCTAAATGTCTCTCGGTCGATCATCCAGATTTTGTTTCCTTGGCCTCGCTAAGGTGAAATCTGAGAAGGTGTTATCCTCCTTTGCATCTGCATCTTCCACCGGTATTCATCATGGTAGTATGTTGTGTTGCCAGGATCCTTGACACGGATGTTGGTAAAACCTTGATGAATATGGAAATGCTCAAGTTCTTGAGAGCACGCGCAAGCGCTAGGTGTTATCATCGGCACTAACTGGGTTTGCTCTCAGCTTCCTCGGTTATGCTATAACTTCTCAAACAGTGGACTCACTCTCTACTGTTGAGCTTCTTCCAAGTTACTAAAATCATCCCTTGTGTTGTTTTCAACAAGGTAATCCACATCATCCATTCTAGCCGAGTGTGTCGTTCTCCTGAACTCTATCAAACGATCGTTCATAATTTGCCGTAGGTTGGTATAAAGAGTTTCAATGATCTCTGAATTAAAGGTAATTCTTTTTGCCACTTAAGGGGATATATTTACGAGTCACCATCCCTAAGGTGTCTCGTTGTCATATCATGGCAACTCAACCCTCGCTATCTTGAAACCATTCACCACCCCCTCAAGTGTGGAATTGTTGTCAACCTAGTGAACCCTTGTCATCTGTCTCACTCCAATTCTTCAGATCTATGCTTCGTGTCTCAGCTCGAGAGATGTGCCAATGTCTCATCCCATGAGTTGATCCTGAGTTGTTCGATCTTCGAGAAGATCGATCCTTCTAGAGTTTTCCTTTCCTCTTCTTGTCATGATTAGCTGGAGTTCTCAGAGGAAGACGTCGAGACAATGATGGTGATGAAATCAACATTCTTTTGAAGTGCAACCTGGATCGTGAAGATTTCGTTAGTTGCGTTTTCCCCTTCATCTTACCCTACGCTTGAATCTTGGGACGAGATTCTTGTTTAGTGGGGGCGAGTTGTCACATCCCTAGCTTCTGGTGCTGCCTAGTGTTTGCATCATGTTTAAATTTTTGAAACTTGAACTGAGGAAATTTGGAAGCCTCAAAACTTAAATAAAAGAAGGGCAAAAACCCTAAAATCTCATTCATTGTTCCAAAATGCTCTTCTTAAATATTTGATAATTTTGGCAAAGGGTTCTGGTCCCAACCAAAATATTGAACATTTTTAAGGACTTAATCTTGGGACTTTGAATTTAAATCATTAGCTATTTGAATTTGAATTATATTCATATAATTAGAATATAATTTCAAATACCCCTGAAATATTTTATGAGCTTTTGGAAAAGTCCATCTAGCAAAATAAAAATATTCAGAGGAGTTTTTGGCATTGTTTGAATTATTTTAAATTCAAAACAGTGGCAAAATAAATTTAAAAATAAAACAAACAGAAAATAAAACAGAGCACATACCTGGCCTTACCTGGTAGCCCACCAGCAGCCCAGTCCACCAGAGCCGGCCCAGCCCAACCTAGCAAGGGGCAGGTTTGTCTTCAACCCCTCGCCAGGAGGACAAGTCGTGGCAGAGCGCGCGTCGCCGGTCGCCACCTCCTACTTCGACGTGTCCCAGCCGCCCCCGACCTCTCCAGTGCACCGTTGGAACACCCTCGACCCCCTCGACCGCTATCCCTTCTCTCTGCTCGCTCTAGCTCTCTCCCTCTCTCGATTTGGAGCACCACCGAGAGCCACCGGAGGGCGCCGCCGTTGCATCCATAGCCACCGGCCACCCCTCGCCCTTCCGCTGAGCTCAGGAGCTCCGCCTCGACCCCCTCTTCCTCCCCACCGAGCCAAGCCCCTCGGGAAGCTCTGCATCGCCTCCACGCCATCGTCTTCGTCCTCGACCGTTGCCGATGGTCGCCGCTGATTCGCCGTCACCCGTGCGTTCCCGAGCTCGTCGATGACCCCACCCGATGCGCTGTGAGATCCTCCATCTTTCCCCCTCCTCCCCGAGCTTGTTCCTGTCCTCTAGCTATGCCAGCCGCCGTACCCGAGCGCCGCCGTCCGCCATGGTCGTTGCTCTCGCAGCCACCGTGCGTCTCCGCTCGAGCTTGAGCCTTCGGCGTGCTCCTGGAGCAACGGCGAGTCCAACGGAACCCCTAACTAGCTCCCCCATGCACTGGAACCACGCGGCCGCCCATGCCCGAACTCCGGCCACCGCATCACTCGATGCTGTGCTCAACTCCGGCCACCCCAGCCTCTGCCACCGCCACCGTTGGATGCGCCACTCCACCCTCTCCCCGTAGCTGCTCCCTGCGCGCCAAAAGAGCCCCTGTAGGTGGTTCCCGACGTGCACCGCCGCGTCTGGCCTCGCCGGCGTCATGACGCCGGCGGGTTTGACTATTGACCTTGACCGAGTGGGCCCAGGTTGACTCCCCCTGGGTCTATGACAAGTGGGGCCCGCTCTGCTAATTAACTCAGGTTAGCACTAACTAATATTAGTTAGTTGAACTAACTACTGACACGCAGGGCCCACAGGTCAGTTTGACCTGGACCAGGCCGTTGACCTGCTGACGTCACTATGAGGTCATGCTGACGCAATAATTCCTTTCTGGAATTTAAATAAATCTTAAATGATTTATTATTTTCAGAAAATGTCCTAAACTTCTAAAAATCATAGAAAATCAACCGTAACTCCAAATGAAATAATTTATATATGAAAAATGGTCAGAAAAATCCAATCTATCCATCTGTACCATTTCCATGCATGTTAGAACAACTTATAGCTGCTGATTAGCACAAATCATATAAATGACATTCTAATATCCACATATGGAGTTTGAATTTGAATCTTGGATTCAAACCAACTTCATTTAATCTGGGTTTAGCTGCATCAGCACAAATCAACAACATATTGCCATGTCACATTCATGCATCATATTGTGCATTGCATTGATTGTGCTCTTCCTTGTTTGCCTGTGATTGCCCCCTCTCGAAAGACGCGTTTCGACGATGTGATCGATGACACCAATGAAGAGCTATATTATCTTCAGAAGTGCCAGGCAAGAAAAACCCCCTTGTTCATTCCGATACAACCCTACTCTCTCGCTCCTGCTCTCTTTTACTGCATTAGGACAACACCGATTCATCTGTTACTTGTTGCGGTAGCTGAACCCCTTTATCCTTTGCATGACCTGTCATTGCCACAGTAAATAGATGAAACCCACTAGCATGAGTAGGAGTTGTTTGAGTCCTGTTGTGCCTACTCATTCATGCTTGTTTGTCATGTCTGCTACTGCTTAGAGTTGAGTCAGGTCTGATTCATCGGGGATGAATCGGAGGTGTGTGAACATGTCCTACCGTTGAGAGCTAAGTGTGTGAACACATTTTGGTAAAGGTAGCGGTGAGAGGCCATGTAGGAGTACATGGTGGGTTGTCTCATTGCAGCCGTCTTCAGGAACTGAGTTCTGTGTTTGTGATCCATGACCAGTTACTACCACACATTGGGTTCCGGTAACTCGACCCCTCTCGACTTATTAATCAACATGATCTCTGTCCAGGAGTTGCAACTAGTTTCTGGTGTTTGTAGGTAGTGTTAGTAGTCTACCAAGTGGCACCCGGTACAGGTGGGCTTGGGACAGACTAGGCACAGTGGCCCGGTGTACCAAGTAGCACCCGGATGGTGGGCTTGGGAACCCTGCACACATCGTTTGGGGCCGTGAGCGACACCCCGGCCGGATCTCCTTGCGGATGGAACCCGAATAGGCGATAAACCTGGATGAGAGACTTGTGTGGTTAGTCAGGTCGTGGCCGACTCCCTCGCCAGGCTTCCGCTTGAAGGTTGCTGAGATACACGAGGTGTACATGGCGGTAAGTGGCGAGAGCGTGTGTGAAGAAGTACACCCCTGCAGGGTTAATATGATTTATTCGAATAGCCGTGTCCGCGATAAAGGACTTCTGGGTTGCCTGTACAGTTCATAGACAAGTGAAAGTGGATACTCTAAAATACGCAAGATAAGCGTGAGTGCTATGGATGGCGTTCTCGTAGGGAGACGAGAGCGGATCCATAGTGGTGTATTGATATGGTGAATATGTGGACTCGTGTGCGCCACCTCAAAAGAGTTACTTGCAGTCGTGGTTCAGGATAGCCACCGAGTCAAAGCTGGCTTGCTGCAGTTAAACCCCACCATCCCCTTTGTTGATAATGATGCATATGTAGTTAGATCTGATGTAAGTCTTGCTGGGTACATTTGTACTCACGTTGCTTAATTTATGTTTTTGCAGAGAGACTTCAGTCTCGCTAGTAATACCGCGTGGACTTCGATGTTTAGCTTGTTACCTCAGCTACGATCTTGTGCCTTCGGCAGGATCTCGTAGATAGATAGGCTTCTCAGCCTTTTTCATTTGTAGATGTCTGTACTCAGACATGTTAAGCTTCCGCTTGCGTTTTGATTTGTATGCTCTGATTGTTGGGTCATGAGACTCATGATTGTAATATCTCGCTCCTCGGAGCCTATTGAATAAATACTTGAGTTGTAGAGTCATGTTGTGATGCCATGTTGTATTAGCACATATCGAGCATATTGTGTGTATGTTATTGAAATGCTTGGTATGTGTGGGATCTGACTATCTAGTTGTTTATCCTTAGTAGCCTCTCTTACCGGGAAATGTCTCCTAGTGTTTCCACTGAGCCATGGTAGCTTGCTACTGCTCCGGAACACTTAGGCTGGCCGGCATGTGTCCTTCTTCGTTCCAGTGTCTGTCCCCTCGGGGAAATGTCACGCGATGAATTCCGGAGTCCTGTTAGCCCGCTACAGCCCAGTTCACCGGAGTCCTGCTAGCCCAGTGCTACAGCCTGGATTCACTCGCTGATGACCGACACGTTCGTTGTTGGGTCATGTATGCCTGTCCCTGTAAGTTAGTGCCACTTTGGGTTCACGACTAGCCATGTCAGCCCGGGTTCTTTGTCATATGGATGCTAGCGGCACTATCATATACGTGAGCCAAAAGGCGCAAACGGTCCCGGGCCAGGTAAGGTGGCACCCATGGAATACCGTGCGTGAGGCCGCAAAGTGATATGATGTGTTACATGCTAGATCGGTGTGACTCAGGATCGGGGTCCTGACACACATGCTCCGGTGCAGGATTACGGTCACCAAAACGATCAGACAGATCGAATACCAGTTCGAAATCAACACCGGACACAACAACAGTCAACAGCATGCCACAACATGTCCAGATACAGAGGGGTTGTGCACGCTCTGTGCTTCACCGAAGAGGTACTGGATCACGAATTTCCATAGGGATTCAAACCCGTGAACATAGAGGCATATGACGGAACGACAGACCCTGGGGTCTGGATTGAGGATTTTATCCTTCATATCCACATGGCTCGTGGGGACGACCTGCACGGCATCAAATACATTCCCCTCAAGTTGAAGGGGTCAGCTCGGCACTGGTTGAAAAGCCTCCCCGAAAATTCAATCGGAAGCTGGGAAGAACTTGAGGATGCTTTCAGGGCCAATTTTCAAGGGACCTATGTCCGACCTCCGGACACTGACGATTTAAGTCACATAATACAACAGCCCGGAGAGTCCGCCCGTAAGCTTTGGAACAGATTTCTCACTAAGAAGAATCAAATTGTTGATTGTCCGGATGTCGAAGCCCTAGCGGCCTTCAAGCACAGCATCCGAGACGAGTGGCTCGCCAGACACCTCGGCCAAGAAAAGCCGAGGACAATGGCAGCCTTAACAAGCCTTATGACCCGCTTCTGCGCGGGTGAGGACAGCTGGTTGGCCCGTAGAGGCACCAGCGACCCGGGCACATCCGAAATTAGGGATGGCAATGGGAAGCCATGGCACAACAAAAACAAGCATCGAAACAAGGAAGAAAGTCCAGACAACACGGCGGTCAACGCCGGGTTCAGGGGCTCTCGACCCGGTTAACAAAAGAAGCCATTTAAAGGCAGCAAAGAGGGACCGTCCGGCCTGAACAAAGTCCTGGACAGATTGTGCCAAATTCATGGCACCCCCTAAAAATCTGCGAACCACACTCACAGAGAATGATGGGTCTTTAAGCAGGCTCGCAAGTTAAATGCCGAACACAAGGGAAGGGAAACGCCAAGTGAAGACGAGGATGAGCCTCGCCAGCCGAACACTGGGGGACAGAAAAAATTCCTACCAGAAGTAAAAACAGTAAACATGATCTACGCGACTCATATACCAACAAGAAGGCGCAAACGCGCGCTAAGAGACGTATACGCTGTAGAGCCTGTTGCCCCCAAACTCAACCCCTAGTCGGCCTGCCCGATCACTTTTGATCACAGGGACCACCCGAATGGTATCCGGCATGGAGGATCGGCCGCCTTGGTACTCGACCCAATAATAGATGGATACCACCTCACTCGTGTCCTCATGGACGGCGGCAATAGTCTCAATCTAATATATCAGGACACTGTCTGCAAGATGGGGATAGACCCATCCAGAATCAGTCAAAGTAACACCACCTTTAAAGGGGTGATACCAGGCGTTGAGGCCTGCTGCAGGGGCTCCCTCGTATTAGAGGTGACATTTGGTTCTCCCGACAACTCCAGAAGCGAAGAATTACTCTTCGCCATAGCTACCCTCTGAAGCGGTTATCATGCATTGCTCGGAAGAACGGCCTTCGCTCGCTTCAACGCAATACCACACTACGCCTACCTTAAACTCAAGATGCCCGGTCCACGTGGCGTCATCACCGTTAGTGGAAACATAGAGCGTTCCTTACACACGGAAGAGTATGTGGTGGCTCTAGCAGCCGGACACTAAGTGGCCTCTCCTATCAGAACGCATGATCAGTCGTTAAGACCACGGACACGGTTAGACGAGTCCGGCGCACCACCGTCGGTAACAGCCCAGATAAAACCTGAGCTGGGTGCTATACACGTAATCCCATAGAGGGCACCAGGGGCTGCAAACATGCAATAAAGCCCACCCTTTGGCTTGACCTTATTGACATGCCAATGTCTTACACTTCTACTATCTATTGATAATAACCAACTCTTCGCACGCTTACGCCATACTCTTTTACATGAGTTTTCCTTTTTACAGACACCATTCGTGCGACACCCTACCAGGAAACAGCACTACGGAGACAAAGGCGCAGACGTGCAGCAGGGCCCTTCTCAAAGGTTTCTCTTTAGATTAAGCCCCTGTGTAAACCTTCTTTATTGTCTCTTGTTGCTTGACATCCCATGGGTACTCAATACATCCACAGGGGATACTGGCGTTATTGGCATTTCGCGACGATAGACTAACGCATGTACCTGGAAATACAGGGATCATAATCAAGGGCGCTACTCAGCCCAGTATATGTTACAAAGTCTGAATACCTTCGGGAGTGTTCGGCGTCGCGAGTTCGGCCTTATATGCATCAGCTCCGAATCATGTCTTTGCTCAAATGTTGGGTTTGCCCGGCTCCTGGGTTTGCTGCCTTACGTTCCGCTTCTATCGGCTAAGGCGGCCAAAGGAGAACTACTGCGATTGTGCCCTGGTTATTCCGGATGAGCACCTCAGTAGAGAAAGCCGAAAACTGACTGTCATGATATAGCGAGAGATTGGTCAACCACTCGAGGACTCATCGGAATCTTTGGGATTCCTCCGCATTAACGAAGGGCCACTTCCCGGTCATGTACATACGCGCTCGTATCCGGATGCACGCGAAGGTACCAGGGGCTACATAGTAGCCCCACCGTCAAACTCCTATGGCTAAGTGAAAGTGTTAAAGCTATATAGTCTGGTTGCCTAGTTCGACGTGCGATCACCTCCTTAATGGACCAAGACGTTGGATCAAGTGTGATTATGCACATTTTTCGAACACCCCCGCATTGTATGCGTGGGGGCTGAAGCCAACGACTGCTAACTTTCAGGTTATATATATATATACATCAAACGACCGCACAGGAGGCACAATAACACTTTCGGGCGAAAGTATAAACATAGCCTCTATAATCAAAATAGAATTGTTTTTACAATTGAACGGCTTGTCACTCGAACATGACACTCTTCGAGCACTAAGCCTCTATTAAACGAGCACCTTCTGTCACCTGCTCAAAATAGTGCTCGGCTGGATCCTGGCTTCCTGCCGGATTCTGGGTTGCAATGATGGTGGCCTCCATATCCGCCCAATATGTTTTAACATCGGAAAGAGACATCCGCGCACCCTCTATGCACGCCGACCTCTTCATGGCATCGATTCATGATACGGCGCCAAGGAATTGTTGCACTAAACCAAAAGAGTTGTCCGGCCTCGGTCCCTTCGAACATAGATGGTCTATTACAGACCTCATTGCAAGACTAGACAACCTATGGAGCTCGGCCACAGTGGCCATCCTTTCACTCAATGGCAACGGGCGCGTTGGAGCACTGAATTGCGACCAGAACAACCTTTCTACTTCACTATCTTTCTGGTCCTTGAAAAACTTGGTTGCATCAGCCGTACTTTTTGCCAGATCCGCATACGCATCTGCAGCGCTCCAGAGCCGATCCAGAGGAGCGTACTTTGGATCTAAGAACTACATCCGCAACAAATAGGGGTTTCCAGCCGCGATTTCTCCGGCATGTCGAAGCTCCTCCCGCACGTCCCTAATTTCGGAACGCGTCTCCTTAGCCACATCAAGGGCCTTCTTCAGGTCAGCCGACTTTGCCTGATTCTCCTTTTCAAGGAGCTCATACCGGTCGGCGGCGTCTCTCAGCTCCACAGCCATCTCGGCTATTTTATCTTCACTTCGGCAATGAGCAGCATGTTCGGCACTCAAATCTTCGGCCGCCTTTAGGGAAACCGCATTGCTAGCCCGGGCTTGTTCCTTGGCTATGGCAAGTTCCGCCCTCAGGGCCTCCACGGCAGCAGCTCCGCCTGCAGCCAAAGCATATCACATTAACATTATGCTCCTCCTAATATTTCCTATAACAAATGAGAAAAAAAAGAGCACATACTTTGTGACTCGTCAAGCCGCTCGTTTACCAGTGTGATGTCGGCGTCCACCACATCAATCTGTCGCCTCGGTTCGGCGAATTCAGCGGTCCGGTCTACCACCGGACCCTTAGCCACCTGCGCATGAATGCAGTGCGATCATTACTTGAGAGTGTGATCCTCCGTTTGCCGCCTAGGGCTGGCAACCAGAGTCTCAGGGGCTACTATCTATACGGAGCACACCTAGCGCGTGCGGTACAACCAAAAAATTACGTACTTCATTATGTACCTCAAAGCCTTTGAGCAGGCTCGTAAAAGCCTCATTCAACCCGCTTGTGGCAGATGAAATCTTCTCAAACACCGTTCCCATTAATGCACGATGATCCTCCGAGAGAGCAGCTTGCTTCAGAAGGCCCGTCAGCGTGTCCGGCCGGTCGCCGGACTGTACCGGACCCTTCTTATTGCCCCTCGTGGGAGCCGAATGCTCCGGGATCAGGGCGGCCGAAGTGTTAGCTTCTAGCCTCGGCAAATCTGGACTCCTCTGTGACGACACCTCGGGGTCGCCCACTCCATGGGGCGAAGAGGCAGGTGGGGTTTCACTCTCTATCATCTCCGGAAGAAGATCCCCCGAAGATGAACTCTGTCAAGAAGAGCTAATAGCCGGACTGCAAACGATGAATCATGGTTATTGTTCTCGGAGGAGGAAGCAGTAGCTTTGTATTTACGATTAACTTATAGCTCGGTGGAGGGCTGGCCCGTTTGCGGGCATGGCACGGTGAAGACGCCCTCCGGGGTAGGGCCCCTGGTGAAGTTTTCTTCGCTTGTCTTGGCACCTCCGTTTCCAAGTCTTCGGAGGCGGCCCTCTTCTTCCCATGGAGGGAGGAGACCTTAGATTCCCCTCCCCAGCTGTTCTCCTTCGTGGAGACAGTAATTCCCCCGGTTTGGATGTGCAGTGTGTGAAGCTCTGCTTCTCTATTCTTCCCTTTGTCTTTCCCCGAGGGCACTTGACTTAGCACACGTCTAGGCATCCTGGCTATTGCAAGACTAGGCGAGCCTTCGGGAAGTGGTGTCGGACACCTGATTCTCTCTGCCTTGCTGAGCCAATCCTGGCCGCGGATGGTTTTCAAAATAACGTTGTGATAAATATAAACAAAGTGTTCGGTTTCAGGGTTACTTACTTGAGTATCTGGGCGGTTGCAGCTCAGGCCCGCATCCTCGATGGTGTCCGGACACTTTACTTGTGGTCCGAAGAATAACCTATACATCCCTTTGAGCGTCAGGCTGAAGAAGTGCTGAATAGTTCATGGACCTTCTGGGTTGAACTCCCACATCCGGAGGGGCCGACGTTTGCACGACAAGATCCGTCGGGCCAGCATCACCTGAATTATGTTAACGAGACTGATGTCCCTCTCAAGAAGCTCCCGAATGCGGCTCTGCAGTGTCGGTACGTCATTAGCAAGCCCCCAGTCCAGTCCCACGTTGGCCCATGATGCCAGTTGAGGCAGAGGCCCCGAGCGGAAGTCGGGGGGTAGCCGCCCACTTTGTGCCTCTGGGAGCTGTGACGGAGAACCACCTCCGCTGCCATAGATCGGACACCTCCAGGAAGAAGCCCTCTGGCCATGGGGCATTGGCATTTCTGCTTATTGCAGTGCCTCCGCACTCCGCGTGTCGCCCCTCGATCGCCTTCGGCTTTACATTGAAGGTCTTGAGCCATAAGCCGAAGTGCGGGGTGATGTGGAGGAAGGCTTCACACACAACGATAAATGACGAGATGTGAAGGATGGAGTCCGGAGCTAGATCATGAAAATCTAGCCCGTAATAGAACAAGAGCCCTCTCACGAAGGGATCGAGGGTGAAGCCTAAGCCACAGAGGAAGTGATAAACAAATATGACGCTCTCGTTGGGCTCAGGAGCGGGGATGACCTGCCCTGGAGCAGGAAGCCTGTGCTTGATGTCGGCGGTCAGATATCTGGCCTCCCTAAGCTTTGCAATGTCCTCCTCTATGACAGAGGAGGCCATTCACCGGCCTTGAAGGTTGGATCCAGACATGATTGAAGATCCGAAGTGCCTAAGCTTGAGCTTCGGGTGTTGGAACTCGAGATGCGGAAAGGCGCAAGCGTGGTAAGAGAGAGGGATAGGCCTCGGCCCCTCTATAAAGGGGGTGAATATCAAGCATCCTCAGCGTAACCGTTTAGGACTTGCCTGAAAACACAGAGTCATACCAACAGGCGTAGTGGGGTTGCCCGCACCCGTATTGATGGGAATTCCGCAATAAGGGGGACACGATCTCTTCTTCGACAAGGTGTGCCAATAAAACCGCCTTGCTGTGCGTGGCAGGCTGAGAAAAACCGATTCATATTGAGCCAGGCCGTGGCGTGAGAGCACACCGTGAAAAATTGTCAGCAGATTAGATTTGTAAAGTGTTATGATCTCTACGGTGGTGTGTGAAAATTATCTTACAGAGCCGGACATGATCCTTAATCTACCTTGGAATACTTGGAGATGGAACCTGCCTTGCAATGCCGAAGACAATCTGCGCTCCGAACTCATCGTCATTGAAGCCTGGTTCAGGGGCTACTGAGGGAGTCCTGGATAAGGGCGTATCCGGACAGCCGGACTATATACTTTGGCCGGACTGTTGGACTATGAAGATACAAGACTCAAGATTTCATCCCGTGTCCGGATGGGGCTCTCCTTTGCATGGAAGACAAGCTTGGCGATCCGGATGTTAGATCTCCTTCTTTGTAACCGACTCTGTGTAACCCTAGCCTCCTCCGGTGTCTATATAAACCAGAGGGTTTAGTCCGTAGGAGGAGAACAATCATAACAATAGGCTAGCTCCTAGGGTTTAGCCTCTATGATCTCGTGGTAGATCAACTCTTGTAATACTCATATCATCAAGATCAATCAAGCAGGAAGTAGAGTATTACCTCCATCGAGAGGGCCCGAACCTAGGTAAACATCATGTCCCCTACCTCCTGTTACCATTAGCCTTAGACGCACAGTTCGGGACCCCCTACCCGAGATCCGCTGGTTTTGACACCGACAGTCATGCCCTTATCAAATGACTTCGGTCATAACTTCACCCTTGGCTGATGAGGTCAAAGTTACACAGAAGGGTGATGATGGACACTTGAGTGCGATAATTAATTCTGCGCTCTATAGTGCACACGGTGGAAGAAACCAATTGTGTGCAATAATGTCGAAGATCGCAGTCGATTTAGCTATACAGATCGTGTGCTGTGAGATCGACAAGGTAAACTGATTCAGGAATGGTTAAAAAAAGCTAAGACCATTGCATATTAAGGTCAAAATAGTGCTAGCAATATACGAGTCTCATACAATGCCATTTCAACGGTTGTACCACAAAAGCTCGAAATGTTACAAGGTTCAACTTCCAGAGTTATATGGCTCAAATTTGAAGATTACAAGGTTCAAACTGATATTAGAAATTAAATCCAGCTCATCAGCTGCAAACGCTTGCGTTGATCCACTGGACATGGATATCAGAGGTTCAAACTAATATCACCGCTTCTAAGTATGGCTTCGAAACCTCACAATTTTTGCAAAGGGGTTAGCCACTGAGAAGTCATGTATGGGGTTGACAAGATGACTTCCGATTACTCTGTCATTTGAAGTTCCAAAATGAAATTCAACATTTTTCGAGCCTACTCCATTCTGCCGTAGGCCCCGGCGCTGATCAACAAACCATTCATTTTTGTGAAATTAATGTAGGGCAAACCTCATTTCCTTCAGCACCCTTGCTCTGAGAACAAAGAACCTGGCGAATATAATCTCCGGTAAGGTCACTCGGTAGGAGTTCAAAGTAATTTCTGAGAGATGCAGATCTAGGCATTCGACGTGATTGTTATATTGTATACATTATCCACCACTGGGCCTAATCTTATCTGCAAAAGAAGAAACGTGTTAGTGCCTACATGCAGTTTTGAACATTACTACAGGCCTAGCTATTTGGTTTGCAGGATTTGTAAAATGCACTAACATGCCATCTTCGATCTGAGATGATTAACATGAGCATTTGATTACATTCTAGAAAAATGTAGCCTTCTTCACAAGAGGTTGGAGTGCATGAAAAGTTCCTTAAGAAAATTAGTACCAATGAATCCAAAGGAGAAATGCTTATTGAGTGTAACCATATGGATCAAGCAACCAATATTGGGGGGGGGGCATGTATGTACTGAAATCCTCCAAAAGAACCTTCAGAAATCATAGTACATTGTCATTGTAAACTTGGAAAAAGGTGTCACAAATTGAACTACCTTATGGTTAACATTTAACATGAAAGGAACATCACCTCGATATATAGCTTCTCCAGGCATGGAAAGCATGTCAGGAAACTAACAACTTGCTCCAGGTCGGGCCCGATAGATTCTAGTGCCCAGACCTTCACTGTGTGTGATGTCTACTACACAACCTTCTTCTTGTAGACGTTGTTGGGCCTGCAAGTGCACAGGTTTGTAGGACAGTAGCAAACTTCCCTCAGGTGGATGACCTAAGGTTTATCAATTCGTAGGAGGCGTAGGATGAAGATGGTCTCTCTCAAACAACCCTGCAACCAAATAACAAAGAGTCTCTTGTGTCCCCAACACACCCAATACAATGGTAAATTGTATAGGTGCACTAGTTCGGCGAAGAGATGGTGATACAAGTGCAATATGGATGGTAGATAAAGGTATTTGTAATCTGAAATTATAAAAACAGCAAGGTAACTAATGATAAAAGCGAGCGTAAACGGTATTGCAATGATAGGAAACAAGGCCTAGGGTTCATACTTTCACTAGTGCAAGTTCTCTCAACAATAATAAGATAGAGATTATGGTAGGGTACGAAACCACCTCAAAGTTATTCTTTTGGATCAATCTATAAAAGAGTTCGTACAAGAATAACACCTTAAGACACAAATCAACCAAAACCCTAATGTCACCTAGATACTCCATTGTCACCTCAAGTATCCATGGGCATGATTATACGATATGCATCACACAATCTCAGATTCATCCAACCAACACAAAGTACTTCAAAGAGTGCCCCAAAGTTTCTATCGGAGAGTCAAGAACGTGTGCCAACCCCTATGCATAGGTTCCCAATGTCACGAAACCCGCAAGTTGATCACCAAAACATACATCAAGTGGCACATGATATCCCATTGTCACCATAGATAATCACGGCAAGACATACATCAAGTGTTCTCATAAAAGACTCAATCCGATAAGATAACTTCAAAGGGGAAACTCAATTCATCACAAGAGAGTAGAGGGGGAGAAACATCATAAGATCCAACTACAATAGCAAAGCTCGGGATACATCAAGATCGTGCCATAGAGGGAACACGAGAGAGAAACACGAGAGAGAGAGATCAAACACATAGCTACTAGTACATACCCTCAGCCCCGAGGGTGAACTACTCCCTCCTCGTCATGGATAGCACCGGGATGATGAAGATGGCCACCGGTGATGGGTTCCCCCTCTGGCAGGGCGCCGGAATGGGCTCCCGAGAGGTTTTTGGTGGCTACAGAGGCTTGCGGCGGCGGAACTCCCGATCTATCTTCTGTTCTGGAAGTTTTAGGGTACGTAGGTATATATGGGTGCAGGGGGTACGTCGGTGGAGCTACGGGGGCCCCACGAGGTAGGGTCGCGCCTGGGGGGGTTGGGCGCGCCCCCCACCCTCGTGGGCAGCCCGTATCTCCCCTAACGTGCACTCCAAGTTCCCTGGGTTGCTTTCCTTCCAAAAATAACTTCTCCAGTTGATTTCGTTCCGTTTTGACTCCGTCTGATATTCCTTTTCCTCGAAACACTGAAATAGGCATAAAACAGCAAATATGGGTTGGGCCTCCGGTTAATAGGTTAGTCCCAAAAATAATATAAAAGTTGATAATAAAGCCCAATATTGCCTAAAACAGTAGATAAAGTAGCATGGAGCAATAAAAAATTATAGATACGTTGGAGACGTATCAGTGTGCAGTTCCGGGGTCAAGCTTGTCGGAATCATTTTCTAAATGACAGACGAACAAACATCTTCAAAATTAGAAATAATGTTAATTTGTAGAAGGAGAGGTAGAAGGTGGCTATTGTACATGAACGGGTGTGGATCCAATAACAAGTTTGGAGTATTTGTCAGACGAGTAGCCCACCATTGTCAATTTCGGCACAAAAATGACATCGATTCTTGTTGGACCTTCTTGATCAACTACAAGTAATCTGTCAAGTGCAGGCGTGTCCTGGATGACCATACCGTAGTCCACCTTTTGTGATGTCTTCCTGCCGCACCAGGAACACACATAAATAGTCCTGAGAGTCATAGAGGTGATGTGGAAGGTACTCAACCCATTGATCGCCTGAAGATGAAGGTACTCGAGTGCAGTACAGCCACGGAGCAGGCGCTCCATGTCACCCTTTGAGAGGCAGACGGCGACGAGCTCGAGGTGCTTCAGTCGTGGTAGAATAAGAGCGGGCACGTCATTAAGGTGCGGGAAATGGCAGTTCCTGAACTTGGCGACACACAGCGTGGGCACAAGGCAGAGTGCGGACGTTGGCAGCGACCGCATATGCCCATCATCAAAAGTGAGCTCCTCGAGCTGATCTAGGGAGGGGGATCGGAACCAGTCGTCAAGCTTGGCTCGGTCCTTGCCGTTGGAACAGAACTTGCCCATTCTAAGGCCTTTGGTTGGGCCAAGGTGACTGCCGAGGATCTTGGAGAACACATCCAACCTTTTGCGATAGCCATGGCAGAGCTCGTGGGTATCGATGAGGTCGAGAGGGCTGGAGTTCCATAGGGGGCGCCACCTCAGGGAAAGGAGGGTTGTCCGCGCCCCATATTTGATTGAGAGGAGGGAGATGATGACTCTCAACATATCATCGGGGAGGCTGCTGATTAAGTCTAGGCCTGTTGGAGTCGATTGCGGTTCTAGCTTGCTCCGCCTTTGCTTGTTGGCAGCCCCGTTCTCCACCTTTGGAGTCTCCTTGTTAGCGGCGCTTTCTGTTAGAAATAGGAGTACATCGAATATTTAGTTAAAACAGGGCAATAGAAAAGTGTATTGGTAACTAGAAGTTATTAGATAGGAATTTAGTAAGAAAAGGGAATAACAATTGGTTTCTTAAATACTACACAATTCATTTGACATTGCTGGGTAAGTCAACATATGCAGATTGTTGTAAAGAAACCTTACTTTGAACAAAGTCTGGACGGATGATTTTGTCGAGGAAGTTAGCATATATCTCATGACCAGGCCCTTCTATGTGCAGTGCAATTTTAGTGCCAGCTTTCGGTACATAAAACTTTGCAAGTTCATTCCAAAAGCCAATGCCAAAATAGGAGTCACCATATTCATCAAGTCTTAGAGTAGCAACGATTGTAAATCCATGGTTTGTGTGCAGTATGACATTCGTGGAGCCTTGATCTATGTAAAGGGAAAAATTGTGCACTACATAATATGTTGCATAGCGAAGGATGTTCTGTGTAAAAATGGTAGGATTGTTAAATAAAATATGGTAACATGCAAATATGGGCCCAAATTGAAAGAACTGTACAACTGTTGAAATCGAAGGATAAAAATCTATAATTAAATAGATAGGGTAAACATGATGTCATGGAAAAATGAGAGTAATCGAAAGAACAATACATCATTAATTCGCCTAATATAAAAAGAAGAGGCGAAAATCCCCTTTGACATATATGGTGCATGTGGCACCTTTTTTCCAAATGTAGCAATATTTAGAATATGTTTAGGAAAGTAGATCATGCCAATCGATTTAGGGTGAGATTGAACATACCGCACGCGTCCTCAATTTATCTGGTACGATGAGATGCAATCTCTGGCGGCGGTCGCAAAGTCCTAAAGTGTCGGCGCACTGTACATTCTATAAATGAAAGAAAACCCTCAAATCAGCTCGAATAAATATGAATTCACGACAATTTCCGCCGGGTGATTAAAGGAGGCAGATGAACTGGGATAAGAAATGAGATAATATCTCGTTAAATTAGTTACCTCGTCGTCCATGAGAAAGAACCCTCAGTACGGCAGATTCCCCAACCAAGCGGAGCTGGGTCGACCGCAAGCAGCGTCGAGAAAGTCGATGGCAATAGGCGGCGGCAAGCGGAAGTGGCAAAATGCGGTGGGCTTTCCCGGCAGCCTGGCGGCGGCGGCAGGCGTTGAGCTAAGTGTTTACCGCCGATAGGCGGTGCCATGGAATAGACGCGGAGGAGCTTGTGCAGGTGTGAATGGGGACCGTACCGGAGGGGGTGGCGGGCGGGTGAGGGTTTTTGTGACGTGGGGATGGTGAGGGTTCTCTTTTTTTTTTTTGAATTGGGTGGTGAGGGTTTTCTGTCCCACAAAGAATTTTGGGGGCAACGGTTTGCTAGAGCGAACCATGTGTGATTGACCCAACAGGCAAAATGAAAGCCATTGCACACGGTTCCAATTTTGGGAACCGTGTGTGATTGACGTACTACCTCCGTCCTGGTTTATTGGCCCCCCTTTGAAATTTTTACCAAATTTTGACCAAATATTTAACATACTCAGACATAGATAATAAGCGTACACGTACATAAGCATAGTTCAACCATAAGTACATAGTTCAACCGTCATTAAGCATACTCAAGCGTACATAGCTCGATCCATCCCACATCTCATCTCACATGCCGGCACGATCCTGAAGCGTCTCCAGGTACTCGGCGTACGCGCTGTGCGCCACCCTGCGAGAATACTTTTGCTTGAAGGAGCCAACGGCCCATCCACTTGCATGCGCGAGAACACTTAGATACGCGTCATGAAGCTTGTGGTGGCAAAATGGGCATCCATAGGCGCCGTTCCAGGTCCTAATACGCCTGTTATGCATTCCCGCATAAAGCTCCCTCAGGATTCGCCTCTTGCACCTCCTCTGGGCATCTTCATCCTCGGTGTCCACATCGTTAGACATGACCTATACAAATAGTAAAACAAATTTGGCATCAAGTCACTGATTACATGCCATGAAGTAGGATTAGGACTTTATGGCTATTTATTTATACATATCCAGAGATTATGGTTTGATTTTTAAGCACACTCGTCTATGTACAGACCAATCTTGAAGAAAATAATGGCACAAACATATGTATTGGTCATTCAAAATCAATTGTCAAGCCCTGGCTAGGAATTATTAGCACGAATATAACCCTAGTCGGATTACTAGCAGAAATCATTTGCACACATGAAACAACTAATCACTTATCACCTGTACCATTCAACAATCAATACACTACACGGTTCTAACGAAACTTACTCAGATTTCATGGATTAGGAGAACATAACCATAGGATTTCTATTCCAAAAAGGGGGAGGCATGAGTAACCAGAGAAACCCTATGATCTATTTGACACATAAATGGGTATAGATGACTAGCCAGCTGTGGAATGCATATATTTGCTTGATGTTAAGCCTGTTATAGCTAGCATATGCCTCTTTTAAAGTTTTTTGATTGTTCGGTTGTTTGTAGTTAGCATATGTTCAGTTTCAAATGCTATCTTTGGTTGTTCGTAGTATGCCGTGTTTATTCCAGTTATTCACAACGTGATGTTCTATATGTGCAAGTATGAACTGTGCAATTCAATTTCATCAGTACTAGTTTCAACAATACCACTATGAATGACTACATTTGGTTGTTGCATTGTTAACACGCCTTTCCATTTTTATTTAACCATAACCAGTGTACTTAGACCGACACAATACCAGTTTGAATGACTATGTTTGCTTGTTGTTAAATGTTAGGCCTGTTGCAGTTAGCACAC
This sequence comes from Triticum dicoccoides, assembly GCF_002162155.2. Lineage (NCBI taxonomy): Eukaryota > Viridiplantae > Streptophyta > Magnoliopsida > Poales > Poaceae > Triticum > Triticum dicoccoides. The sequence continues at coordinate 222,645,584 of NC_041389.1, read as the reverse complement.
CTTTCCACTTGTTTTGCTTTACTAGCGTGCTTAAACCTGCACACTGAAGCTATCTTTTGGATATTATTTTGTCTGCGATGTATAATTTTGGTTGATGTTTAGCCTGTTGTGCTTAACATGCTTCTCGATGTACCTACACAGGACAATTTTGGGAACGACTGCTGTTTTCCATCGAGGTTAGTTTCATCCCATGGCTTATATCTGCTCACTGTTAGGATATCGGTAGTTGGTACCATATAGGCCGGCGGCTGATAAGGGACTAATCGGTGAATCGGACTTTTAACTGAATATATCTGCAACCCATTTTTCATTAGGTTAACTAGGGCCATATGTAATATATCTGAGGCTACATAGCAACATGCACTGTACATAATGTCTAAATATGCAATCCTAGGCTACATAGCAACAAGGAAGAGTGTTACATTAATGTTCTAATGATGTCTAGATATACGTAGAAGAGCAGCAACAACAACAGCAACAACACAGCCTTGTTTGGATACTCAACTTAGCTAGAGGTTAGAGTTAGTTTCTAGCTCATTACTAACCCTGAACTAACTCCATCCAAAGAGTTGTTTGGATGGCAGATTGACAATAAATGCACTAGGAGAACTAGCTCCAATTAGCACCTCTTGGGTTGGATAGTTTTTTTGGGTGGGTTATAGATGCAACTATCTCAAACTATCCCTCATGTTTAGATATACTTTAGGACTATTTGAGCCCGAACTAGCTCAAACTAACTGTAACCCATGGATACAGCAGTATTTAATCAGCCGATAATTTGCAAGAATGAACTAAACTCCTTCCGACCCATAATATAAGATGCTAATTCATCTAATATGTGAGTATATTGGATGTTATAAGATACTCCCTCCGTTCCTAGATATTTGTCTTTTTAGAGATTTCAAATGGACAACCACATACGGATGTATATAGACATATTATAAAACAGTGTTGTACTACATGATTGTGCAATTGCTGTTTAGCTTCTAATATTAACTTGGTGCTTTTAGGTACATATGTCATTGGTAAAGATCCGCGTTTTGACCCTTCTGCGTATGGGGCAATGAGATATCGATGAACCAGCATCAAGTGAGGAAGCTGATAAAGATTGTTAGTCAAATGGATCCAAAGATGGCAATTAAACTATTTTTTATACTTTATCCAAGAAAACAGTGAACTGCAGGATGGTAAGTAAGAACTCTGCAACCTTATTTTTACTACCCATAATGAGTTGTGTTAGATGACAATGTCTAAATCTTTTTCCTTTGCAGTGGTTGCCAAAGCAGTTTACTCAAGATTACCTCTCAAACTACATGATTGGTGGGCCTGCAAAGGTTAACGTATTTCTACCAGAACACGATGATTATCTAGATGTTTTCATGAAGACCGTGAAGGATGGGCGGTCGGCCATCACAAGGGGTTGGACTAGAGTCGTGCGTGCCTTCTGCATGGAGGAGGGCACAATATGGGTATTCCGCTTCACCTTGTTCAGCAACGAGAATATATTTCGCCTCTTTCTTTACCGTCTTCAATAGTACAAGTATACAACTGTGGTTCATCATTCTTTATTTGGTTCTTATGTAATCCTTGAACATATGTACCTATGAATCGAATAATACATTGGTTGTTTGAACCTGATGGATATGAATAAAGCTGTAGCATACATTCAAATTCAAATTCAAATTCAAATTCGGTACAATTTGGAAAAGCAACAATTAAATTACGGTGAAATTACGCTCTCCAGGTTGTTATGGCACACACGGTTGGTAAAACACAAACGTTTGCGATATGCACCATAATCCGAGACGGTTAGCAGAGAGGAAACGTGTGCAAGCATGCACACAGTTGCCATTTGCAAAGCGTGTGCGATGTCAAACAATATCACAAACGGTGCGGGCAAACTAAACGTTTGTGTTAGTTACCTTATCATACACGGTTCGCAACCATGAACTATTTCTGATGAAGTATGCATCATAAACGTTGCACCATAGAATAGCGTGTGCGTTAGTTGTCGTGTACGACGATATTACGACGGTCTGACATTTCGTAATCCTGTCCGACACTCGTACGACGATTAGCTAATCTTGTTAACGGTGAACTTTTTGCGATGGGCCGCGCATCATACACGTTCCATAATAGTGATCCGTTTGTGATGGGTCGTGCATCGTAAACGTAGCACCACCGAATACCGACTGCGATGGCAATGCGAGCAGAAACGAGTAGTACTGTAGGGGCCCTATCCCCGATGGTTTCTGGGTCGTGTGGGAAGGGCCCCCCTATCACCCACACTCACTTGGCGACGGTTCCAAATGCCGTCTCGGAAAGGGGTTTTAAACCGTTTGTTTAGGACCGACGCGTACCAGTGATATCTTTGCCGGGGGGTGCCCGGAACCCCTTCCGGTGACCCGATATGTACCCGGTACCCTCCGGAACACTTTCGGTGTCCGAATACTATCATCCTATATATCAATCTTTACCTCTCGAACATTTCGAGACTCCTCGTCATGTCTTTGATCTCATTCCAAACAACATCTGGTCACCAAAACACATACCTCATATAATACAAAATCGTCACTCAATGTTAAGTGTGCGGACCCTACGGGTTCGAGAACTATGTAGACATGACCGATACACCTCTCCGGTCAATAACCAATAACGGAACCTGGATGCTCATATTTCCTCCTACACATTCTACGAAGATCTTTTATCGGTCGAACCATAATGACAACATATGTTATTCCCTTTGTCATCGGTATGTTACTTGCCCGAGATTCGATCGTTGGTATCTTTATACCTAGTTCAATCTCGTTACCGGCAAGTCTCTTTACTCGTTTCGTAATATATCATCCCGTAACTAACTCATTAGTCACTTTGCTTGCAAGGCTTCTTATGATGTGTATTACTGAGAGGGCTCAGAGATACCTCTCCGATACTCAGAGTGACAAATCCTAATCTCGATCTATGCCAACCCAACAAACACCTTCGGAGATACCTGTAGAGCATCTTTATAATCACCTAGTTGCGTTGTGACGTTTGATAGAACACAAGGCATTCCTCCGGTATCTGGGAGTTGCATAATCTCATAGTCAAAGGAATATGTATATGACATGAAGAAAGCAATAGCAATAAAACTGAACGATCAATATGCTAAGCTAACGGATGGGTCTTGTCCATCACATCATTCTCCTAATGATTTGATCGTGTTCATCAAATGACAATACTGTCTATGGTTAGGAAACTTAACCATCTTTGATTAACGAACTAGTCTAGTAGAGGCTTGCTAGGAACATAGTGTTTTGTCTATGTATCCACACATATATCAAGTTTCTGATTAATACAATTCTAGCATGAATAATAAACATTTATCATGATATAAGGAAATATAAAATAAGAACTTTATTATTGCCTTTAGTACATATTTCCTTCAGATATATGATTGGTCGTACGAGAAATTCTGTTATATATGACGTGTACAGTATGTGGTAGCAGTGGCACTAGACGTACGAATGCAGTAGCCTAAAACATATTTGAAATGAAAAACAATTAAATGGAAAACACAAAACGAAAAGGAAAAATAAACCATAAATCATAAAACCCTAAACCCCTAAACCTCTAGTCTTGGTTGGTGTTACCAACTAGGACTAAAGGTCCCCCAGCCCCCGGCGCAGGCTTGTGCCACGTGGTGGGCCTTTGGTCCCGGGCCATGACGAACTGGGACTAAAGGGGGAGGGCTTTAGTCCCCACCCATTAGTCCCGGTTGGTGAACCGGGACTAAGCCTTACGAACCGGGACTAAAGGCCGATTCTGCACTTGTGAAGTTGAAGCTCACGTCTTAGCTTCTCAAATCTTGTATAAAATCAAGGATTGGAAACTTGCACAAAATGAAGCGGAAAGTCTACTAATAAGTGTACTTTCACCTTTTGTGCTAAGTCAAAATTTTAAAATTTGACCAAGATTATAGAAAAGAGTACTACATCCGTCCTGGTTTATTGGTCCCCGTTGTAATCTGTGCGAAATTTTGACCATAAATTTAACTATCAAAATGTTCATGCATGTCACAAAAAATTATATCGTTGAAACTATGTTCAAATACGAATCCAACAATATAATTTTTGTTCACATGCACTAACATTTCGTCAGCTAAATTTTTGGTCAAAATTTAGCACAAAATACAAAGGGGACTAATAAACCAGGACGGAGGCAGTAGTAGCATATATGACAAAAAATTGGTATATTATGAAAGTACATGTCACAACAAATCTACTGATACTAATTTAGTGTCATAAATGCTGCTACTTTTCTCCATAAAGTTAGTCAAAGTTTCAAAACATTGACTTAGGACAAAAAGTATATATACACTTATTCGCGGACGAAGGAAGTACGTAGTTAGCATTGTGTGGAGTGGGTGTACCTACGATGATGTTCACATCTTGCTTCTAAATAATATTTGCTCTTTTCTATAGAATTAAGGTATGCTCTCTCAAAAGGACATGCATGTGCGTTTTTATGTACTACTTCATCTGTTCCAAAATGTCTCAACTTTATTACCTACACCGCACGTTCCACTTCCTTCCGGGCCGCTCGCGCAGGCGGCTCCGGAGGGCAAATCCCTAGCCCCACAAGTCTCTTCCTCGTGGTCCCCTTGTCGCCGCCGCCGACGACTCCGGCTGTGGTGGCGGCGCCCGGCCACCGAAGGCGACAGGCAGGGTCGGCGCGCCCCGGCGGGCTCCCCTCGCGCGGTGGCGGGACGCCAAGCGGGCGGCACAGGAGGATCTTCTGGTGTGGCGGCGCATGGCGGGGGGCGAGGCGGGTGGCGGAGCTCGGCAGGAGAGTAGTAGTGGAGGCCTTGGCGCGCGGGTCTGGGCTCCGTGCGGCGTCGGGATGGCTCCTGGAGGCGGCGGCGCGGTGGGGCCAAGGTGGCGCCGGCGAGGGCACAGGAGGTGGTCGCGGCGCTGCGAGCTCGGCCAGGAGATGCTGCATCGGCAGCGGTCAGGTGTGCAGCGGCGTTGAGCGTGCGGTGGTGCCCTCGGTTGGCGCCAGAGATGGAAGATGGTGCAGGCGGCCTGCGACCGGATCTGGCCGATCTGTGTCTCTGGATCGTCTATTGTGTGGCCTCCTGCCTGGATGGGTGTGGCTGGTGGCTGCGTGCGGTGTCGTCTGCCCTTGCCGTGCTGCCATGGAGGACCAAAGCTGCGATATTTCCTTGGCCGAGCGGGAGATGCAGTTCGGGTTGCTTGCCCTCGTCCGTGCAGGGTCGGTGTGCTGTGACGTTCTGGTCACGACGGCTGAGGTGTTGCGGCGGTGGCGGAGTGACCCATCATAGACAGTGTGCCTCAATCTGGTGGGGAGGGTTGGATATGTGTGACACGGATGAAAATCATGCCCTTCTTCGGACGGTGTTGGCGGCGACGGCGCCTGCGGGTCTCGATTCCCTCCTTGGAGGCGTCGCTAAGGTGTGTCAACATCTCTTCCTCCTAGCTTGGGTTGTTGTCTCCAGGCGAAAGCCAATTCGTTATCGGACCGGCGATGGCGGCGTCTAAGCGTCGTTCCTCTGATGGGAGCATCGTGTGGGGAGACTTGGACTTTGGTTCCATGTTGTGGTTCTTCGGTGCCTGCCGCTGGTCCGAGTAGAGCTACTTCGACGCAATGTACGCCCGCGGCGGTGAGTCCAAGACGCTGGCTTTTCTCGGGATCGACTGAGTCCTGCCAGCCACTCGCCATCTTCTTTTAGGCATTCAAGGGTGGTTGGTGCATTGCCAAGGGAAGTCCAGCTGAAGCTGTTGCTCTTCGAGGTGACCGGTATTGGTCGAGACGCGGTTTAGTTGTTCTGTTTAGGGCAAGTTCCTTTGTGTTGTGGTTGTAACGTGTGCGGTTGCTTGTCTTCGGATATGCTCGGGTGTGGAGTTCATGCTACACTTGATGTTCAAAGAGGTAGTCTCTTGTAATTGGTTTCTGCCTCCTATGAAAATATGGTACGCCCTCGGTGTACTCTCAGAAAAGAAAAACTTTATTACCTACACTAGACATTCGTGACAAAGCGCGGGCTGGAGAAAGTTACGGAAATGAAGTGGTAATGGACAAAAAGGTGTCACGAAGCAAAAGAACGAGGAAAGAAGGCGTTGAGCTCAACTACCAACGCAGATATGACTTCACCACCATAGCTAGCTGTGCCATGCATCAAAGAAAGAGGAAAGAACAATTAAAGCAGCATTGGTTCCGGTGAACAAAACCAGCAGCACGACAGTTAAGCCAGACTGGGCTACAATCAAATATTATAGCCGGTCTGGAACATGACAGTCAAGGGCCCCCATCGGTACGTTGTGGATTACAGGAAGCGATTTCTTACTCCTACTCAATTTTATGTCGAGCTACTCAATCTGTGGAAATTGTCGTAAAATCCATGTGTTAAAAAACTTGCACAGACCAGGCATTAGAGAATGAAGGCAAACACAAAACTTCCTCCGAGCAACTTACACAAAAATGCTCCGAAAAAACATAAATTTCAGTATAACTACGTACTCCCTTCTCTCTCTAATTAATCTGAGCTCTGACTTTCTCAAGCTAATATCTCGGTCTCTAAGCTACTGTACTTTAGGATCTCTGAAGAGCGAGGCATCAAGGAATTGTAACACTCCGGAGCTCGCCGGGTGCAAGGAAGAAGAAGACGATGAACCGACACAGCTGCACCCCTCGCCGCCGTGCAACCCCAGCCGGTTCAAGCACAAGCATATTTTCTCCCTCTCCGAGTATCCCGTCCTAAGCACACCATCCGCTTCTCGGCTTAGGGGCGGCTGGCAGGGCGGGCTTATGGACAGGTTCAGGTCGATCATGCCCACGCCGAGGTTCCCCGCCAATGACGGCGGCAAGGACACGCTGTCGTCGGCGTCGCTGCTGTGGCCGCTGGCATCGGGCGAGCAGCTGGAGCCGCCCGCGAGCTGGTGGGGGCTGGCGCCGCTCGCCACGGCGGGGGACGAAGGCGTGTGTATCCCCTGCACGGCGGCAGTGCCAGCATTGAGCGGGCGGTGGGTCTGCGGGTCGACGCCGCGGGCGAGGAGCTTGCGCTTGACGTGCGTGTTCCAGTAGTTCTTGATCTCGTTGTCCGTCCTCCCCGGCAGCCTCCCGGCGATCAGCGACCACCTGCAAAGCAAGGAAGCCAATAATCAATATCACCGCCGTCCGCCGTTACATCGCATCCGACACATATATTTCAGTTCAGATTTTTCGATGGCCATAGCAAGGTGGGGCTTAGATGGCTTACTTGTTTCCGAGGAACTCGTGAAGCTTGATGATGAGCTCGTCCTCCTCGTCGGTGAAATTGCCGCGCTTAAGGTCCGGCCTCAGGTAGTTGATCCACCGCAGCCGGCAGCTCTTTCCACAACGCAGCAACCCTACACGAGTACATGCAGACGAATCAACATCATCTCCCACACGGCCGGCATGCATGCCAATGTTGAGTCCGCATACCAAATAAAGATATATATGTTGTACCTGCTGCTTTGGGGAGCGATCTCCAGCACCCTTCTCCATGGGCCTTGATGTGGGCGATGAGCCGCTGATCCTCCTCCTTGGTCCAGGCGCCCTTGTTGGTGTGCGCCTTCTCGCAGCACGGCGATCTCCCCATGTCCGCCGACGGCCGGCACAGCCCACAGCCCTAGGCGCAAGAGAGAGATCGGAGAAGTAGCCGGAGGAGACAGACACAGAGCCAAGTGACGACTGTCGTTTGATCTCAGGGAGGAAAGAGAGGGGTTATATGGTGGCGGAGAAGGAGGGGCGGAGGGAGAGAAAGCGGGGCGAGGTCGAGGTGGATGGAGAGATAGAGCGGAAAGGGTCCCATTCCCATTGACCCGGATCACTCCGAGACATTTGACCGAGTTGGTGTGAGGAGAGAGAGGAAGGGGTGAGTGAGTGGTTGCGGAGCCCCAGGGACGGATTTGGTAGGTTGGTAGGTAGGGAATGGCATGCTTCTGCTCCTGTCGGGAGCCCCTCTCTTTTTTTGCGCATCCCCCTCTCCCTCCCTTGTTCCATCTCATCGCTTCAATTGTTTGGTTTCATACATAATTGCTCGCGCACTTGCAACCTGTGCCAATATTCTAAGAAGTTAGCTTTGATTATCTATTCATATTAGTGTGATTGTATAAATAATTGTTTATCAAACCCGTGATTTACCTACCTAAATATTTTATTTGATAATCACTTATTTGGCAAGAACTTACTGTCTTACCAAAGAAACATAATTTTATTTGTCAAGCGATGAATAACAGACGAGAGGGAAAGAGGGATGCTGGACGAAGGACGAGGTGGAAGATAGAACCTTATATTCTTTTGAAGTACATATGCATTCAAAGGAATGTAATTTCTCGTGTGTTGCAACGAAAACATACACTAACATAATAATAAATGTCTTTTACGAGTAGACTAGAAGATAATTTCTCTTGCGTTGCAACGGAAACATACACATGCTAGTAGATTAGCATGTGATGCGTTAAAATCTTAGTAAGTTTGATCATGATTTACCTGTCATCTTATTGTTAAGCATTTACTTCCTCCGTCTAAAAATATTTGTCATCAAAATGGATAAAAAGAGATGTATCTAGAACTAAAATACGTCTAGATGCATCCTTTTTTATCAATTTTGATGACAAGTATTTTCGGACGGAGGGAGTATTTGATAAGAACTTATTTAGCAAGTTTTTCTACACAATCATCATGATTTACTTGCCATCTTATTGTTAATCATTTATTTGGTGAAAATTTAATGACTTGCCAAAGAAACTATTAGTTATTTTGGAAAACTAATAAGACGTGGGCGATAATCAAATATGGAAGGGGGATGGAAGAGGAGGAAAGGGGAAAAACCAGTTCCTGCCTAAAAACCAGTTCCTTTTGAAGTACATATAAGTAGAGAATAATATATTTATTTTAGTTTTTTTGTTCCCAGTTCCTGCCTAATATGCCCCTGTCGTCCTGAATCTGTATGCTAGTAACTATTTTTACCTACGGACTATCATACCTGGTGACAAAACAAAACGACTCGTGATCACTATTGTCCCATGCTCGTTTTCATCGATTCTTCCCTTCTCTCGAAAACCGTTGCTACTAACACTAACGTTGGTTTTTTTTAGTTGTATTCCTTTCTAGTCACAAAACAGTACGAAAAAGAACAAAGTGCTAGAAAGGGACTTGAACCGGATCTATTTAACAGCTACTAAGCCCAATAACCAACGCCAACCATCTTTACTTGTTCTTTGATATACATAAATAAGAGTATTTGAATCCTTCTTGTTTCTATGATATCACCAAAAATAATAATTTTAGGAATGGTAACTTTCGCATGAGCGTGTGATAACTATGACACGAGCAGCCTAGTAACTTTACATGATAAGGTTGCTAATATAGCATGAGAAGCCTATAAACTATATCATGAGAAGCATGGTAACTTTACACATAAGTTACCGGGTATTCAACAAACCCCCCTCCATTGAAAAAGTTACCATGATGTTTGAATGCAAGTAATCAGGTATGCGGTGCGTAAATTACCATCCAATTTACACAGAATTTATCTCAGGGGAGGGGGAGGGGGTACATTTCAACAACAAAAAATCCCCAGGTCAAAATTACCATGGTGTTTGTACATAAGTTGTCAGGTTTATGGTGTGAAAATTACCATGTTGTTTACACAGAAATTATTAGGGGTATGTTTCGAAAACTTTTCCCTCCCAGGGTGAAAAGTTAGCACAATGTTGGAACGTAAGTGATTAGGTCTGTGGTGCGTAAATTACCATGCTATTTACATAGAAGTTATCGGGGTTATGTTTCAACAAAAAAAATTCTCGGGTCAAAGTTATAATGGTGTTTTATACGTAAGCTATCATGTTTGTGATGCATAACTTATCATGTTGTTTACACATGCAGTCATCGTTGTTTTATCATCTTCCCTTACCCAATCAAAGGTATCGGATCTGCGGCAAGTAAAAGTACCATGCTACTCCCCACACCCAAGTCAAAGTTCGACGGTGTTTGCACGTAAGTTACCATGTGTGACATCCCAACTTAATAGGAATGATAGACTACTCATGTCAACAAGGTGCACCTTCTTGTCCGAGGGCCCACCCGAAAGGAACCTAAAAGTAAAGCGTGCTTCATATTTTTACTTGACGCAGAGTATCTAGAGAGAAAGTTACCGGGATATGTTTTCAATAACTTTTGTGTAATTAGCATGGTATTTTAGACATTAGTTACCGGAGTATGTTTAAATAAGTTTTACCCAAGTCAAAGTTTAAGAGTGTTTGCACGTAAGTTACCATGCGTGACATCTCAGCTTAATAGGAATGATAGACTGCTCATATCAACAAGTTGCACCTTATTTTCAGGGAGCCCACCTGAAAAGAACTTCAAAACTAAGCATGTTTGACTTGGAGCAATTCGAGAATTGGTGACCAAATGGGAAGTTGATCCCAGGTGCGCACGAGTGAGGACAAAGAGCGTAGGAAAGACTATTGTTTGTCTATAGGTCCAGTCTATATCCCAGGCGCAACAGCCAAGAATCGGTGGGTGGACCGGTGGGTTTGGTCGGGGCATTACAATTTGTATCAGAGTCGGCCCTCGCGGTTACACGGGTGTGTGAGGGTCAGTGATGAATACATGCGGCACATGTAAATTTTGACACTGATTGTCGACGAGAACGACACCTATGGGATCACTGGATCCCTTCTGCAGTTTGGCAGGGAAGAGGGGTAGAGCAAACAGCAGATCTAATGATCAACACGACGGATTTTTACCCAGGTTCGGCCGCTGAGAAGCGTAAAACCCTAGTCCTGCTTGAGTGTATATCTGTGTTCTTGAGCTTCGACTAGCTGCAACGCATGCAAGCTGGGCCGAGAGGTTCAAAAGTCTGAATCCTCCTCCAGTATGCCGTGGGCGTCCTTTTATATGTCCAAAGGGGCTGCCACAGTGGAACACTATGTCGGCGTTCTGGTAACGGGGGTCCCCAGACTTGCCTGTCTGCGGCCTGCGGCGTGGCTCAAGTGGTGGCCCAGTACGGCCCGTCTTCATCAACCCAAGCTCAAGACCCTCGCGAGGGGCCAAGCCTCGCGGGGCGGACGACGCAAGGCTTCCTCAGGGACGGCCTCACCAGGCAGGCTCGCGAGGAGGCGGAGAGATCAAGGCAGGGGTACATCGCGAGGTGCTCGTGATGCAAGCCATGACGATCGAGACCAGGCGGGCGCTAGCCTGCGCAGTGTCCTTGTTTCCTCTTTGGTGCAAAGGGGGCAAGCGCAGACGCGGAGTACCGAGGCATAAAGCAAAGGTTACCATTTCGGTTCAACGAGACCAAGACCAGCAGAGCGGCAGGACGGAGGTCACCGTGGAGCCCAAGATGGCGTCACCGCCAGTGCCTTTGGCAGTCGAAGACCAACTTTAGTCAGGATAACTTGTACTAGATGTTTCCCTTCAAAATGGTCGTTGTTGGCTCCTTTCCGGCTCAATATTTGGGAAGAGGACCGGGGCCTCTATATATAGAGATAGCCACCACAGTAGAGGGCATCTCAAAGAGTTCTCATCAGATCTAGAGGCGATCGAACTCACCCAAGTAGTTCACCGCACCAGCCCAAGAACACCTCTCGCGAGGCTGTTCTTCCTCTATACTGTTCATCATCAGCCCCTGAGGCAATCCACCACACCACACACTAGATTAGGATATTACACCACAATGGTGGCCCGAACCAATATAAACCTTGTGTCCCTTGTGTTGCTCATCGTGTAGCTTAGATTCATCGCAAGGCGTTGGGACGTGGATCGGTAGGGGAAAGATCTTCGCGCGCACCCCAGAGTTCGAACCTTAAGGGTTTTGCCGGAACCCGATATCCGACATTTGGCGCGCCAGGTAGGGGTGTGCCAGAATCTTTCTTCAACTGCCCCATGTTCCACCACTCTGTCGCCTCCATGTCCGGTGACCCGACGGCCAACACCGACCGCTGGGCAGCATGGCCTGCCCACGCCGCGCCGCCTGCCCAAGGTGACCTCAACCCCGCGCCTCAGGAAGCCCGCGCTCCGCAGAACGCTGCGGGGTGCGGGTGACGCGGTCAAGCGCCGCCTGCCCTCACCCCGCTGCAGGTACGATCAGCAGCAAGGGCCTCAAACCACATCGCGGCCACAACACCGCACACTCGACGGGAGCAGGCGAACATGAAGGCTGCACTCACGGTGGCTCGAGAACTACTATGATGCAGGCTGCAGGAAAGCGGCCATGACGTGCTGCTGGAGCGCGTCGCTGAGCTCCTGGATGCCAGTGCTTCAGGGACACCTCCATTCTGCGTCCAGCTTCCACCCCAGGCCCCGGGAGGATCACACGGCGGGCCCATCCGTGCCCGCGCGCCCCCAGGTGTACCTCAAGGCTTCATTAACACCAGCTTGGCCGTCAGCGCCGGGCGACAAGCTGCACCAGCACCGCCCCTGGTAAGCGAGGGCATGCGCATCGCTGCCTACGGCCCGGGCGGGCCGCCGCCCTACCACCCCCAGGAAGGTGCTTCAAGCCAAACCACGTGGAGCGTGGGGCACTACAGCGAAGCCTTTGGGGCGGCGACCCGGAGGCTTATGTGCCCCACATGGTGGATCGGGAATACGCACCGAAAGAAGACCACGGCTCGTTCCTCGGGCCAGGCTGGGAGGAAGAGACGCCAGAAGCCGAGCCCTTTCAGGAACCTCAAGGAAGCCTCGCGAACCGCGCCGGCGGCAGCAGCTATCGAGTACCGCTAATCCCTCAGGAGCAAGCTTATGCTAACCATGGGTCGTAGGAAATCCAGGTCACTGCAGTGGAAGACTGCCCCAGTACGACAGCCTCCCTCCCCTTAGGAGGAGGGCACTGGGGGCTGCAGGAGAGGGGCCGGGAGCCAGGCCCCTCCCCACGGCGCGCGGAGCAAGGTGTTCCTCGGAGGTAGGCCCTCTGCTGGGGAGGTGCCGCAAGGCCTGCCCCCGACAAAGGACCCGTGGTCGTCGGGGGAACCGCTAGCGTCCCCTTTTCCCCATTGGCGTCGTCCTTGGTTTCCGGTCGCCGTCGATGGTGGTCAAGGGTGGCGCAAGGCGGGGCCCTCATCTGGCGATATGAAGCAAGGCCGATACCTGTGAAGAAGGCCCAGTGCCTGTGAAGCTCGCCGCTCGTGACACTCTCACGTAATAATGAGTTGGGATTGTACACGCCCCGGAGTCTCCGGAGAGCCGCCCTTGGGCCTCGGGGGCTCCCTCCCACATCCAGTGGTAGCACTTAGCTTCGCGCTGGTGAGAAGACGTCGAAGACTAGACTAGGTGCCGAACGCGGCCTTTTGCTTTTGCTTCCTTTTATGTGGTCAAGCTTTCTCGTTTTGGACCTAAGTTGAAGTTGAATTTGTGTTTGTGTATGCAGGGAGGGGTGTCTTGTCTTGTTCGCGTGCTTTCTCGTGTTCCGTTTTCTGCTCAAGTTGGAATTCCACTAGCTGCCTCCCCCTCGCGAGCCCCTCGCGGTCAGGGCTGGGCCCAGCACACACGCACATGTCGTCCCAAGGCTGGCGCTCGGCCTCGCAAGGCTCTTGCTGCAAGGTCAACGGGTCTCCCGAGGGACCCTCGGAGAGTCGCCACGAGCCTACTCGAAGCTCGCCCAAGATAAAGGTAAAATCACAGCAACCAACTCATCGCAGAGCCCATAACATCATATGGGCACCCATTCAGTGTCAACCTTAACAACGCGTGGACAACAATCCTTTTTACATGTGGGGCTTCCCCTCCCAAAATGCTCTTACAACCTTCAGGGCCACACCCGAGCTTTTTCTAGGCAGGCTAAACATCAGGGGGCGTAGGATCAATCAGACATGTCGCTCACCGCATCCTCTTGGTCGTCTCCACAAGCATCGCTGGCGCCATTGTCGCTGTCGCTGGCCTCACTCTCACTGTCGTTGGCACCTTCTTCGCCGCCGTTCACCACGTCGCCTTCATCAGCAGCGACAACCACCCCGTCATCATCAGAGGTGAAGGCCCGGACGAGTGCATCCACGTTGTCCTCCACCCACCATGCCAGGTCGCCTCGGATGGCCTCTGGCACCGGGGCGATGGCGGCGTCGAAGTCAAAGTGGGGGTCGATGTTCTGAAGATGGCTGAAGGCACGGGAGAATGCCCGTGCGAGCAGGCCGCGGCTCCTCTCCTCGACAAGCCGACGAGCCCTCTCAGAGCGATTCTCCAGATGCATCACCACGTCGATGAAGAACTGGAGATTACCGGCGTAGTTGGTCACGTGAGGCTGCTTAGCGGCCGCATCACAGATATTGCCCAAGGCCGCGTTGGCCCTTTCCCTGAGTGTTCGGAGCACGGGGTCATGCATGTGCTCCAGTGTCTGCCACTGGCGAATCTCATCTTCGTTCCGCCGCGCAACGGACTCGGCGTCATCAACCCTCCATTGGAGGAGAAGCAGCTCGGCACGGGAGGAGGCCAGCTCAGCCTGCGCCGTGACTAAGGCGGCTGCGGTGGCCTCAGCATGCTGCGTTGCTTCGGTCAGCTTGGTCCTAAGAGCGGGAGTCCTGCCCGCGGCCTCGGCCTTGATCAACTCCAACCTCTGTTCATATTCGTGCTCAAGAACCCCGCGAGCTTCCGCCACGCAGCGGTCGACCTCTTCTTGGATTCAGACCTCCCGCGCGCCAACATCGTCCTCCGCCTGGGTAACCTGGCGCTCCCTCGTCTCCAACCATTCAAGATCGAGGTTGTGCTCGGCAGCCTCCAGCGTCAGCACTTCCTCATGCTTCTGGAGCTCCTCCTCTTCGGCGGGCGCCCCTTTCAGCAATGCAAGGGCAGCTTGGCGCAGCTCCACTTGCTGCTCCAGGGAATTGCACCAGGCTTGAAGCTCCCACACGCGCTCCTCCGCGATCTCGAGATGCTGGTCTGCCTCTTGAGCCTCCTCAAATGGCTCGGGAGCAGGCCTTTCACAAGGCCACAAGAGATGCTTCAGCCTTTGTGTTGTCAAGATCAAGCTCGTCGCGTGCAAGACTGACGGCCACCTTCATCTTGCGCCGCTCCACGACCAGCAGCAGACCTTCGGCTTCAAGACATGCGTCTGCATCCGCGAGCTCTCCATCAAGCTGGCTCATTGAGGGAGTCCTGGACTAGGGGGTGTCCGAATAGCCGGACTATCATCATCGTCCGGACTCCAAGACTATGAAGATACAAGATTGAAGACTTCGTCCCGTGTCCGGATGGGACTTTCCTTGGCGTGGAAGGCAAGCTTGGCAATACGGATATGTAGATCTCCTACCATTGTAACCGACTCTGTGTAACCCTAGCCCTCTCTGGTGTCTATATAAACCGGAGGGTTTTAGTCCGTAGGACGAACAACCATTAGAACAATCATACCATAGGCTAGCTTCTAGGGTTTAGCCTCCTTGATCTCGTGGTAGATCCACTCTTGTACTACCCATATCATCAATATTAATCAAGCAGGAGTAGGGTTTTACCTCCATCGAGAGGGCCCGAACCTGGGTAAAAACATCGTGTCCCTTGTCTCCTGTAACCATCTGCCTAGACGCACAGTTCGGGACCCCCTACCCGAGATCCGCCGGTTTTGACACCGACATTGGTGCTTTCATTGAGAGTTCCTCTGTGCCGTCACGATCAGGAAGGATGCCTCTGCCCGTCTTTAAAGACGGTACCATCACCAAAGGAGCTTTGGCCGCCGGCCAAACTATCCGACTAGGTGGTTTTCTCATGACCGCCTGTTCGGCCACCGCTTCGACGATGGCCTCTCGGGTCATCAAAAGCAATCTTCACGTCAACTCGGAATTCGCCGAGCAGCTGGATCCAATGGAGCTCTCTTCCGTAAACGAGCTCTTGGATCGCATCGCCGCCCTGGGAGTCGCTACAGACTACAATCAGATTGGGCTTAAAACCGATCTGAGAGAGATCAACTCTCCCCAGGTTACCCACCATGTTGCGGTGGTAGAGGAACAAAGCGGCGATTCTTCTTCTGTATTAAAAACTAGTTATGTCCGGACTCCCGAACCCTCCATGCCGGATTCCCGTGGAGGGACAAACGTCGATCAAGTACTGAACCTAAAGTTAGGTAGCGGACCAGACTCGTCGGACAACATCCAGCAATCCAAGCTTCCAAATTCGGAAACTTTTCGGCCCTTGAGCCTCAAGATGGGCCGGGTTCCGGGCTCAATTCCACCCACCCACCCAAACATATGCGATTTATCTCAAATCCGGCAAGAGCCCGCTGAAACAGTACATCATTACTGGGCCAGATTCCTCCTGGTTATGAACAGGATAAAGTCATCGCGAAATTACACGCTTCGCCGACCTGGCATCCATAGTACGAAAATACTGTGCGATGGAGAGTGTCCAGAAAACCGAAACTAAGTTTTGGGACAATTCGGCTCCGAACACAACCCTAGTCCGAAATAAAAGGGTGCACCATGCTCAGGCACCCAGGACAAGAACCAAAAAGCAAAAACCCCGTAAAGGGCACGGAACCGTACTGGAGGGATGGCTCAGCGGACCCTGTAAAATTCATAGTACAGAGGGCGCCACTCCAACTCATAGCCTTCGAGCATGTTGGATACTGCGGCAGGTGGCCAAAAGTGGCGAAGAGCTTCTAGCCCCGGAGACCCACCCCAACAGTACCAGTACGGTATTAATAGTCTTCGAGACTTTTGCATCAAATAATATGCGGAAAAGAACAATCCGCAGCCTCGCCGAAGTCTACCAAGTAGCAACAACAAATCCATGGAGCGGCACGGCCATCACCTTCAACGCCAGTGATGAACCTAAATTCCGAACAGCCCCAGCACCAGCCGCATTGGTCCTCAGTCCAATAGTGGACGTCTTTCGTCTTACCAAGGTACTCATGGATGGCGGCAGCGGATTAAACCTCATCTACGAGGAAACCCTTCAAAAAATGGAAATAGACTGGAGCCGCATTGAGCGAAGCAGCACAACCTTTAGAGGAATAATCCCTAGTCGAGAAGCACGCTGCACAGGAAAAATCACACTTGACGTGGTGTTCGGCTCGCCGGACAATTACAGGTCCGAGGAGGTCACATTCCAAGTGGCCCCGTTCAGCAGCGGATATCACGCTTTATTAGGACGAGAGGCATTCACAATTTTCCAAGCCATACCCCATTACGGGTACATGAAGCTTAAAATGCCCGGGCCCAATGGAACCATCACCCTTGCCAGTGATCCGGACATAGCACTCCGCGCAGAAAACAAGACAGCCGCATTAGCCCTAGAGGCACTATCCGAAGCCCTAGCGGCGGAGGAACTCACTACGCTGCGCTCTACGGTGAACAGGGATGATGTAATACTCGATAAGAGATCCAAGTCCACCTCTTTTAAACCAGCGGACAAAATAGTCAAATTCCAGGTCCATCCAACGGACCCAACAAAGACAGCCTCCATCGGGGCACAGTTAAACCCTGATGTAGACGCCGCACTACGAGAATTCCTTCGGGAGAATTGGGACATCTTTGCCTGGGACCCTTCAGATATGCCAGGAATCCCATGCAGATTGGCAGAACACAGCCTAAACATCCTAAAAGGATTCAAGCCAGTCAAACAGGCTCTTCGGCGATTTTCCGAACCCAAAAGACAGGCAATGGGAGAGGAGCTAGCCAAACTATTGGAAGCCGGATTCATCAGAGACATCAAACATCCGGACTGGCTAGCAAACCTGGTAATGGTACCAAAGAAGGACAAATCCTGGCGCCTATGTGTCGATTTTAAAGACCTCAACGAGGCTTGCCCAAAGGATCCTTTCCCCCTTCCCCGCATCGATCAAATAATCGATGCTACTGCAGGGCACGATTCATTGTGCTTCCTCGAGGCATACTCCGGCTACCATCAAATTAAGATGGCGGAGGCGGACCAAGCCGCAACGGCACTCATTACTCCATACGGACCATTCTGCTTCAACACGATGCCCTTCGGACTCAAAAACGCCGGCGCAACATATCAGCGCATGATTCAGACAGGTCTGGCTACCCAGATCGGCAAAACAGTAGAGGCATACGTAGACGACGTGGTCGTCAAAAACAAACACGTCGAAACTCTAGTAGACGATTTGAGGCTCACATTCGACAACCTCCGAGCATATGACATTAAGTTGAACCTGGAAAAATGCGTTTTCGGCGTACCAGCCGGAAAGCTCCTGGGCTTCATTGTATCCGTTAGAGGAATTGAAGCAAACCCAGCCAAGATCCGAGCTGTATCACAGCTGGATATTCCAAAAGACCTCAAACAAATACAAAAATTGACTGGATGCGTGGTGGCTCTAAGCTGCTTCATCTCCCGTTTGGGAGAAAAGGAATTGCCCCTCTATCGCCTCCTCAGGCGCACCGAACACTTCGAGTGGACGGATGCTGCCACTTCCGGACTCGAAGAAATAAAGGCCATATTGGCAACAAATCCGGTCCTGGCCGCGCCTAACCTGGGTGAACCAATGTTCTTATATATCGCGGCAACACATTAAGTTGTAAGCGCGGTGCTCGTCGTCGAACGAGAAACAGAAGGCCATAAATTCCCTCTTCAAAAACCAGTGTACTACGTATCCACTGTCTTAACTCCCTGCAAGTCCCGGTACCCACATTATCAAAAGATAGCATACGCGGTGTTCATGGCATCCCGTAAGCTGCGACACTACTTTCAAGAGTGTTCGATAACAGTGGCCTCCGAAGTACCCCTCAACGACATCATAAACAACCGCGACGCGATGGGCAGGATTGCAAAATGGGCCATTGATCTCTTACCATTTGACATAACCTACAAACCACGGCGAGCTATAAAGTGGCAAGTCTTGGCTGACTTCGTCGCGGAATGGACTGAAGCCGAACTCCCTAAAGAGTACGGCGCATACTCCAATTCGATCATGCATTTCGATGGCTCTAAAATGTTGGCCGGCATGGGGGCTGGCGTCGTTTTGACGTCCCCAACCGGAGCCACAGTCCAATACGTACTTCAAATAATGTACACAGACTCCAACAACGCAGCCGAATACGAGGCCCTTCTGCACGGTCTCCAGATAGCAATCTCCATGGGCATTCAACGCCTCGAGGTACGCGGGGATTCAAACCTCACAATATCACAAGTAAACGGAGACTTCGATGCCAAAGATCCGAAAATGGCAGCCTACCGTAACGCCGTCTTAAAAATGTCAGCTCGGTTCGAAGGACTCGAATTCCACCATGTAGCCCGGGATAATAACCAGGCGGCCGATGTGTTGGCACGCATCGGCGCAAAACGCGACGCCGTCCCTCCAAACATCTTCCTGGAGCGGCTCTTTAAGCCATCCGTAGTATGGGAAGAGGAGTCCGGAAACAACAATCCGGAACCAACCGCACCGCCCAACACCGAACATTCTGACACAACCGGTGGCTCAGCCAATGGCATAACACCTTCCGCCCACGAAATAATGGCAGTCATCGCCCCGTGGACGGAACCATTCCTAGCCTACTTAATTAGGCAGGAACTTCCCGAAGACCAAAATGAGGCCCGCTGTATAGTTCGGCGATCTAAAGCCTACAAGGTCCATGAGGGGGAACTTTATAAGAAAAGCACAACCGGAGTCCTTCAAAGGTGTATCTCCGAAGAGGAAGGGCGAAATCTTCTGGCTAAAATTCACGCGGACTAGGCGGACACCACGCTGCAGCCCGGGCCCTTGTAGGTAAGGCCTTCCGTACAGGATTTTATTGGCCAACGGCCCGGGCAGATGCTCAGGACTTAGTCCAACGATGCGTTGGTTGTCAGCTCTTTGCTAATCAGAGCCACATGCCACCCACCGCCCTCAAAACTATACCCATCACCTGGCCGTTTGCGGTCTGGGGGCTTGACATGGTTGGACCCCTTAAAGGGGGAACCCAGAAGCAAAAATACCTATTGGTCATGGTGGACAAATTCACCAAATGGATAGAGGCCAAGCCAGTTAAAACGGCCAAATCTGGACCTGTGATAGACTTCATATCCGGGGTAGTACACCGTTACGGTGTCCCCCACAACATCATCACCGATAACGGCACGAACTTCATGGCCGACGAGGTTAAACTCTGGTGCAAAAATATGGGCATTAAGCTCGACTACGCTTCAGTTTATCACCCTCAAACCAACGGTCAAGTTGAACGAGCAAATGGTCTAATCATGAGTGGCATCAAACCCAGATTAGTGCGGTCCCTTACGGAATCTAACACGCACTGGGTAGAGGAGCTCGACTCCGTACTCTGGGGGCTGCGGACCACGCCAAACTGTACTACCGGGTTCACACCATTCTTTATGGTATACGGCGCAGAGGCAGTTTTGCCCTGCGACATAATTCATGACTCACCTCGAGTGCGCATGTACGAAGAAAGAGAAGACAAGTTGGATCGGCAGGACAGCTTGGACGCGTTGGAGGAGGAGCGCGATGTGGCCAAGGCTCGTTCCGCATTCTATCAGCAGCAGGCTCGAAGATATCAAAGCAGAGAGGTACGAGCCAAGACTTACAATGTTGGCGAACTAGTTCTACGCCTGCCGGACAAGAAAAAGGACAAACTCAAGCCCAAATGGGAAGGTCCCTTCATCATCGACCAAGTTCTGACCGGCGGAGCATACTGTCTGTGAAACGCATCGGACAACCGACTCGAGCCGAACCCATGGAACGCAGCCCGCCTCCGAAGATTCTACGCCTAGCGCCGGACTCAGAGTTCGTCTCCTTCCTCCGTCCACATATTTACACTTCAGCTATCTTTTGTTTCTCTCTTTTCTCCCACCTTTTTCATAAAACCCTTGAGGGCCGATTTGCGCATTGTTCACACACACTTGATGTGCTACCCGCACTCATTATACCTGGGGGCTTCTTTAACAGAAGCTTACTTATACGGGCTTTATGCCCAACACATGCGTCAAACTTCCGCATGTACCTTTTATTCACCATTATATGCATCGATATGACTTAAGTTTTGGCCAAGCTAGGTTGCCTGGCTCCTGTGCTTACCCCTACGTTCCCGATTGTTCGACTAGGAGGTAAAGGGAGCACCTCTGCGATTGCTACTGCCGGGTCAGCCGGATGTGTACCTCAGACTGGGTGAAGCCGAAAGCTAGCGTTCTTAAGGGAATATTCGGCCGGTGGCTTGAAAGATGATTCTTTACCTATTTATTTATCTGCCCCCAGATGTTTTCCTGCTCTTTTCGCAATCCAGACATGCACTTTAGGGCATGCCTCCCAGGGAAAGGAACCCTTAACGGAACTATTCTCCCTGGAAGATGTTTCTTACTAACCATGTAATATAACATAACTAGTTGGGCACTTGTCTGATAAAGTATTAATGACCCCTACGCCTGGTCTCCATGCATACCCCGGTTTTTTCATAACCGAGAAGGTATTCGGACACACTCCGGACTCTAGGGTCCCGAGGCTGAAGCGAAAAGGTCGGCAAAGACAAACGATCTACAATCCGGCTAGAAGGCATTTTACATGTCATTTTAAATACATCGTCAAATCGACTGACTGTACTCCTCCTCAATCCCGTCTAACAGGCTGTCTAATTTACAGTCCCGTTGGGAATACTTAGCGGCCAACTCTACCTGGCCGTACACTAAGCTCACAGGGATCTCCTTCACATCGGGCCCCACAGGTCCGACCTCGGCCATGTGGTTTGGATCCGCCTTCTTGTACCGCGTCTTCACCATGGCCCAGGCCTCCCTGGCACCTTGACGGTAGGCCGATATCTTCCATAAACGAAAGCGTTGTTGTGCTCCCTGAAGCTTCCCCGCAAGCTCTCCAAGGCCCTCGGGTAGGGAGACGGATGGCCATAAGGCCTGGACGACGCCACTCATCGCCTGCCGAACACGTTCGAGCAGTTGCACCAGCTCGGGAAGTTGGTCACCCGTTGAACCGGGCATTTCCTCCGTAGGGCGACCTATGAGCACACCTACAGACATATTTTTGTCAATTGACTTCCTCGCCGAACTCTTCTTTTCAAAAGAGTTTGCTCAAGCACTTACTATAGATGTCGCGACGAAGCCGCTGATTCTCCTTCATGGAGCCAGACAGCTGGGCCCGAACACCTTTTAGCTCTTCTCCAAGCTGGGTGTGGGCACCTTGGAGTTTGTTCCTCTCCTGCTGCACCTTCATAAGCACCCTCTCGCCGGCCTTTAGCTGGCGTAGTAGCTGTTGCTTGTCCGGATCAAGTCCGGCAACATCTGCAATATTATTGTCAGACTTATACGCACGCCGCACACTGCTTATCTTTTTGAAATATGTGTTATCGGAGGGGGTCTCGGTGTCTCCTCCTACGGCGGCTAGTGCGGCCTCAAGTTGGGCCTTGCACCCTTGTAGCTCCTGAGACAATTGGGCATTCTTCTCCGTGAGATCCTGCATATCAAATGATCCTTAAATCAGTTATTTTAACTATTTTAAGTCTCGGGGGCTACTGGCATATACAACTATTAAAATCCTTTACCCGTATGTCTTTTACATACTGCTCCGTGGCTCTGGTTAAACCATCTTGAGCGGCACGGAGGTGCGCGTCTCCCGCGTTAAAGGCATTCAACACCTCTGGGGAGAAACACGCGTCACGAAGAACTGTCCGGTGGCGCCTATGATTCATGGCGCTCTCCACCTCAGAGCTGGTGGCGGACAGCCTGTCGGCATCCTCCGCTGGAGGAGTATCCGGCTCGCGCCTTGCGCTCGCCTCCCCCTCCGGACCAGGTGTTGGAGCCTGGCTGGCGGAGGCTTGGTTGGCAACCTCTCCGGGCACAGTCCGGCGAGCGCTCTTTCTCCTGGAAAAGTCATGAGCATTAATACGCCTCCTAGGAATCTTTTTCCTAAACAACGGTCGCAAGCTATACCGTTCCGGTGACGTTTCAATTCGCACCGCACCCCTCTTCCGCCTGCTGGGCCGGACAGACCCTTGTTGGTCAGCCGCCGCGGGTTCGGCTTCCCGCCTTGGAGGCACCTCCTACAAGACACCGTTGTGTACGGTGGTCAGAAATATGCAAGGACGAAGTAATGGTGTTAGGACTCCGGTCATAATTACCTGGGAAGCCGGAGATAAGCCGGGGTAGTCGGCCGTAATGGCGACTAGAGCATTGTCCATGCTGAGTTGGTGGAACACCCCGTCAATTAGCTCCACCTTTATGTCCGGATCCTCTTCGGAGGCCGGGTCAAGGGATCTTCCCGGGTCCTCGGGTTGTGGAGCCGGACTGTGTATGCCCTCCACATCCCGACGCAGCTCCTGCGTCAAAATCATAAAGTAAGGCACTTAACTTTGAAAGCACGGGTCGGATGAATAAACGTCCGCTTACCTAGCTCCGAGGGTTATTCATGGAGAACCCATTCAACGGGCTCGTCTGGAGGAAGTCCTCCTCCTCCCCCTTGTACAGGCCGGACAGGATCTTCGCCAGATCCGCGGCCGATCCCGGCCCCTTGCGGCCATGACGGGTGGCATCATTCTCCCCGTTGAAATCCCACATGGGGTGGCCCCTATATTGGAGCGGCTGCACCCCTCGCATAATGCACGTGGCCATGACTCCAATCATGGTCAATCCAGAATGGGCCAGCAACCTTATCCGGCCCATCAAATAATGGACGCTCCTGTCTTCCTCCTGTTGAGGGCTCCGCGGGCGCCAACTTAGGCGTTTCTTCAGAGGAGCCTTGCTGAACTCCGGGAGGCCGATCCGAACTGGGTCCGGCAGTGGAGCATCTTCCACAAAAAACCATTCCGAGGGCCAGTCTTCGGACGCCTTCTTTGGGGTTCCGGATAGATATCTGGTCCCGGCGATGCGCCATATTTCGGCTCCGCCCACTTGATATATTGACCCCTCGTGAGAACGGAGTACGAGGAAAAATAGTCTCTTCCACAGCGCAAAATGGGGTTCGATGCCCAGGAACAGCTCGCAAAGAGCTACGAAAC
Organism: Triticum dicoccoides; assembly: GCF_002162155.2. Taxonomy (NCBI): domain Eukaryota; kingdom Viridiplantae; phylum Streptophyta; class Magnoliopsida; order Poales; family Poaceae; genus Triticum; species Triticum dicoccoides. Next base: position 222,621,690 of record NC_041389.1, on the reverse strand, counting down.
CCGCGATGTGCAGAATAGAGGCGGGCGTGAGGTGATGAAGGTGGATTCCGTAGAACTCCAGAAGCCCCCGGAGAAAAGGATGTATGGGAAATCCGAGCGCCCTTATTAGATAAGGGACGAAGCACACCCGCTCTCCTTTGGAGGGACTAGGGGTGGCCTCCGCTTGCTTTCCACCTTTGTAGGTGGCCATCCCGGCTCGAACTGGGACCAGCTCGTTGTGCAGGACTGAACATCTCCTCCAATCTCCTGGCTGAGGGCTAGGAGCGCGAGAGGAGGAGCCGCATCGACGGTCCATGATGGAATGGATTTTTGGTCAGGAGCGCTCCGATGAGTACTCGCGGAAGGAAGATGGTGTGATTTGGATCTGGATTCTTGCCTCTCTTATAGGCAGATTATTTGCGCAGCTAGGGGGTAAAATATAAAAATGCCCTGGCCTTTCGCATTCGTGCGACACGTGGAAGAGGGCCATTATTGGGTGTGGAAGCCAAGGAGCGCAACATTTGTAAGGAAGCCGGACACTATTCGGCAAGCACATGGAATTTGGAGGAGAACCCGCCTTGCAACGCCGAAGACAATATACGCGCCGGACTCGTCGTCATTGAAGCCTGGTTCGGGGGCTACTGAGGGAGTCCTAGACTACGGGGTGTCCGGATAGCCAGACTATCATCATCGGCCGGACTCCAAGACTATGAAGATACAAGATTGAAGACTTCGTCCCATGTCCGGATGGGACTTTCCTTGGCGTGGAAGGCAAGCTTGGCAATACGGATATGTAGATCTCCTACCATTGTAACCGACTCTGTGTAACCCTAGCCCTCTCTGGTGTTTATATAAACCAGAGGGTTTTAGTCCGTAGGACGAACAACCATTACAACAATCATACCATAGGCTAGCTTCTAGGGTTTAGCCTCCTTGATCTCGTGGTAGATCCACTCTTGTACTACCCATATCATCAATATTAATCAAGCAGGAGTAGGGTTTTACCTCCATCGAGAGGGCCCGAACCTGGGTAAAAACATCGTGTCCCTTGTCTCCTGTAACCATCCACCTAGACGCACAGTTCGGGACCCCCTACCCGAGATCCGCCGGTTTTGACACCGACACTCATCGTGTCTGCCGCCTTCCGAAGAAACTCTCGGCGGATGGCGCTGCACTCCCGCGCACGCCTGAGCACGTCGTCAACGTCGTCCTCTGCCACCAGCGTCAGCGGAGGGCCCTGAAGTGGTTCACCCCCTCTCGGCAGGGGGCTGGGGGATGGCACCCCCACGATCGCCAGACTAGCCCCGTGAGGGACCCAGCCCGGCGCTGATCCATCCCTAGAAGAGGAGACGGAGATCGACTTCAACCACTCACCGTCCACGATCAGGGGAGGAGCCCGGGGCAAGCTGGTTGTGCCCCGGGAAAGCTCGCGAAGGAAGAGCGGCGAGCGCACAGGCTCAAGGCACAGCGCGGGTCGGCCCACCTCTCCAGCCGAACTCGCATCGGGGGTAGCGCACAGGCTCGGGACACTCAAGGTCAGCGGTGAAGATGAAGCCTGAGGAGGCGGCTTCTTGGCCGGTTCCACAGGCTCGGCAGGAGGGATCCTGAAAAGCCACAGTCAGCGAAGGGAACAACAAACAAGGAGTTACAAGAAGGAGGAACTTACTCGTCCATGGCGAAGTACTTCCTATGCTTCAATGGGCGGCAGGGGAAATCACTGCCACCCGAAGTCTCCTTCCTCTTGCGGAGGGCGTCGAAGCCTATGCAGAACTGACCCAAGCTCTCGACGTGAGGGCCGGCGCGTGGCATGGACGGAGAAGCATCAAGGCGACTTGCATCAAGGGTGCCAGGCTGGGAGGAGCGATCAGGTACCACCTCTTGGTGACCTGCCGAGGCCTCGGGAGCCGCAGGTTGCGTCCCCTCATCAGCTACCACCTCAGGGCAGGTTTCGCAAACTCTGGAGGATGACGCCTCGGGAGCCCCGCGTGACATCGGCATCTCGACACCAGATCCCCCAGCTTCCGGTGATGCTTGCCTCCCCGCACCACTTCCTGAGGCAGGATCGACGTAGGCGACGGGGGGAGGAGCCACGGCAACTGGATTCTCGCGGGGCCCCATGAGGTCAGCTAAGCGCAACCCCCATTCGTCGAAGCGGGGCACCTGCCTCGCGAACTTGGCCCTGCTCGAGCAAAGATACAAGAGGCCGCCCCCATGCCTGATGCTGCCCGGAGAGGGGTCGCCAGTAAAGACTTTCAGCACCTTCCTCAGCATTTCAGGCGCAAGATCCCCCTCCTGGAGCCTCATGCGGTCTTGATGCCCAGCCAGGGTCCACATCGGACGAGAGTGGCACTGGAGAGGAGCGATGCGGCACTGGAGGAACTCCTTCACCACCTGGGGCGCCGTCACGCCAAGCATCCTCAACCTCTCGAATCTGCGCCAGATAAAAGCAAGCTGGGGGCTCGTGAGCTTCTCGTGAACCCAGCCTGGATTGGGGATAGCAGGCAATGTCGGGTGCGCGAGCAGGGGGCTGGGCACGCCGACATCCACGTACAACCACCGCTCCCGGAACCCGCTCATGGAAGGGGGAAGGCCAAAATCAATCCCCGAGGCAGCCGTCTCTGGCACGGCCTGGAAGCTCCGCACCCCGAGCACTGCGATGGGTCGGTCAGGCGCGGGGAGAAGAAGTGGCGCAGGAGAGCAACAGAAGGGGCAATGCCCACCATGGCTTCGTAGACGAAGGCGAAGAAAGCAAGAAGAGTAATGGATTGGGGACCGAGATGCATCATATGGATCTGGTAGTGGGAAAGCACCGCATTGAAGAAGGCAGAGAAAGGGGGAACCAGGCCCGCCCACAGGGCATTGGTAAAGAATCGAACCTCCGTGACGATCCTGTCAAAGGAGGCATGGGATGCGGGCCAAGCCGTCGTCCTTCCGCACTCGTTGAAGCTGGAGGCGAGGGCAGAGCGGACCTTATCCAAGGCTTCCAGATTGAGTATGAGCGACCAGTCGACGGTGGGCGCAACTGCCGGAGGCGAGCTGGCCAAAGACGCGGGCTTCTTCCCTTTCTCCTTTTTTGTTGGCGCCATGGCAACGGGACGGGGGCAGAGCTCAAGTCAGATTGGAGGCAGAAACAAAGGCTCAAGGAAGAAAGGGGAACAGGAAGCGCGTGGGCAACAAGAGGAGAATAACTGTGTACATTTTCGTGGGCGCCTAGCCAGGCGGATATTGTGGGAGCGTGGGGAAGCGGAGACGCCCACGTCCAATCAACTGCCACGCGACGCCCAAGGCCGCGGGCTGTTGGGCCCCACGGTGCTCTGCACTTGCCCTTTCACGTGGCTGCTAAGCCAAGTCTGAGCGTGCCTTAGGCTCGGGGGCTACTGTCGGCGTTCTAGGAACGGGGGTCCCCAGACTTGCCTGCCTACGTCCTGTGGCGTGGCTCAAGTGGTGGCCCAGTACGGCCCGTCTTCATCAACCCAAGCTCAAGACCCTCGCGAGGGGCCAAGCCTCGCGGGGTGGATGACGCAAGGCTTCCTTAGGATGGCCTCACCAGGCAGGCTCGCGAGGAGGCGGAGAGATCAAGGCAGGGGTACCTCGCGAGGTGCTCGTGATGCAAGCCATGATGATCGAGACTAGGCAGGCGCCAGGCGGGCGCTAGCCTGTGCATTGTCCTTGTTTCCTCTTTTATGCAAAGGGGGCAAGTACACATGCGGAGTACCGAGGCATCAAGCAAAGGTTACCATCTCGGTGCGACGAGACCAAGACTAGCAGAGCGACAGGATGGAGGTCACCGTGGAGCCAAAGACGGCATCACCGCCAGTGCCTTTGGTAGTCAAAGACCAACTTTAGTCAGGATAACTTGTACTAGATGTTCCCCTTCAAAATGGCTGTTGTTGGCTCCCTTCCCGCTCAATATTTGGCAAGAGGACCAGGGCCTCTATATATAGATATAGCCACCATAGTAGAGGGCATGTCAGAGAGTTCTCATCAGATCCAGAGGTGATCGAACTCACCCAAGTAGTTCACCGCACCAGCACAAGAACACCTCTCGTGAGGCTGTTCTTCCTCTGTACAGTTCATCATCAGCCCTGAGGCAATCCACCACACCACACACTGGATTAGGGTATTACACCACAACAGTGGCCCGGACCAGTATAAACCTTGTGTCCCTTGTGTTGCTCATCGTGTAGCTTAGATTCATAGCGAGCCGTTGGGACGTGGATCGGTAAGGGGAACATCTTCGCGCGCACCCCAGAGTTCGAACCTTAAGGGTTTTGCCGGAACCCGATATCCGACACACTAGAGGTGTAAAGTTGCTACAGTGCCTATGTTTATCATCCGCGTCTTAGGGCAGAACACATTAAATGTGTTGCTTATGTGCCCTTTAGCATTATCGGTGATGGGAGTAGAACCCGTCCCGTCCGTCACCGCCCCACTCCGTCTTGACACACGTCCATGCTGACGAGGCATGCAGTGCCAAGTTGGCTGGCCAGCTGCTACGCTGGAGAGGTGGCAGGGTCTTCACGAAGATCTGCATGCCACCACACAGGTGCTTGCCAGGCTGGCAGTTGGCCATTGCGCTGGAGCGGTGGCGGGGTGGAAGAATCTTGCCGCGGTCTTGCCGATGTCCCCAAGGATCTTGCCGGGGCCTCGCAGACGTCTCCGACAAGGATCATGCCAGGGCCTCGTCTTCTGGCCTTAACGTTGTCAATGGTGTCAGAGCACTCAACCCTAGGGGTGGTGCTCTTGTTAGTGTTCTGTAGGTCGTCCTGGAAAGGTTCTTGTCGGGGTCTCGCAAGCCGTCCCGACAAGGATCCTGCCGGGGGTCCAGCTCGTCATCTGTTCTCTAGCTTGGCCGCGTCTCTTTGCCTTGTATCTCATTTTTTCCTTCATCACCCTCATCGTGCCTTGCCGCGGGTGTGGCTACGACTGCCCGTGCACAAGTATGGGGTGCTAAAGGGACCAAACTTTAGTACACCGACAGGAGCCCCTGGGCCTGGGCCACACATGGTGCGAAGCATCGTTGGGCCAGGCCCAAACAGTGCGCGGGCACGCGTGGAGGGGAATAATTGCTATAATCTTCTCGTGTGATGCGCTTGCAGTGGCCCGTGAACAGCCTTTTTGCACGGAATGGTAATTGCCGTTCCACACTTCCCACTACGCCTGCCCTTTTCGCCACGTACGCCTCATACATGGAATGGGGTAGGTGGAGGATGTGCGGGATATGGGAAGGCATGCCATGGCAGACACCCATGCGCCTTTGATTGACGCGGGGAGGGCAGTCGACGACCTCGCTCGTTGCCAATGGCTTTAATGAGCCGGACTCGAAGGGGCCCTTCAGAGAAGGTATAGAGCCAGCCCCCAGCCCTTCCTGCTTGGCTATAAAAGGGGAGTCGGGAGGATGAAGGAGGGGCATCCCCTTGCGTCTTCTCTTCTTCTCCGTTCTCCATCCACCACCATGCTGAGAGGGCGCGGTCGCAGCCGTCCCTCTGCGGAGGCGACTAGATCTTCCTCTCGCCAGAGATCCGTGGTCGTCAAGGAAAAGCCAAGCGCCCAAGGCGGAGGTGCTGGACGGGGTCGAGGTCAGCGAGGTGGTCGAGGAGGAAGAGGACGTGGAAGTGGGGCACCTGCGGCGCCGCCGTCTCCTCCCGCTTCGTCAAGCGGCCATGTCCGAGACATGGCGCTGGAGTTCATCTTGCAGCTGCTCGAACCGCCGCGTAGCCGTCTTCATCTCCCTGAGGCATTCGCGAGGGTGCTGGAGGTTGACCAGCCATCGAGGTTGAGGCTTCATATGAAGGAATGTTGCAATGGCGACATGTGGGCGAACGTAAAGTTCCCCGTCCCTCATGAAGTGCTTCTTCGTCGTGGTTGGAAAACCTTCGCACGCGCCCACTGCCTGATGAAGGGGCACGTCCTCCACTACAAATTAGTGGAGGCTGACCTACTCTCCATCAAGGTTTTTGGGCGCTCGGGAATTCGGCTAGGGTGCTGCACGGAGAGCTCGACAGATGATGAAAGCTCCTCGAGCGATAGCGACGAGGAGGAGACCGGTGGGGAGGACAACAGGGACGGGTCCGACTAGACGTCGGGTGCCCCGTACTAGGCGACGTCGACAGCACCATCTGCACCTGGCCTTCTCCCTGGTAGAGCGATTTGCCGGGGGTGTAGTTCTTGGTGGTGGCTCCTCAAGCTAGCTCCTTGAACTTCTCGAGGCTGTCGCTTCTGGCGGCTGGCGCTGGAAGACTGGAGAAGACGAAGAAGGCGGGTGGCGGGCTATCAAGTCGGAGTACGATGGCATCGACGCCTTCATCTCGTATTGCCAGCCCCCTGCCTCATCTTCCAGCTCCTCCCCCGGCGCCGTCATCACCACCTCTCTTCTGGACGGTCACCGGGATGTTCTCTTGGTGTCTTCTGCTGCATGTACCTCGCCTAGGCACTCCTTTTGCCTCCCTGCTATCTTGATCCGCTTCCTGAGGAGAGGGACAAGAAAGGGATTACGAGCATCTTATCCTTTTTTAGATCTTAAGCCTGCGGGCACTTGTCGAATTTAAGCTTTGTAACCCTTTGCTCATGTTTACATTTCGTATTAATTGTACTTGTTAATGAATGTATTAATGAAGAAAAAGGGTGTTTGCCGGGTTCTTTTGGGCGTGAGCGAGGCTCACACCAAGGAGCAAGTCCTTGTTATTATTTATTAAATAAACAACATCGCCCGGCAACAGGCCTTGCCGTCCTCCCTCTTTATACTACGACTACACTCACGCCCTTGGCGGAGGCAGAGGCAAAGTAGGATTAGGCCCTTCGTTTGTCTCCCTTCCATCGCAACTACAACCAAGTTCCAGCCCAAAAGGGGTTTTGGGTATAGGAAGGAGGGAGCACGATGGCATGGGATCGGGTAAAGTTTCGTACGTTCAAGTTTCATATGGAAGTACGTAGCTGGGGAAAAAGACTTATCTGAATCTACTATCCCCGGCAGCCTTGCCGGGTCGGGGTGTCACTTCGTCTCCTTTCCTCCAAAAAATCCGCTGAAGCGCCCGTGCAGCCTGCAAACCAAAAAGGACTGGAAGGGACAAAAGGACGCACACTCGACCTCTATGCTAGGGGTTAGTTGCCGCTAAGCACTATCAACCCTATCAGAGAGAGAAACTCAACCTAGCATGCATGCTAATCCTTAGGGCGCGAGCGCTTCGTTTATTCATCTGTTGCTTAGGGTCTATGCCTGGCTTTGTACAAAGGATTACATGCCTTGCCGGCAAGGCTTGTACAAAAGGTGGTCTGCCGGGGGGCCCGGCAACCGTGCCTCATGGGTAAAACTTGCGAAGATGTTCGATATTCCAGAAGTTGCTCACTGGAATACCATCTTCGGTCTCCAGGTGGACTGCGCCGGGTCTGGTGACTCGTATTACCCGATAAGGGCCTTCCCACTTTGGCGTCAACTTGTTGGAATTCTTGGCCGACTGAACGCGCTGAAGCACAAGGTCGCCTTCCTCAAAGCTTTGGGCATGAACCTTGCAGCTATGGTAGCGGCGCAAGGCTTGCTTGTAGCATGCAGCTCGCACAGCAGCCTGAAGACGATCTTCCTCAAGGAGTGTAGCGTCATCTTACCGCAACTGCTCTTGCTCAAGCTCATCATAAGCGAGCACTCGAGGTGATCCATATGTGAGTTCTGTGGGGAGAACTGCTTCTGCCCCATACACGAGGGAGAAGGGTGTCTGGTCGGTGGCTCGATTTGGCGTTGTCCTGATTGACCAAAGAACCGCCGGCAACTCGTCAATCCAGCGTCTTCCACACTTGTGCAGCCTGTCAAAAGTCTTCATCCTGAGGCCCCATAATACTTCAACATTTGCCCTTTCTGCCTGGCCGTTGGTTTATGGATGTGCAACAGAAGCAAAACAGATCTTGCTGTCGAGGTCTTGGATGTATTGCATGAACGTGCGGCTTGTGAACTGCATGCCATTGTCAGTGATGACCCTGTTTGGCACACCAAAACGGCAAACTAGGCCCTTGAAGAACTTGATGGTTGATTGTGCTGTAACCTTTCTCACTGCTTCCACTTCTGGCCACTTTGTGAACTTGTCGATCGCAACGTACAAGTACTCAAATCCCCCGACAGCACGGGGAAAGGGGCCCAGTATGTCGAGCCCCTAGACCAAAAATGGCCAGGAAAGAGGGATCGTCTGAAGAGCTTGAGCTGGTTAATGAAGTTTCTTCGAATGGAACTGACACGTTTCACACTTGGTTACTAGTGCAGTTGCATCCTGGAGAGAAGTGGGCCAAAAGAAACCCTGCCGGAACACCTTGCCGGCAAGGGCTCTTGAACCTATATGAGAGACACATATGCCTCCATGTATCGCTGCCAACAGCTCCAGTCCATCCTACCGGGGAATGCACTTCAATTTCACACCATTCGGTCTTTTCCTGTATAGGACGTCGTCAACAAATTGTCACATGCCAGACCGACGGGCTACTTTCTCCTCTTCTTCCTGTTCCTCAGGGAGTTCCCCTGTTTGGAGGAACTGAGCAATGTGAAGCACCCATGCCAGAGCCCGAGGTTCGACGGTAAGAACTATAGGCATGTCCTTTGCCATGGGAGCAGTTGTCTCTACGGCAAGGGCTTGAGGCCTTGCCGGAGCTGTCGCTCCCCGGCAAGCTTGGCGTCCCCGGCAACATCCTTGCCGGCGGTTCCTAGGAGCTTGGTGGGAAAGTACTTGTCGGGTTCTAGTTTCCTTTGCTTATTCTGTCCTGCCGATGGTTCAACGGATGGCTGAGTCAGTTGGAGCACAAAGGTCCCTGGTTCCACAGGTAACTTGAGGGCAGCAAGTTTCGATAGGTCGTCAGCAATGCTATTCTCTGCTCGAGGAACATGCTCTACTTGTAGACCATCAAAATGCTCTTCCAACTTCCTCACTTCATCTACATAAGCTTCCATCAGCGGACTCTAATAATCCTTGTACACTTGCTTCACTACGAGTTGCGAATCCCCGCGGACGATCAACTTTGTGATCCCAAGGTCTGCTGCGATCCTGAGACCGGCAAGCAGCCCCTCATACTCCGTAGTGTTGTTTGTCGACCTCTCCTAGGGAAAGTGCATTTGGACTACGTACTTGAGGTGCTCTCCGGTGGGCGCAACAAGTAGCACACCGGCACCGACGCCTTGCAGCGAGAAAGCCCCATCAAAGTACATAATCCAGTTGCGGCTTGTTTCCTTGCCGAGGAGAGTGGTCTCTTGAATTTCTTCGTCAGGCATTTCTGCAATGAACTCTGCCAAGACTCTGCTTTGGGTTGTTGAAGTGCTTTCAAACCTGAGACCGAAGCTTGACAGTTCCGACACCCATTCCACAATCCTTCCGGTTGCATCTGGGTTGTGCAAGATCCGTTGCAACAGGAAACGAGTGATGACGATGATCTCATGTGCTTGAAATTAGTGATGCAGCTTCCTTGAGGCCATAAGGAGGACGAAGAGCAACTTCTGCACACCAGAGTATCTTGATCTAGCCCCCTGCAAGAGGGAGCTGATAAAGTAAACTGGGCGCTGCATCATCTTCTTCCTATGTATCACTTTGTTTGCTTGTGCCGGTCCTGCCTCGCCGGCGCCAGACTTTCCCAGGGTTCCAGACCCTGCCGGGGGTCCTGCCTTGCCGGCACCAGACCCTGCCGGGGGGAGCTCTGGTTCGTCATCCGATAGTCTTGCCACTGCTACTGCCTTTTTGTCAACTTCTCTCTATGTTACTAGCGCAACCTGACCACTTGATTCGTTGCCGCTACATATAGAAGCAACGACTCTTGTGGTTTAGGCGCAACTAGTATTGGCGTAGAGGAGAGGTACCTCTTCAAATCATGCAGCGCTGCCTTGGCCTCCGGGGTCCATTTCATGGGCCCTGCCTTCTTCAAAATCTTGAAGAAGGGGGGGGGTGCACCTAACAGATTTGGAGATGAACCTACTTAAAGCAGCAACGCAGCCAACAAGCTGACACACATCTTTGACTCGCCTTGATGCTTCAATTTGCTCAATCGCCTTGATCTTGTCGGGGTTTGCTTCGATCCCGCACTGAGACACAAAGAACCCGAGAAGCTTGCCGGATGGAACACCAAACACACACTTCTCAGGGTTGAGCTTGAGATTGATCTTGCACAAATTTGCAAATGTTTCTTCCAAATCTTGCACAAGTGTTGCCCTGTCCTTGGTTTTGACGACTATGTCATCCATGTAAGCCTCCATATTTCTATGGAGCTGGGGCTCAAAACCTGAACCGCTCTTGCAAATGTCGAATCGGAACTTTTCAACCCGAAAGGCATTCATATAAAACAATACATACCACATGGGGTGACAAAGGCGGTCTTCTCTTCATCTTCCTTCGTCATGAAGATTTGGTGGTATCCTGAATAGGCATCAAGGAACGACAGCAGGCCGCCCCCGGCAGTGGAGTCCACGATCTGGTTGATGCACGGCAAATGGAAAGGATCTTTTGGGCAGGCTTTATTGATATCTGTATAATCAATGCACAACCTCCATTTCCCATTTGCCTTGTGCACCACCATCGGATTGGCCAACCATGTTGGGTGGAGCACTCCTCTGACCAAGCCTACAGCTGCCAACTTCCTAATCTCCTCAATGATGAACTCTTGCCACTCCAAAGCTTGCTTCCTGACTTCTGCTTGACGGGCCGCGCATGAGGACAGATAGCAAGGTGGTGCTCAATCACCTCCCTGGGAACGTCGGGGATGTCGGACGCTTGCCATGCAAACACGTTGACATTCCCCCGCAGGAAGGTGACGAGCGCGCTTTCCAATTTGCTGTCGAGGGTGGAGCTTATAGTGAAAGCTCCGCCCGTGCCATCCTTCTTGACGGGCACCTTCTTGGTCTCTAGTGGTGCAGCCTTGGATTTCTTGCTCTTGCCGGTGGAGCTTTCTGGCACGTCCTCAACGGGAACGCAACACTCCGAAGAGGCGCGTTTGCTGGAGTGGGTGCAAGAGGCTTGGCCGAGCCGGGAAGCCTTGCCGGTGACTGAGGTCTTGCCGGTTTTCTTCCCCTCAGGGGCTCCAGTAGCACGAACAAGTGCCTTGGCGGCAGGTGCTACCCCCGCTTCCCGGTAGAGCTGGTCAGCACAGATGAGTGTGTCCTTCTTGTCGGAGCCGACAGTGATGATGCTCATCGGGCCGGGCATCTTCAACGTGTTGTAGGCGTAGTGTGATGCTGCCATAAGCTTGGCCAGCGCTGGGCGGCCAAGGATCTCGTTGTATGGCAACGGGATCTTGGCTACATCAAACACGATCTTCTCCATCCTGTAGTTCAGCTCGCCACCAAACATGACTGGTAGTGTGATCTTACCCTTGGGCTGGCTTCTCCCGGGATTGAACCCTTGAAACGTGTCCGTCTCCTCGAGATCTCCCTTGGGGATTTGCAACCTCTTAATCACTTGGGTGAGATCAAGTTCAGACCGGCCCCACCGTCCACTAGCATTTTCGTCACCTTGAGGTTGCGAATTGTTGGCGAAACCAACAATGGCAAGCACCCGACCATGGTTGTGCGATCAGGGTGATCCTCGGCGTCGAAAATGATAGGCGTGCCGGACCATTTTAGTGTCCTCTGGGCGTCGATCAATGGCTCCGTCGCATTGATCTCGCGTGCCCACTCTTTAAGCTGGCGGTGAGAAGAATGCAATGAGGTGCCACCATCGATGCACATGGCTTCTATGGCCTTCTGAAACTCTTGGTCGCTGGACTTGTCGTCCTCTTCGTGGTCATCATCCCCCTCTTTCTTGTCGTGGCCTCGAGCAGGCGTCTCTTGTTGTTTTTCCTTGCCGCGGCGCCCCCCTCGGCCACCGCGCTTCTTGCCGGACCCCTCGGCACAATCCTGGCCCTTCTCCTTATCTCGTCTTTCATATTCAGCTTTCTGCCTCTCCACAAGTTGCTCAACTTGTTGGTAGTTCTGGAGGTCATGGCCCTTGGTGTGATGGATCTTGCAATATTGCTTGTCGGAGCCTTCTGTCTTGTCGGTGGCCGCCAAGGCCTGGCAGGCGGCGCAGACGGCAACCTCCTTGCCGGGGTTATCGATCTTAGCCTTTTTGGTTGTGCCGGGGTCGCCAGATTCCTCGACGGCAAGCACTGTCTTGCCCCTGCGCTTCATATTGTGTCGTCGTCCTTTCTTTGCCAGGGCGACGACGTCTTCGTCTCTAGAATCGCTTCCCGTGCCAGCATCTTCACCGGGGTACTTCTTCCCTTCTTCAGCACAAGCACATCTGTCGGCCAGAACATAGAGTTCGGCAACATCCCTAACCTTGTTCATGGCCAGCTCTTCACGCATCTTGCGGTTACGCATGTTCTGATGGAACGCGCTGATGAAAGCGACATGATGAATGTCTGGGATGTTGTATTGCATTGCACACGGCTGAACCTCTGTATGTACTTGTGCAAGGATTCACCATCTTTTTGGGGATGAGATGCAGATCACTTGCCTGGCCAGGAGCTTGATGGCCTCCGGTAAAGGCAACAAAAAACTCATGGCACAAGTCTGACCAAGAGGAGATGGAGTCCAGCGGCAGGTGCATCAACCATGACCTAACATTGGGCTTGAGCACCAACGGGAAGTAGTTGGCGAGCACCTTGCCGTCCCGAGCTCCGGCTGCTTGCATCGCAATGGTGTAAACACTCAAGAACTCAGACAGATGAGTCTTGCCATCGTATTTTTCCGGGACCTCTGGTTTGAAAGTGCGGGTAGTGGGCCACTGGAACTGTCGCAGCTCGTAAGGCAAGTCACCAGAACCCCCGACACAGGCCTGTACATAGTGGGCCCTGCACGCGTATCAGATTGATGGCGTGCTTCCCGTCGCCGCTCAATGGTAGTTCGAGAATCCTCTTCAACCCGCTCCCGAATAACTCAACACTGGTCGCGGCGAGTGTCGGTGTCAAAACCGGCGGATCTCGGGTAGGGGGTCCCGATCTGTGCATCAAGGCTGATGGTAACAGGAAGCAAGGGACACAGATGTTTACCCAGGTTCGGGCCCTCTCGATGGAGGTAAAACCCTACTTCCTGCTTGATTAATATTGAAGATATGGGTAGTACAAGAGTAGATCTACCACAAGATCATAGAGGCTAAACCCTAGAAGCTAGCCTATGATGGTATGATTGTAATTGTGATCGGCCTTCTAAGGACCAACCTCTCCGGTTTATAAAGACACCGGAGATGGCTAGGGTTTACATGGGGTCAGTTACAAGGAAGGAAACACAATATCCGGATCGCCAAGCTTGCCTTCCACGCAAAGGAGAGTCCCATCTGGACATGGTCGAAGTCTTGAGTCTTGTATCTTCACGCTTCAATAGTCTGGACGTTGTACACAGTCCGGCTGTCCGGATACCCCCTAGTCCAGGACTCCCTTAGTAGCCCCTGAACCAGGCTTCAATGACGATGAGTCCGGCACGCAGTATTGTCTTCGGCATTGCAAGGCGGGTTCCTTCTCCGAATACTCCGAAGTAATTATCGAACACTTGAATCGTGTCCGGATCCACAAAATGATCTTTACACACCGCTGTAGAGAGAATGATATTTCACAAATGCAATCTGCTGACAACTTTTTTAGACGACGTGACATGTTATTACGGTCAGATCATTATTCGAACCATTTTCCCACAACCAGCCACAACGCATATTGCGAGGCGGTTTATTTGACACGTCTTGTCAAAGCAGAGATCGTGTCCCCTTATCACGGGATTCTCATCAATACGGGTATGGGTAATCCCACCACGCCATCAATCGTGGCGCTTGGGAAGCAAGCGATTCCCAACGGGCAAGTGGGGAGGCGCACCACTTTCGTCGCCTCTATAAAGGGATAAGATTTCCTCATTTTTACCCACGCCTTCTTTCTCCCTTGCCCACTCTTGCCCCCTCGAGCTCCAGCGCCCAAGCCCAAGTCTTCTCCGCATAGCTAAACATGTCCGGAGCAGGAGGCAAGTGGGTGGCTTCCACCGTCAAGGAGAAGCACGTCACAAATCTTCAGGCGGCCGAATACTTGGCCGCAGACATAGCGCACCGGCTACCGGATGCCGGGCAGGTCATTCCGACCCCAGGACCCCACGAGAGGGTCGTGTTCGTTGCCCACTTCGTCCATGGACTGGGATTTCCACTTCATCCCTTTGTCCGCGGGCTTATGTTCTACTACGGGCAAGATTTCCATGATCTAGCCCCAAATTTGGTCCTCAACATCTCGGCATTCATCGTTGTATGCGAGGCCTTCCTCCGCATCCGGCCTCACTTTGGCCTGTGGCTGCAAACCTTCTGCGTGAAGCTGAAGATTGTAAGCGGCCATCAAGCGGAGTGCGGAGGGGCCATGGTTGGCAAGATGCCTAACGTCACCTGGCTGGACGGTTCCTTTGCGGAGACCGTAAAAGGATGGCAATCGGGGTGGTTCTACATCACCGAGCCGCGCGGCGCCAACTGGGCGGCGGCCCCCGAGTTCCGATCCGGAGCCCCCATGCGGCTCACCTCCTGGGAAAAGAAGGGTCTGTCCTGGGGCGAATCCACGGAGCTGACCGGACTCCAGACCTGCATCAAAAGCATGAAGGACAAGAACATCAAGATTGTCAACGTGATGCAGGTCCTGCTCGTTTGCCGGGTTCTGCCATGCCAAAGGCGGGCATTCAATCTGTGGGAGTTCGTCCAGGCCGAACACCAGACGCTCTGGGAGCTCTATGACATGACGCACAAAGGCGCATGGAAGGTGTTGTTCAAGGCCTCCGAAGTACCCCCTCCCACATCCAAGGACCGCGGGCTTCACGCCGCACGGCCTCCTAGTCAGGTGAGTTCTCAGACTACCACCAGATTCGGTTCTTCCCAATATATTCATGGGGGAGTCTTAAGTAACGGTGCATACTTGTTCAGGATTATGTGAAGACAGCGGAGCAGGTTAACTGTCCGGCTCCGTTGCCAGAAAGCCCAGCTGATGCTCTCCTGACGGAGATGCTGGTCCCGACGCCGTACAAGGTGAAGGAAATATGCCCTAGAGGCAATAATAAAGTTATTATTTATTTCCTTATTTCATGATAAATGTTTATTATTCATGCTAGAATTGTATTAACCGGAAACATAATACATGTGTGAATATATAGACAAACAGAGTGTCACTAGTATGCCTCTACTAGAGTAGCTCGTTAATCAAACATGGTTATGTTTCCTAACCATAAACATGTGTTGTCATTTGATTAACGGGATCACATCACTAGGAGAATGATGTGATTGACTTGACCCATTCCGTTAGCCTAGCACTTGATCGTTTAGTATGTTGCTATTGCTTTCTTCATGACTTATACAAAGTTCCTACAACTATGAGATTATGCAACTCCCTTTTACCAGAGGAACACTTTGTGTGCTACCAAACGTCACAACGTAACTGGGTGATTATAAATGTGCTCTACAGGTGTCTCCAAAGGTACATGTTGAGTTGGCATAATTCAAGATTAGGTTCTGTCACTCCGATTGTCGGAGAGGTATCTTTGGGCCCGCTCAGTAATACACATCACTTAAGCCTTGCAAGCATTGTAACTAATGAGTTAGTTACGAAATGATGTATTACGGAACGAGTAAAGAGACTTGCCGGTAACGAGATTGAACTAGGTATTGGATACCGACGATCGAATCTCGGGCAAGTAACATATCGATGACAAAGGGAACAATTTATGTTGTTATGCGGTTTGACCGATAAAGATCTTCGTAGAATATGTAGGAACCAATATGAACATCCATGTTCCACTATTGGTTATTGATCGGAAACAGTTCTAGGTCATGTCTACATAGCTCTCGAACCCGTAGGGTCCGCATGCTTAACGTTATGATGACAATTTTATTATGAGTTTATAAGTTTTGATGTACCGAAGTTTGTTCAGAGTCCCGGATGTGATCATGGACATGACGGGGAGTCTCGAAATGGTTGAGACGTAAAGATCAATATATTGGACGACTATATTCGGACATCGGAAGGGTTCCGAGTGATTCGGGTATTTTCGGGGGTACCGTGGAGTTACGGGAATACGAGGAAGAAGCAATGGGCCTCATGGGCCAAGTGGTGGAAGAGAGGAGGCAGGGTGCGCGGCCCCCTAGCCCAAACCGAATTGGACTAGGGGGCCGCCCCCCCCCTTTCCTCCTTTTCCTCCCCCTCCTTCCTTCTCCTTCTCCTTCCCTTCCTTCCCCTCTCCTAGTTGGACTAGGAAAGGAGGGAGTCCTACTCCCGGTGGGAGTAGGACTCCTCCCTGGCGCGCCCTCCCTTGGCCGGTCTCCCCCTCCCCCTTGCTCCTTTATATACGAGGGAAGGGGGCACCCCAGGACACACAAGTTGATCTACGGATCGTTCCTTTGCCGTGTGCGGTGCTCCCCTCCACCATATTCCACCTCGGTCATATCGTCGCAAAGTTTAGGCGAAGCCCTGCGCCGGTAGAACATCATCATCGTCACCACGCCGTCGTGCTGACGGAACTCATCCCCGACGCTTTGCTGGATCGGAGCCCGGGGAACGTCATCGAGCTGAACGTGTGCTGAACACGGAGGTGCCGTATGTTCGGTTCTTGGATCGGTTGGATCGTGAAGACGTATGACTACATAACGCTTCCGCTTACGGTCTACGAGGGTACGTGGACACACTCTCCCCTCTCGTTGCTATGCCATCACCATGATCTTGCGTGTGCGTAGGAAAGTTTTGAAATTACTACGTTCCCCAACAGTGGCATCCGAGCCTAGGTTTTATGCGTTGATGTTATATGCATGAGTAGAACACAAGTGAGTTGTGGGCGATACAAGTCATACTGCTTACTAGCATGTCATACTTTGGTTCGACGGTATTGTTGGATGAAGCGGCCCGGACCGACATTACGCGTACGCTTACGCGAGACTGGTTCTACCAACGTGCTTTGCACACAGGCGGCTAGCGGGTGTCAGTTTCTCCAACTTTAGTTGAACCGAGTGTGGCTACGCCCAGTCCTTGCGAAGGTTAAAGCAGCACTAACTTGACGAACTATCGTTGTGGTTTTGATGCGTAGGTAAGAACGGTTCTTGCTAAGCCCGTAGCAGCCACGTAAAACTTGCAACAACAAAGTAGAGGACGTCTAACTTGTTTTTGCAGGGCATGTTGTGATGTGATATGGTCAAGACGTGATGCTATATTTTATTGTATGAGATGATCATGTTTTGTAACCGAAGTTATCGGCAACTGGCAGGAGCCATATGGTTGTCGCTTTATTGTATGAAATGCAAACGCCCTGTAATTGCTTTACTTTATCACTAAGCGGTAGCGATAGTCTTAGAAGCAATAGTTGGCGAGACGACAACGATGCTACGATGGAGATCAAGGTGTCGCGCTGGTGACGATGGTGATCATGACGGTGCTTCGGAGATGGAGATCACAAGCACAAGATGATGATGGCCATATCATATCACTTATATTGATTGCATGTGATGTTTATCCTTTATGCATCTTATCTTGCTTTGTTTGACGGTAGCATTTTAAGATGATCTCTCACTAATTATCAAGAAGTGTTCTCCCTGAGTATGCACCGTTGCCAAAGTTCGTCGTGTCCAGACACCACGTGATGATCGTGTGTGATAAGCTCTACGTCCATCTACAACGGGTGCAAGCCAGTTTTGCACACGTAGAATACTCAGGTTAAACTTGACGAGCCTAGCATATGCAGATATGGCCTCGGAACACGGAGACCGAAAGGTCGAGTGTGAATCATATACTAGATATGATCAACATAGTGATGTTCACCATTGAAAACTACTCCATCTCACGTGATGATCGGTTATGGTTTAGTTGATTTAGATCACGTGATCACTTAGATGACTAGAGAGATGTCTGTCTAAGTGGGAGTTCTTATGTAATATGATTAATTGAACTTAAATTTATCATGAACTTAGTCCTGGTAGTATTTTGCAAATTATGTTGTAGATCAATAGCTCGTGTTGTTGCTTTCATATGTTTGTTTTGATATGTTCCTAGAGAAATTGTGTTGAAAGATGTTAGTAGCAATGATGCGGATTGGATCCGTGATCTGAGGTTTATCCTCATTGCTGCACAGAAGAATTATGTTCTTGATGCACCGCTAGGTGACAGACCTATTGCAGGAGCAGATGCAGACGTTATGAACGTCTGGCTAGCTCAATATGATGACTACTTGATAGTTTAGTGCACCATGCTTAATGGCTTAGAATCGGGACTTCAAAGACGTTTTGAACGTCATGGACCATATGAGATGTTGCAGGAGTTGAAGTTAATATTTCAAGCAAATACCCGAGTTGAGAGATATGAAGTCTCCAACAAGTTCTATAGCTAAAAGATGGAGGAGAATCGCTCAACTAGTGAGCATGTGCTCAGATTGTCTGGGTACTTCAATCTCTTGAATCAAGTGGGAGTTAATCTTCCAGATAAGATAGTGATTGACAGAATTCTCTAGTCACCATCACTAAATTACTAGAACTTCGTGATGAACTATAGTATGCAAGGGATGACAAAAACGATTCCCGAGCTCTTCGTGATGTTGAAATCGACGAAGGTAGAAATCAAGAAAGAGCATCAAGTGTTGATGATTGACAAGACCACTAGTTTCAAGAAAAGGGCAAAGGGAAAGAAAGGGAAACTTCAAGTAGAATGACAAGCAAGTTGTCACTCCTGTGAAGAAGCTCCAAGCTGGACCAAAGCCTGAAACTGAGTGCTTACACTGCAAAGGAAATGGTCACTAGAAGCGGAAATACCCTGAATATTTGGTGGATAAGAAGGATGGCAAAGTGAACAAGGGTATATTTGATATACAGGTTATTGATCTATACCTTACGAGTGTTTATAGTAGCCCCTGAGTATTTGATACTTGTTCGGTTGCTAAGATTAGTAAATCGAAACAGGAGTTACAGAATAAACAGAGACTAGTTGAAGGGGAAGTGATGATGAGTGTTGGAAGTAGTTCCAAGATTGATATGATCATCATCACACACTCCCTATACTTTTGGGATTAGTGTTAAACCTAAATAAATGTTATTTAGCTTTTGCGTTGAGCATGAATATGATTTGATCATGTTTATTGCAATACAGTTATTCATTTAAAGTCAGAGAATAATTGTTGTTCTGTTTACATGAATAAAACCTTCAATGGTCATACACCCAATGAAAATAGTTTATTGGATCTCGATCGTAGTGATACACATATTCATAATATTGATGCCAAAAGATGCAAAGTTAATAATGATAGTGCAACTTATTTGTGGCACTACCGTTTGGGTCATATCGGTGTAAAGCGCATGAAGAAACTCCATAAACATGGATTTTCGGAATCACTTGGTTATGAATCATTTGATTCTTGCGAACCATGCCTTTGGGCGAGATGACTAAAACTCCGTTCTTCGGAACAATGGAACGAGCAACAAACTTGTTGAAAAAAAATACATACTGATGTATGCAGTCCAATGAGTGTTGATGCTCGTGGCAAATATCGTTATTTTCTGACCTTCACAAGATGATTTGAGCAGATATGGGTATATCTACTTGATGAAACATAAGTCTGAAATGGTTGAAAAGTTCAAAGAATTTTAGAGTGAAGTGGAAAAATCATCGTAACAAGAAAATAAAGTTTCTGCGATCTGATCGCGGAGACGAATATTTGAGTTATGAGTTTGGTCTTCAATTAAAACAATGTGGAATAGTTTCACAGGTCACGCCACCTGGAACACCACAATGTAATGGTGTGTCCGAATGTCGTAATCGTACTTTACTAGATATGGTGCGATCTATGATGTCTATTATCAGTTTACCACTATCGTTTTGGGGTTATGCATTAGAGACAGCTGCATTCACGTTAAAAGGGCACCATCTAAATCCATTGAGACGACACCATATGAACTGTGGTTTAGCAAGAAACCCAAGTTGTCGTTTCTTAAAGTTTGGGGCTGCGATGCTTATGTGAAAATTTTCATCCTGATAAGCTCAAACCCAAATCGGAGAAGTGCGTCTTCATAGAATACCCAAAGGAAATTGTTGGGTACACCTTCTATCACAGATCCGAAGGCAAGATATTCGTTGCTAAAAATGGATCCTTTCTAGAGAAGGAGTTTCTCTCGAAAGAAGTCAGTGGGAGGAAAGTAGACCTTGATGAGGTAACTTTACCTTCTCCTGAATTGGAAAATAGTTCATCACTGAAATCAGTTCCAGTGATTCCTACACCAATTAGTAAGGAAGCTAATGATGATGATCATGAAACTTCAAATCAAGTTACTACAGAACCTCGTAGGTCTTCCAGAGTATGGTCCGCACCAGAGTGGTACGGTAATCCTGTTCTGAAAGTCATGTTACTAGACCATGATAAACCTACAAACTATGAGGAAGCGATGATGAGCCCAGATTCCGCGAAATGGCTTGAGGCCATGAAATCTGAGACGGGATCCATGTATGAGAACAAAGTATGGACTTTGGTGGATTTACCCGATGATCGGCAAACCATAGAAAAATAAATGGATCTTCAAGAGGAAGACAGACGTTGATAGTAGTGTTACTATCTACATAGCTCGACTTGTCGCAAAAAAAAGTTTTTTTTGACAAGTTCAAGGTGTTGACTACAATGAGATTTTCTCAACTGTAGCGATGCTTAAGTCTGTCCGAATCATGTTGGCAATTGCCACATTTTATGAAATCTGGCAAATGGATGTCAAAACTGCATTCCTTAATGGTTTTCTTAAAGAAGAGTTGTATATGATGCAACCAAAAGGTTTTGTCAATCCTAAAGGTGCTAACAAAATGTTCAAGCTCCAGCGATCCATCTATGGACTGGTGCAAGCATCTCAGAGTTGGAATATACGTTTTGATAAGTTGATCAAAGCATATAGTTTTGTACAGACTTATGGTGAAGCCTGTATTTACAAGAAAGTGAGTGGGAGCACTACAACATTTCTGATAAGTATATGTGAGTGACATATTGTTGATCAGAAATAATGTAGAATTATTCTGCAAAGCATAAAGGAGTGTTTGAAAGGAGTTCTTTAAAAGAAAGACCTCAGTAAAGCTACTTACATATTGAGCATCAAGATCTATTGAGATAGATCAAGACGCTTGATAAGATTTTCAATGAGCAAATACCTTGACAAGTTTTTGAAGTAGTTCAAAATGGAACAGTCAAAGAAAGAGTTCTTGCCTGTGTTGCAAATGTGTGAAATTGAGTAAGACTCAAATCCCGACCACGGCAGAAAATAGAAAAGAGAATGAAAGTCATTCCCTATGCCTCAGTCATAGGTTCTATAAAGTATGCTATGCTATGTACCAGACCTATTGTATACCTTGCACTGAATTGGGCAAGGGAGTACAATAATGATCTAGGAGTAGATCACTGGACATTGGTCAAGAATATCCTTAGTGAGGACTAAGGAAATATTTGTCGATTATGGTGGTGATAAAAGAGCCCGTCGTAAAGAGTTACATCGGTGCAAGCTTTTACACCAATCCAGATGACTCTAAGTCTCAACATATTGAAAGTGGGAGCAATTAGCTAGAGTAGCTCCGTGTAGAACATTGTAGACATAGAATATCTGCAAAATACATACGGCTTTGAATATGACAGACCCATTGACTAAGATTCTCTCACGAGCAAAACATGATCACACCTTAGTACTCTTTGGGTGTTAATCACATAGCGATGTGAACTAGATTATTGACTCTAGTAAACCCTTTGGGTGTTGGTCACATGACGATGAGAACTATGGGTGTTAATCATATACAGATATGAATATTGGTGTTAAATCACATGGCGATGTGAACTAGATTATTGACTCTAGTGCAAGTGGGAGACTGAAGGAAATATGCCCTAGAGGCAATAATAAAGTTATTATTTATTTCCTTATTTCATGGTAAATGTTTATTATTCATGCTAGAATTGTATTAACCGGAAACATAATACATGTGTGAATATATAGACAAACAGAGTGTCACTAGTATGCCTCTACTAGACTAGCTCGTTAATCAAAGATGGTTATGTTTCCTAACCATAGACATGTGTTGTCATTTGATTAACGGGATCACATCATTAGGAGAATGATGTGATTGACTTGACCCATTCCGTTAGCCTAGCACTTGATCGTTTAGTATGTTGCTATTGCTTTCTTCATGACTTATACAAAGTTCCTACAACTATGAGATTATGCAACTCCCTTTTACCGGAGGAACACTTTGTGTGCTACCAAACGTCACAACGTAACTGGGTGATTATAAAGGTGCTCTATAGGTGTCCCCAAAGGTACATGTTGAGTTGGCATAATTCGAGATTAGGTTTTGTCACTCCGATTGTCGGAGAGGTATCTCTGGGCCCTCTCGGTAATACACATCACTTAAGCCTTGCAAGCATTGTAACTAATGAGTTAGTTACGAAATGATGTATTACGGAACGAGTAAAGAGACTTGCCGGTAACGAGATTGAACTAGGTATTGGATACCGACGATCGAATCTCGGGAAAGTAACGTATCGATGACAAAGGGAACAACGTATGTTGTTATGCGATTTGACCGATAATGATCTTCGTAGAATATGTAGGAACCAATATGAACATCCAGGTTCCGCTATTGGTTATTGATAGGAAACAGTTCTAGGTCATGTCTACATAGTTCTCGAACCCGTAGGGTCCGCACGCTTAATGTTACGATGACAGTTTTATTATGAGTTTATAAGTTTTGATGTACCGAAGTTTGTTCGGAGTCCCGGATGTGATCACGGACATGACGAGGTGTCTCGAAATGGTCGAGACGTAAAGATCGATATATTGGACGACTATATTTGGACATCGGAAGGGTTCCGAGTGATTCGGGTATTTTCGGGGGTACCGGGGAGTTACGGGAATACGAGGAAGAAGTAATGGGCCTCATGGGCCAAGTGGTGGAAGAGAGGAGGCAGGGTGCGCGGCCCCCCTAGCCCAAACCGAATTGGACTAGGGGGCCGCCCCCCCTTTCCTCCTTTTCCTCCCCCTCCTTCCTTCTCCTTCTCCTTCCCTTCCTTCCCCTCTCCTAGTTGGACTAGGAAAGGAGGGAGTCCTACTCCCGGTGGGAGTAGGACTCCTCCCTGGCGCGCCCTCCCTTGGCCGGCCGCCCCCTCCCCCTTGCTCCTTTATATACGGGGGCAGGGGGCACCCCAGGACACACAAGTTGCTCTACGGATCGTTCCTTAGCCGTGTGCGGTGCCCCCCTCCACCATATTCCACCTCGGTCATATTGTCGCGGAGTTTAGGCGAAGCCTTGCGCCGGTAGAACATCATCATCATCACCACGCCGTCATGCTGACGAAACTCATCCCCGACGCTTTGCTGGATCGGAGCCCGGGGAACGTCATCGAGCTGAACGTGTGCTGAACACGGAGGTGCCGTACGTTCGGTGCTTGGATCGGTTGGATCGTGAAAACGTACGACTACATCAACCGCGTTGTCATAATGCTTCCACTTACGGTCTACGAGGGTACGTGGACACACTCTCCCCTCTCGTTGCTATGCCATCACCATGATCTTGCATGTGTGTAGGAATTTTTTTGAAATTACTACGTTCCCCAACACAAGGTGCCGGAGAAGAAGGCCGAAAAGAAGGCCCTGGGGACCCGAAAGGGTCTCCGTCGTAAGGTTGTGCCAGAAGCCTCGTTCGAAGACGACGAGGCACACTCCTCCCACGAAGGGGAGGAAGAAGAAGAAGAAGAAGACGCCCCCATCCGAAAAGGATTAGGGGCCTGGGGAGGCGGACCAGGGGGCCGGAAAAGGCCCTCGGCGTAAAGCCATCATACCCACGTCGTCTGATGACGACGAGACAGATTCCTCCCGCGGAGGCGGGGGGAAGCAAGAAGAAACTCTACCTCCCCACACTGGGGAGGAGAAAAAAGAGAAAAGCTGCCCCGGAGGGGGAGGCTGGGGCGTCCAAGAAGGGAAAGGTGTCCCTTTCGGACTATTCTGCCACAGCCGCTCACAGCGAGGAGGGGTGGCTGCCCAGGGAGAAGCCCCCAGTGTGATCGTAAGTGTCCGCACTTTATCATGACTTCACTCCATAGCTTTTTATAACGCCGAACATATATGCAGTCTGGCCAGGGCTCACCCCGAGGTATGTTCTTCCGGGTCCCTGAGCGATTCGGAGATGAATTCGCTTCCGACGGCCACTACTCCTCAGCCCGCGGATGACACGGAGGTGTTGTCCCGAAGGCTCCCAGAGCGGGGGGAGGTGACTCTGGAGACGCCCCAAGGCGGGATTCCAGATGTCGGACACTCGGGATTCAAGATCCCCGCGGATCGTGTCGATGAGAGCCACAGTAGGCCGGGCTGTCAGCCGAACACTGTCCCGGAACCTTCAATAGTTCCGAACTCAGGCGGACAGCCCCTCGTTAGGGAGGGAGAGCCGTCTGCATCGAGGACTTGTGTTGCACCCGAGGCACCGGATTGTCCGCTGGAAGCGCTTCACGGCGCTTCCATGGAGGAAGAGCACCGTACTCTTATGAGTGCGGTGATTCAGAAGGTTTCGTCCGCCAAGAGCGGACTAACCGAAGCCTGTACCAGCCTCCTAACAGGTTTTGAGGTAAGCAATAAATGTGTGTAAAATTACCACCCGATAGGTAGTAGCCCCTAATACTCTGTTTGGTTTTCGGAAAGTAAAACCAAACGGAGGGTCAATTATAATCTGCAGGAGTCTAATAATGAATATTCATGTGAATACGCAGGCTGTGCTGCTTGCCGCTGCTGCCCGCACAGCCGAGGTTGCCGAACTAAAGCGGGACCTGGAGCAGGCGCAGGGAGAGCTTGACCTCACGAAGAGGCAGCTCGAAGAGAACAAAGGTAAGTGATTCCCTGCTCTTATGTATTTAAGTATAGACGAAATTGGTTAGTCTAACGCCTAATCGTCGTGACTATGTAACATGGGCCACCGCCGAAGTGGCGTCCCTGAAGAAAGCGCTGTCCGAGGCTGAAGACAAGACGGCCTTGGAGTGCAAGGAGCACGAAAAGCAAAGTGCTAGAGCGGGCGAGGTACAGCAAGAGCTCCAGGACCTTGGCCAGAAGTACGACTCTGTGGAGCATGATCTGAAGATGAAAGAGGCCGAGCTTGCGAAGGCCTTGGTGAGTATGAAAGATGCCAAGGCCGAAGCCGAGAAGGCACAACAGGAAATCTAGAAGGCCAATAAGATAGCAGTGGGTAAGAAATTCTTTATGCAAAGCAAACATGTGGAGGAGGCATTTATTTTACTTACTCAAATTCGGAGCTCTCCAGGGGCATTCGCAGATCTGCCACGCAGCGTATCAGACGCTGTGGAGTTCTACCGTGCCCAGGAGGGGAGCTCAACGAAGAAGCTTTTCTGGTCCCAGTATGCTGGGGCCGAACATCCAATGCCTCTGAGTGACCAACTGAAGCAGTTGGTCGAACTCCACAGGGCGGCCGAAGTGGCTATGAAGGATTTCATAGTCCGGCTGTGGCCTGGTGAGCCTCTGCCCACTAGCTACTTCGGCCTGATCAAGCGGATGGTGAATGCATGTCCGCGGCTTGAAGTCATCAAGCGATCTATTTGTATTGAGGGTGCCCGCCGGGCCTTTGCCCGCGCAAAGGTGCATTGGGGCAAGCTGGATGCTGAGAAGCTGGTGAAGGACGGTCCACCAGAGGGTAAGGAGCATCGTCATCCCGAGAAGTACTATGATGGTGTTATGAAGGGCGCCCGTCTCGTGGCCGATGAGTGTACCAAGGACAAGATCTTTGATTAAATATACCTCTGTCGCTGTTGTAATTTAAAGACGAATTTACTTGTGCTATGTAGCACTGTTTGATTTAAAATATTACCTTCTGTGCGGCTGTTTATAAAATTCTGAAAGTAGGCCAGTCGTCGGCTTCCGCCCCCACGTAACTAGTACTAGGGTGTTCGTGGAAAACTCGGACACTCTTTATCCAAATGTTTGGTCCCTTAAGGAGGTGTCCGGCGCAGCGAACAAGGCAATCGGACTATGCGGCTTTATAACTTTCACTTAGCCATAGAAGTCTACAATTTTAAATTTCGGCGAAGCCCCTAGAATCCAGAAGGACGAATTGGGGCGCTATACACGCCTATATCGGACGAAGCTGATTTATCGCCTAAAGCGGAAAATCTTTAAGGATTTTAAGACCTCTCGAACAGCGACCAGCTCTCGCCATATCATGCCGGTCAGTTTTCGGCTTTTTCTACTGAGGTGCTCGTCCGGAAGAACCGAGACACAATCGCAGTAGTTCTCCCTGCGCTACCTTAGCCGATATAACGGAACGTAAGGTACCAAAACAAGGGAGCCGGGCTAACCCAATTGTAGACCCAAGACATGATTCGGAGCTGAAACATATAATGCTATAAGTTCGGGGTGCCGCAGTGTTGAAAGTGTTCGGACTTGTCTTGTCGTATTATGGGGCGTCATAAGAAGCCCGTGGCAAACTGACCGTACCAAGGTGTACGAATGCAATATCAAATAAACATTTATGAGAAAAAAATGCTCAAATAAGAATAGTAAGCTGACGCTATATATGATCTCCCATTGACGAATAATACGTTTAAGCGTATGTTTAAAATGGATGCATTAAGCGGAGATAAATAGGACTATTTAACATGTCCTATCAAGGGGCAGCCTGTGTACCGATAGATAAAGCAGGTATAATGATCGTAAATAGATTCCACCTGGGTATTTCCTTCTGTGCACAACGCCTGTTGCCTCCTTGGTTGTCTCTCCCATGTAAGTCCGGCAATCCGGCTCTTCTGAGGATGCTGCACTAAAGCGATGTCCTGAAAGGTAAAAGGGAAAGTTTATGAAGGTATTTGGCGGTTACCCGCACTATTGACTAGGTTGTTGTTATGCCTCCGCCTATGCCCATGGTATCTTGAGTGCGTAATTGTGTACGCGTGGCACGAATGCTACTTTGATGGGGCTTGAGTGGAGGCCGAACTACTAATCACGCTCTTGGCATTCCTGATGATCCTGTTGCAGGGTGCTCCGGACTCGCTTGACGGTGCTTGAGGTTGTCGTCGCCGGATTGGTGGTTTGCCAGAGGAGGCCGCATTGTACTTCTGCCGCGAGGGCTGCAGTATGCTCTTTTGTACGGAGAGAGCGGTCCATGTTTCCGTTGACTGTTATGACCCTGCGCGGACCTGGCATCTTGAGCTTGAGGTATGCATAATGTGGTACCGCATTGAATCTAGCGAATGCGGTTCGTTCGAGCAGTGTGTGGTAACCACTACGGAAAGGGACGATATCGAAGATTAACTCTTCACTCCAGAAGTTGTCCGGGGATCTGAAGACCACTTCCAATGTTATAGAGCTCATACAGCGGGCCTCTACTCCAGGAATTACACCTTCAAAGGTGGTTTTGGTGGGCTTGATCCTTGAAGGGTCAATGCCCATTTTGCGCACTGTGTCCTGATAAAGCAGGTTCAAGCTGCTGCCGCCGTCCATAAGGACTCGCGTGAGGTGGAATCCGTCGATGATTGGGTCTAAGACCAATGCGGCTGAGCCTCCGTGACGGATGCTAGTAGGATGATCCCTACGATCAAAGGTGATCGGACAAGCTGACCATGAGTTGAATTTGGGGGCGACTGGCTCCATCGCATAGACGTCCCGTAGTGCTCGCTTCTGTTCCCGCTTGGGGATGTGAGTGGCGTAGATCATGTTGACCGTTTTCACCCGGGGGGGGATTCTTTTGTCCCCCCGTGTTCGGACGCCGGGGCTCTTCGTCATCATTGCTGTGCAGCCCCTTGTCCTTGTTTTCGGTGTTGATTTTGCCGGCATGTTTGAACACCCAGCAGTCTCTATTGGTGTGGTTGGCTGGCTTGTCCGGGGTGCCATGAATTTGGCACGAGCGCTCCAGTATGCGGTCCAGACTAGACGGTCCCTGATTATTTCTTTTGAACGGCTTTTTCCGCTGACCGGACTTGGATCCGCTGAATCCGGCGTTTACTGCCGTGTATTCAGTGTTGTCGTCGTTGTTCCATCGCTTATGTCTGTTGCGTCGTGGCTTGCCGTTGTTATCGCGGACATCCGAAGTGCCGGAATGTGGCGTGGTGCTGCTGCGAGCCAACCAGCTGTCCTCACTCGCGCAAAAGCGGGTCATTAGTGTTGTGAGAGCTACCATGGACTTGGGTTTTTCCTGGCCGAGGTGTCGAGCAAGCCACTCGTCACGGATATTATGCTTAAAAGCCGCTAGGGCTTCGGCGTCCGGACAGTCAACTATTTGGTTCTTTTTAGTTAGGAACCGAGTCCAGAATTTCTTGGCTGACTCTTCGGGCTGTTGAGTAATGTGGCTCAGGTCATCAGCGTCCGGTGGTCGCACATATGTGCCCTGGAAGTTGTCGAGGAATGCGTCTTCCAGGTTTTCCCAACTGCCAATGGAATTTGCTGGCAGGCTGTTTAGCCAGTGCCGGGCTGGTCCTTTGAGCTTAAGGGGAAGATACTTGATGGCGTGTAGATCATCTCCGCAGGCCATGTGAATGTGGAGAAGGAAATCTTCGATCCATACTGCAGGGTCTGTTGTGCCATCGTATGATTCGATGTTTACGGGTTTGAACCCTTCTGGGAATTTATGATTCATCACTTCATCAGTGAAGCAGAGGGGGTGTGCGGCGCCTCTGTGCCGGGCTATGTGGCTACGCAGTTCGAATTGGTCTGGGTTGCTGTGTTCGGCCCGGCCGGACTTGTTGATGATGTATCTGGCGTGACGGTCATTGTCGCGTGCTGGGGCACGCCCCCGCGATCCGTAGATCGATCTTGGTTGTCCTGCTTTGTTTTCCAGAATATCTTGCAGGTCTTAGTGTATCGGCGTGGGGGTGCGGGCTGGTATTCAGGCTGATATCCCATTTTATCCCGGCCACGGGGTGCCGGTCAGCCGTTTGGCGCTCGAGTCCGTATTCCTCGGCTGCCAGGACTTCAGTCCATCTATCTGTGAGTAGGTCTTGATCGGCTTGGAGTTGCTGCTGCTTCTTCTTCAGGATCCTCGCAGTGGCTATAAGCCGGGGCTTGAAGCTCTCCTGCTCCACGGGATCCTCAGGCACGCCGAACTCGTCATCGCCGAGGCTAATCTCATCTTCGGAGGGGGGCATGTAGTTGTCTTCCTCCGGATATCCATCCGTCGCCTATTCTTCTGGGCTGACCTGCTTTCTTCCTGTTCGGCCTGTTCGAAGGCGGGCTGATCAGGATTGTATTCTTCTTCGGTGCCATCCGGATTGTCTTCGTCTTCGGGGCCGGTATTGCTGTGGCGGGGCTTGGAGCGGCGCCGACGACGCCCATGCTTTGCTTTTCTCCCTGAGGGGTTGTCCTCCGTTGCCTCGTTGCCATTGGTTTCCTTCGGAGTGTCCACCATATATATGTCGTATGAGGAGGTGGCCGTCCACTGGCCTGTGAGCGGTGACTCCTGTATTCTCCTGCATCGTCGTCCATACCGTCGATGTCTTCGGAGTCGAAGTCAAGCACGTCGGTTAAATCATCGACCGTGGCAATGAAGTGGGTGGTGGGTCGGCAGCGAATTCCTTCGTAGCCTGCTTCCCACTCAAGATGGACATAGTTCGGCCCAGAGCCTCCTGACAAAGAGAGAGATTTTAATGAGTTCAGCATGTCGCCAAAGGGTGAGTGCTGAAAGATGTCCGCAGCGATGAACTCCATTACCGGAACCCAACCAGGCTTGGCGGGCTCGGGAGCGCACGGACTGGAACCTACAACCGGATACGAATCCGGGGGTCCGGAGTCATAGGCTTCCTCAGAAGTGAGGCCTGTGTTCGGCTCCACCGCCGATGAGTATGCGGCCTGCGGGGCGGGGTCCACCCCGCCGTCGTGAGGCAACGCAACCTGCTCCGGATTTAGATCCGGGGCTAGTGCAGGGGTGATATCCCATGCATCGTCCGAGAGCAGGTCTAAGCCGTGCCCATCGTAACTGTTCGATGCTCCTTGTGCAGGCCCAAATCCGTCGAAGATCAAGTCTCCGCGAATATCCGCTGTGTAGTTCAAGTTTCCGAACCTGACCTAGTGGCCAGGGGCGTAGGTGTCGATCTGCTCCCAATGGCCAAATGAATTGGCCCGCAGTGCAAAGCCGCCAAACACGAAGATCTGCCCAGGGAGAAAAGTCTCCCCCTGGACCGTGTTGTTGACAATTGAAGGCGCCATCAAGCCCCGCAGCGACGACACAAAGGAACTCTCAATGAAAGCACCAATGTCGGTGTCAAAACCGGCGGATCTCGGGTAGGGGGTCCCGATGTGTGCGCCAAGGCTGATGGTAATAGGAAGCAAGGGACACAGATGTTTACCCAGGTTCGGGCCCTCTCGATGGAGGTAAAACCCTACTTCCTGCTTGATTAATATTGAAGATATGGGTAGTACAAGAGTTGATCTACCACGAGATCGTAGAGGCTAAACCCTAGAAGCTAGCCTATGATGGTATAATTGTAATTGTGATCGGCCTTCTAAGGACCAACCTCTCCAATTTATATAGACACTGGAGAGGGCTAGGGTTTACATGGAGTCGGTTATAAGGAAGGAAACACAATATCTGGATCGCCAAGCTTGCCTTCCACGCAAAGGAGAGTCCCATCCGGACACGGGCCGAAGTCTTGAGTCTTGTATCTTCACGCTTCAATAGTCCGGACGTTGTACACAGTCCGGCTGTCCGGATACCCCCTAATCCAGGACTCCCTCAGCGAGCTCATGGATCAGACGATGCCGTGGATCCATCACCGCGGACCTCGTCCCGTCGAGCTGGCAACCGTTGCTGCCGTGGCAGAGGGGAGTGCACCATGGTTGTGGTGCCTCCGGCCCTTCCGTCATCGGCACGCGCCAACTCGGTGGACCAACGCCGCGAGGGGCCTGCCTCCTGACATTGATCCCTATTGGCGTAGCCAATAAGTCTCTGGATAGCGGCCCTCCACTCTTCTTTCCTCTCTATAGCAGGAGGGAAGTCGAGGAGTAGCTGCACTCGTGCTAATGCTTCCGCTAGCGTAGCTGGCAGCGACAAGCGCGAGGAACGGGAGGTGCTCGGACTTCTAACCATGTTAGAAGGAGCGCCGTCACGGTTCCACGGCCGTGCTCCATCTTGACCAGCATCTTGGTATGCATGCCCGCCCTATGCATCTCGAGAATGATGTAGGGGGCTGTTCCCACAGCGGCGGCCGGGGTCACCAATGTTGTGGCGCTGCTCGTCGCTCACGACCTGGGAGGACCATGGTGCGGGCACCGACGAGGGTGTCTTGGAGGTCGCCGCGCCGCCTGTAGGCAGCACGGCTCCGCGCTTGGAGGTCCCCGCGCCGCCCGTGGGCGGCACGGCTCCGTTCTTGGATGCAGCGGCGTGCGGCTCGTCGTCTTGGGTACGAATGATGCCACTCGCCAGGCTTTGATTGCCAGAGTAGCGTGGATGCTCGCGGGCCACACCTCTGCCACCATCCGCGGCTACCCCGTCGCCCGTCCGCGCTGGCACGGGCGGATCGGCTCCAGACGAACCGAACATCGTGATCCCCTTCTTCTTGGGAGCCATGGTGATCGAGGAAACGACGTGTTAACCGCTAGATCAGGTTTGCAGAACTCTTCTATCTCCCTACCTGCGCGCCAAAGATGTCGGCGAGAACGACACCTACGGGATCACCTGGATCCCTTCTACGGTTTGGCAGGGAAGAGGGGTAGAGGAAAGAGCAGATATAATGATCAACACGATGGAATTTTACCCAGGTTCGGGCCGCTGAGAAGCATAAAACCCTAGTCCTGCTTGAGTGTATATCTGTGTTCTTGAGCTTCAACTAGCTGCAACGCATGCAAGCTGGGCCGACAGGTTCAAAATTCCGAATCCTCCTCCAGTATGCCATGGGCCTCCTTTTATATGTCCAAAGGGGATGCCACAGTGGCACACTGGAGGTGTAAATTTGCTGCAGCGCCTATGTTTATCATCGGCGTCTTAGGACAAAATGAATTAAATACGTTGCTTACGTGCCCTTCATCTTTATCGGGGACGGGAGTAGAACCCGTCCCGTCCGTGGCCGCCCCGCTCCGTCTTGACACGTGTCCATGCCGATGAGGCATGCAGTGCCAAGTTGGCTGGCCAGCTACTGCACTAGAGAGGTGGCAGGGTCTTCATGAAGATCTGCATGCCACCACGCAGGTGCTTGCCATTCTGGCAGGTCGGCCATTGCGCTGGAGCGGTGGCGGGGTGTCAGATTCTTGCTGTGGCCTTGCCGATGTCCCCGACAAGGATCTTGCCGGGGCCTCGCAGATGTCTCTGGCAAGGATCTTGTCGGGGCCTCGTGTTCTAGCCTTAACATTGTCAATGGTGTCAGATCTCTCAACCCCAGGGGTGGTGCTCTTGTTAGTGTTCTGTAGGTCATCCCGGCAAGGTTCTTGCCGGGGTCTCACAAGCCGTCCCGGCAAGGATCTTGTCGGGGGTCTAGCTCGTCCTCTCTTCTCTGGCTTGGCCGCGTCTCTTTGCCATGTATCTCTTTTTATCCTTGATCACCCTCATCGTGCCTTGCCGCGGGTGTGGCTACGACTGCCCGTGCACAAGTATGGAGTGCTAAAGGGCCCAAACTTTAGTACACCGACACTGGTGCGCACAAATGTGTGCCAAGATGGAATGTTCATGATGGGCCGACAGAGACGTGGTTTCCTTTGGGAGGGGGGGTGTTACATCTCGGTTTAATAGGAATGATAGAGTACTCATATCAACAAGGTGCACTTTTTTCCTAAGAGCTCACCCGAAAGAGCCTCAAAGTTAAGAGTGCTTGGCTTGGAGTAATTTGAGGATAGTTATCTGACTGTAAATTGATCTCAGATGCGCAGGAGTGAGAACAAAGTGCGCAGAAAAGACTAGTATTGATATGTAAGACCAATTTATATCCCAGACTTAACGGCCAGGAATCCGTGGGTGGACTGGTGAGTTTGGCCCGGGGTTACACCATGATGATGGCCAATAAGGCAGCATGACGTGTCCCATCCTCATCTATAGTTTGGTGATGTAAAGGTCAAAGACACAAGATTCTGGATTTGATTACTAGTTTAATAATAAAGAAAGGTTCGTTTAATAGAGACGAATGATCA
Source organism: Triticum dicoccoides (assembly GCF_002162155.2). Lineage (NCBI taxonomy): Eukaryota > Viridiplantae > Streptophyta > Magnoliopsida > Poales > Poaceae > Triticum > Triticum dicoccoides. The sequence goes on along the minus strand of NC_041389.1, from coordinate 222,588,679 downwards.
AACCCCTACATTACTTGGAAAAGGCTTAGAGGTGGCCTCAAATCAATGGTTAATGCCTTCAAGTGCCCGTCACTGTTATTTTGAAAAAGTAGAAGTGGCGGGTAAATATAAGCGCTCGCCAATGAAACCATGCAAGTAGTGGCGGCCAGAAACACTCGCCCGCTAATCGTAAACTCCTTCAAATTTGACCACGTGGTGAAACCGAGCAGTGGCGGACGTGTTGAAATTGCCTATCATTGATTTGGCCTGTAATAGTGGTGGGCCAAAACAATGTGCCCCACAGCAATATTTAGGTAATCCGCGCCAACCTAACTCAAAATTTCCATAAGTTAGCGGTGGCGGGCTCTTTTAGACCTCCACCACTCATTCGTTAGATCCAAAAATTTCTAAGAAAATCATGGTTACCAAACCTAGAATATTCTCAAGTTTGGGCATGGTGCTTTGGATGGAGTGTATTACTAATGGAAAATGTTTGAAGTCCTAATGATTAAAATAAATGGAGGAAGGCGGTGATTTCCGTTCAAAATCCTAACACTTCGTGGGAGAGTCTTTACTTTGTACATGAAGTACATCAAGTTTTTTCCATAACACTGCTAATTGTTTTACCACATAACTTAGGGGTATTATAAAGAACCATGACAGGTTTGATCTCTTTCCGAGCTCACTTGTACGCTCAAAGATTTTTGCCCTTTTTAGTGGCTAAAAAATCAGTTATTGTCTCGTAAATAGCAGGTCAACTCGAAAAGTCGCCAACTTTGAAAATGGGGCTTTCGATGGTGTGTATTAATCAAAGGAAAAAGTTTGAAGTTCAAATGTTTTTAAAATTTTATTTTAGTGTGGTAGGATGTGGTTGAAAAACTTAGTTGTGGCAGGTCCCAAGCAACACCAACTACTCAAACGTAGCTATGACGGGTATTCGCTGTCTCCCATCACTGCTATCTACCACCTTATCCACCAAACCTGCTCACACCCGCAGCCACGCACACCTTATCCACAGACACAAAGTCTTTCTTCCCCTCGCTCTCTTGCGTCGCTGCTGTCGCCATCGTCCTAGCGGCCTTCGATGTTGCCGCCGTCGCAGTCGCCATTCGCCGCCTCCAACATCGTCGCTTTACCCGTCTTCCCCGCCGCCCACGCCGTCCGTCGTCGCCTCGAACGTCCTCACCCTCACCATCCACTTCCACCTCTAGTGTCCCTGCCCTCACAATTGCCCCCGCCTTCCACTGCCTCCAACATTGTCGGTGTCCCCATCGACCTCGCCATCCGCCGCCACCATCGTCCTTGCCTCCCCCACCCCCCGGTCATCTCATTCTTCCCCCGTAACCACACCTCATTCTCTCTCTTATTGTAGATGTAGTTATTCTTGGTTATTGTAATCATAAATTTGCAGCATTTTTTTACTGTAGTAAAAGTTTATTATATGATGTACTATAGTAGAAGTTTGCTACCTATAGTTGTGATAATGAATAACTTTGTTTTTATACTAGTAAAAGTTTGGACGCGGCATTTTTGCTCCCTAGCTCAGATGAGCCCGGAAGTGAACGGTAATTTGTTTAAAATACTAGAAAAATTCTGAATTTTTTATGGTGGAAGATGCTTGAGACAAATTTAAGAGTATTTGGACATCTAAGTAGCTCTTAAAAAAGAGAATTTCAGGGTTTATGAAAAAGTTTATTGTTTATGCCCTGTTTGGACCTGATTTAATTATTTGGCTAAGGGCTACTCAAATCGAATGCTTTGTACTTGGCACAGACATCACGCAGTTAAGCATCTTTTACCACAATTTTTTTGGAATTTTTGAATTTTTCTAGAACTTTTTTGAACTTACTTTTCGTAGGGTATAGATGAGCTCGGAAGCCGAATTGGATATTCGTAAAATTTTGTATTAGTTATATTTATTCCAGTGACATTGTGTAGTTGTTTCTAGTTGTTTTTTAGCGTACCTTATTTTATTCATGATGCAGGTATCCATAGTGAGTGCCAACATTTTGGCGAAATGTTCATTAATTTCCATTCGTTTAATTTCTGATACTCAATATGCCTAATTTCTAGCAAAGGTCGTGCTGATTTTTTTTGTAAATTTTTAACATTTTTTGGTATCTACTTTTTTTTTCTTCGGGTGGACAATACTCACTCTTAATCCACCACTGAGATGGGAGTTGTTCTAAGAGGAGGACATCAACTGTTGTTGGAGGGCATCATCCTTCTTCTTCTCTTCCTTTGAGACCTTGGTAAAGGAGGAGAAGATGAAGGACGACCATCACCAACAGTCAAAATAACAGTCAGTGAGTGAGTGTACATCATATATACAACCACTTGAGAGATGAACCGGCTGCTGTCGTAGGGGGTCGTTCTTCTCCTTCCCCTCCTCTGAGACCTTGGTAAAGCAGTAGAAGAGGGTGAAGAACGACCAACACCGATGATCGAAGTACCAATCAAGGAGTGTTCAACTATGTGGAACGACTTAAAATTGAGAAGTGTCCAACATATGTAGAACCACTTAAGAGAGAGAAGTGTCCACCAGAAGGACAAATATCGACTATTTTCGTAAACAGTTTTATCTTGTTCTATGGTAGAAAAAATATAGTGTCGTGGGAATGCTTATATTTTTTATTCTCATAAATATTATTTCATTAAAGTTTTTAATGCGGTTTCGAAGGAGAAGTTGAGACGCCTCGTTAGGACTCCTACAGCCGTAGACACTGTCGCGAGGGTACATGGAGATCATGCTCGCCTATTGATGACCCACAAGTATAGGGGATCAATTGTAGCTCTTTTCGATAAGTAAGAGTGTCGAACCCAACGAGGAGCAGAAGGAAATGACAAGTAGTTTTCAGTAAGGTAGTGTCTGCAAGTGCTGAAATTGTAAGTAGCGGAGTAGTTTGATAGCAAGGTAATTTGTAACGAGCAAGTAACAAAAGTAGTAAGAAAAGTGCAACAAGGTTGCCCAATCCTTTTGAGGCAAAGGACAGGCCAAAACCGTCTCTTATGATAAGCAAAGTGTTCTTGAGGGTACATGGGAATTTCATCTAGTCACTTTCATCATGTTGGTTTAATTCGTGTTCGCTACTTTAATAATTTGATATGTGGGTGGACCGGTGCTTAGGTGTTGTTCTTACTTGAACAAACCTCCTACTTATGATTAACCCTCCCGCAAGCATCCGCAACTACGATAAAAGTATTAAGAATAAATTCTAATCATAGCATTAAACTTTTGTGTCCAATCGGTCCCTTACGGAATAGCGCATAAACTGGGGTTTAAGCTTGTGTCACTCTCGCAACCCACCATCTATTTGCTACTCCATAACGCATTCCCTTAGGCCCAAATATGGTGAAGTGTCATGTAGTTGACGTTCACATGACACCACTAAGGGAATCACAACATACATACCATCAAAATATCGAACACATATCAAATTCACATGATTACTTGCAACATGATTTATCCCGTGACCTCAAGAATGAAAGTAACTACTCACAAATAATAAACATGTTCATGATCAAAGGAGTATTAATATGCATAATGGATCTGATCATATAATCTTTCACCAAATAAACCATAGAGTAATCAACTACAAGATGTAATCACTAGTCACCCCCTAGCACCAATCTATAGTTCGGTAACAAGATTGAATACAAGAGATGAACTAGGGTTTGAGATGAGACGATGTTGGTGAAGATGTTGATGGATATCGCCCTCCCCAAGATGGGAGAGTTGTTGGTGATGATGATGACGATGATTTCCCCTCCGAGAGGGAAGTTCCTCCGGCAGAATCACTCCACCGGAGGGCAAAAGTGCTCCTGCCCAAATTCTGCCTCGAGACGGCGGCGCTCTGCCCCGAAAGTCTTGTCCTCATTTTTTCTAGGTAAAAGTGACTTATATACCAGAATATGGGCACCAGAGGTGGGCCAAGGGGGCTACAACCCACCAGGGCGCGCCTGGGCTGCCTGGCGTGCCCAGGTGGGTTGTGCCGACCTGGTGGGCCCCCTGTGGTAGTTATTGGCTCCAATATTTCTTATTTATTCCATAAAAAGTCCCCATGAAGTTTCAGCTTGTTTGAAGTTGTGCAGAATAGCTTGCATCATATTATGGGTTGTGATGTCTGGACGTAGCTTTTTCAGGTCCAGATTTCCAGCCGGGAATTCTCCCTCTTGGTGTGTACCTTGCAAATTATGAGAGAAAAGGCATTAGAATTACTCCAAAAAGCATTATTATGGGTAAAAACATTATAAATAACAGTAAGATAACATGATGTAAAATGGACGTATCAACTCACCCAAGCTTAGACCTCGCTTGTCCTCAAACGAAAACCGAAATCGAAAAACATGTCCACATGCTTTGAGAGAGAGGTATTGATAAAAACAAAATACTGACATAGAAGCATCATGTTGATAATTATAACAGCAAGAAATTTAAACATAAGACTTTTATCATAGATCTTGCATCATATACTTCCCATGAATAAGTAATAGTTCATCACACAATCGAAGTATAAAGCAAAAACTCTATTAGAAACCAACAAACTATGTTCTCATCCAACTTTGCAACTACAATTCATCATCTTTTCAGGAAGGGTCACGTGTCGGAGCCTTTAGGCAAGTCCATATACTCAACCATCATATTGTCTTCTATGATTGCTAACACTCACCGCGTACACATGAGCAAAATGTTTCAATTGGACACAAAGGAAGATAGGGGCTTATAGTTTCGCCTCCTAACATACTCACCTCAAGGGTGATGTCAACAATAATAACTCATACTATCTATATTCAACTGGACATATGTGCATAGATCTTTCCTCACCACATGATGCTTGCCAAAGGAGAAAAATAAAAAGGTAGAAGGAAAACTTTGACTCTTTGCGTAAAAGTAAATACATAAAAGTAAATGATAGGCCCTTCACAGAGGGAAGCAGAGGTTGCCATGTGCTTATTTGTTTGTATGCTCAATCCCTTAGTGCAAGCGAACGTCACGTTACATTGCCCCTTAAGATGACAACCTTTATTATGCCGTATGTCGCTTTTATTCTTTGTCATCCAAATTCGTGCAACGCTCAATTTTCTCTTACACTAAACAATCTCACACATTTAGAAGCATTTTTATTGCCTTTTTGCACCGATGACAACTTACTTGAGGGATCTTGCTCAATCCCTAGGTAGGTATGGTGGACACTTGAAAAAGATTTGGGTTTAAGGGTTTTTGGATGCACAAGTAGTATCTCTACTTAGTGCGGAATTTTTGGCTAGCAAAGATAGGGGCAAGCACCACATGTTGAAGGATCTATGACAATATGACTTCTATGTGAATATAAACAAACATAAACCATTATGTTGTCTTCCTTGTCCAACGTCAACAATCTTGGCATATAATATTTTGATGAGGGCTCACAATCACAAAAGATTTCTAGGATAGTATGTTTATATGTGAATCTTCCCTTCCCTTATTAATTCTTTCATGAGTTGCATCATTGACTAATGCTATGTTTGTCAATCTCTAATAAAATTTCCTATTTATACTTTTCCTTATGTGGTGCTATCAGCTACCATAGGATTAGTATATGATCTTATTAGTTAATTTCCTTTCTTTTATTTGCTCTCTTTCTCTTTCTCTTTTCTTATTTCTTTTCTTTATTTGCAACATGAAAGTAAAAGAAAGCAAAAACTCAAATAAACTTTATTATATAACTTGATTACAATGATAGATCACTAAGCAAACTTTCGAAGAAGAAAGGATCGAACTAAACTTTATTTCATCTAAAGCAAAAAAGATCGAACTAAGATAAGTCAAAGCAAAAAGATAGTGGGATGATACGATACCGGGGCACCTCCCCCAAGCTTGGTGGAAGCCAAGGGGAGTGCCCATACCCGATACTTAATTTTCCTTAGGTGGTGAATAAGATGATGGTGGTGATGAAGCGATCCTATCCTTAAGGATCAAGAGATTCTCCAATCGACGGATAACGCTTCGGAGATAGGTGATATGCTCTTGGTGCAAATATTTTCGCGAGTGAGATACTTATTTTGTATGCGAACTAGTTCAATGACACGAAAAGCTTCAATCTCAGCAGCAGTAAGATGAGTAAGGTAGGGCTTAAGGATATCTTCTTCCTCCTCCTAGGCCAACAGTACTTGTGCTGCCACCGGGGATGGATCTATGGTAGCTTCCTTGCCCTTGTCTCCCTTGACAACGTCCGTAGGCTCCTACCTCTTCGTCTCGATCTTCATAAGCCAAGCATCTTCTTCCATGTTGTTGGAGGAGGAGGAAGACCTGATGCCTGGCTTGATAAATCTGACCAGAAATAGCAAGAAAAGAGAACAGAGGATTTCTTCGCGATACGGTGATCAACAGGTTTGGGAAGTATATATAGATTTTTTATCTTGGGGGACAAGCATACGGAAGAAAAACAGAGTTCGAAAGGTGTCCCAGGTGGGCACAACCCACCTGGGCGCGCCAGGCATGCCTCGCGTGCCCTGGTATCTTGTGCCCACCAGGGGACGCTTCCTGGAAGTTTCTTTATTTCCAAAATTCTAAAACATTCCAAAACTGACAAAAAATATTTTTGCGGATTTTTCGGATTCCGTTTACTTACCGTATCACGTACCTCCTTATTTTGACGATTCTGGAGTGTTCCAGAAGGACTCTTTTATGTGCTCTTCCGGTGTCAAGGTTTGGATAATATTACTTTCAACATTAATAGGCGTACCTGAGATACAATGCTTTATTCGTTGCCCATTGACAACCTTCGGGTTAGTGCCTTCGGAATTATTTATTTTGATGGCTCCATACCGGTAAACCTCCTCAATGACATATGGGCCTTCCCATTTCGTGGGGAGCTTTCCTGCAAAGAATCTGAAACGAGAGTTGTCAAAAGAACATATTCTCCGACTTTAAACTCATGCTTTTGAATTCCTTTGTCATGCCATCTTTTAACCTTTTCTTTGAATTACTTTGCATTTTCATAAGCTTGGGTTCTCCATTCATCTAATGAGCTTATATCAAATAACGTCTTTTCACCAACAAGTTTGAAATCATAGTTGGGTTCTTTAACTGCCCAATATGCTTTATGTTCTAACTCAAGAGGTAAATGATAAGCTTTTCCATAAACCATTTTATAAGGAGACATACCCACAGGATTTTTATAGGTTGTTCTATAGGCCCAAAGTGCATCATCTAATTTCTTAGACCAATTCTTCCTGGACCTATTGACAGTCTTTTGCATAATTAATTTATTTCTCTATTTCTAAGCTCAACTTGACCACTAGACTGAGGATGATAGGGTGATGAAATTCTATGGTTAACATCATACTTGGCAAGCATTTTACGAAAAGCACCATGAATAAAGTGTGAACCACCATCAGTCATTAATTATCTAGGGACTCCAAACCTTGGGAAAATAACTTCCTGAAGCATTTTACTAGAGGTGTTGTGATCAGCACTACTAGTTGGAATAGCTTCTACCCATTTAGTAACATAATCAATAGCAACCAAAATATGTGTATACCCATTAGAGGAAGGAAAAGGTCCCATGTAATCAAATTCCCAAACATCAAATGGTTCAACAACAAGTGAATAATTCATAGGCATTTCTTGACGCTTACCGATATTACCTATTCTTCGGCATTCATCACAAGATGATACATACTTACGAGCATCCTTGAAGAGAGTAGGCCAATAAAATCCAGATTGCAATACCTTATGAGCAGTTCTATCTCTAGCATGATGCCCTTCATATGGTTCGGAGTGACATTTCTGTAGGATATGTCCCTGTTCATGCTCAGGTACACAACATCTAATAATACCATCTACTCCTTCTTTATAAAGATGTGGGTCATCCCAAAAGTAATGTCTTAAATCATAGAAGAATTTTTTATTTTGTTGGTATGTAAAGCTAGGTGGGAAATATTTAGCAACAATGTAATTAGCATAGTCAGTATACCAAGGAGTACTATTAGCAACATTTATTGCAGCTAACTGCTCATCAGGGAAACTATCATCGATAGGAAGTGGGTCATCAAGCACATTTTCAAGCCTAGACAAGTTATCAGCTACGGGGTTCTCAACTCCTTTTCTATCAATAATATGCAAATCAAATTCTTGCAACAAGAGAACCCAACGAATAAGTCTAGGTTTAGCATCTTTCTTTTCCATAAGATATTTAATAGCAGCATGGTCTGTGTGAAAAGTTACTTTGGAATCAACAATATAAGGTCTAAACTTATCTCAAGCAAAAACCACTGCTAAGATTTTTTTCAGTAGTAGCATAATTTCTTTGAGCACTGTCTAGAGTTTTACTAGCATAATGAATAACATTCAATTTCTTATCAGCTCTTTGTCCTAGAACAGCACCAACAACATAATCACTAGCATCACACATAATCTCAAAAGGCAAGTTCCAATCAGGTGGTTGAACAATAGATGCAGAGATTAAGGCTTTCTTTAGTGTTTCAAAGGCTTCTAAACAATCATCATAAAAAACAAAAGGAATATCCTTTTGCAAAATATTAGTGAGAGGCCTAGAAATTTTACAGAAGCCTTTGATAAATCTCCTATAGAAACCAGCATGACCTAAGAAACTACGAATACCTTTTATGTCCTTAGGACATGGCATTTTCGTAATTGCATCAACCTTAGCTTGGTCCACTTCAATACCTCTTTCAGAAATTTTATGACCTAAGACAATCTCTTCATTAACCATAAAGTGGCACTTCTCCCAATTCAAGACAAGATTTGTTTGTTCACATCTCTGCAAAACTCAATCAAGATTGCTTAAATAATCATCAAAAGACTTCCCATAAACAGAGAAGTCATTCATGAAAACCTCAATGATCTTTTCACAAAAGTCAGACATATAGCAGTCATACATCTTTGAAAGGTAGCAGGTGCATTGCATAAACCAAAAGGCATACGTCTATAAGCATAGGTTCCAAAAGGACAAGTAAAAGTGGTCTTTTCTTGATCAGGTTGAGAAACAGGTATTTGCGAGAAGCCATAATATCCATCAAGGAAGCAAAAGTGTGTGCGCTTAGATAATGTTTCAAGCATTTGATCAATAAAAGGCAAAGGGTAATGATCTTTTCTAGTAGATTTGTTTAATTTTCTAAAATCAATTGCCACTCTATAGCCTGTAACAATTCTTTGTGGAATAAGCTCATTCTTATCATTAGGAACAACAGTTATACCTCCTTTCTTAGGGACACAATGAACAGGACTTACCCATCTACTATCAGCTATAGGATAGATTATACCTGCTTCCAGAAGTTTTAACATTTCCGTTCATACCACCTCTTTCATCTTTGGATTTAACCGGCGTTGGTGATCAACAACGGGTTTAGCATCAGGTTCCATATTAATTTTGTGCTGACATAGAGTGGGACTAATGCCCTTTAAATCACCAAGAGTATATCCAATAGCATCTCGGTGCTTCCTTAGAACTTTCAATAATCTTTCTTCTTCATGTTCTGAAAGGTTAGCACTGATAATAACAGGATATATTTTCTTTTCATTAAGATAAGCATATTTCAAAGTGTCTGGCAATTGTTTTAATTCAAACACGGGATCACCTTTAGGTGAAGGAGGACCTCCTAAAGTTTCAATAGGAAAATTGTGTTCAAGTAGAGGACATTATTTAAAGAAAATCTTATCTATTTCATTTCTTTCATGCATATGTAAATCATTTTCATGGTCTAGCAAATATTGTTCTAAGGGATCAGTAGGTGGCACAGCAATAGAAGCAAGACCAATTAATTCATCTCTACTAGGCAATTCTTTCTCATGATGATTTCTACTAAACTTGGAAAAATTAAACTCATGGGACTCATCAGCAAAGCTAACACTGACAGTTTGTTTCTTACAATCTATCTTAGCATTAACTGTGTTCAAGAAAGGTCTACAAAGATAATGGGACAGAAGTCATCTTGTGGGGAACCAAGAACAAGAAAATCAGTTGGATATTTTATTTTCCCACACAAGACTTCAACATCTCTAACAATCCTACAAGGTGATATGGTGTCTCTATTAGCAAGTTTAATAGTAACATATATGTCTTCTATCTCTACAGGTGCTATGTCTTTCTTAATTTCTTGATATAAAGTGTAAGGAATAGCACTTACACTAGCACCCATGTCACATAGACCATGATAGCAGTGATCTCCTATTTTAACTGAAATGACAGGCATGCCAACAACTAGTCTATGTTTATCCCTTTTATCGGGTTTAGCAATTCTAGCAGCTTCTGCACATAAGTAAATAACATGACCATCTATATCTTCTTCCAAGAGATCTTTAACCATAACAACATTAGGTTCCACTCTAATTTGTTCATCTGGTTTAGGTGTTCTAACATAGCTTTTGTTAACCATAGTTGAAACTTTAGCATGTTCCTTTATCCTAACAGGGAAAGGTGGTTTCTCAATATAAGCAGTAGGAACAACTGGATCAACATTATAGAGTATAGTTTCTTCTTTAACTGGTACTGGTTTTTAAATTTCATCTTTAATAGGTGGGTGATACTTAAACCACTTCTCTTTAGGGAGTTCAACATGAGTAGCAAATGATTCACAAAAGGAGGCTACTATCTCAGAGTCAAGTCCATATTTAGTGCTAAACTTTTGAAAAGCATCGGTATCCATAAAAGATTTAACACAGTCAGACTTAAGCTTTATACCTGACTCTTTACCTTTGTTGAGTTCCCAATATTTAGAGTTGAGTTTAATTATTTCCAAAAGATCCCACCGGAATTCAATAGTTTTCTTCATAAAAAAACCAGCACAAGAAGTATCCAGCATGGTTTGATCATTACGAGAAAGCTGAGCATAAAAGTTCTGGATAATAATTTCTCTTGAGAGCTCATGATTGGGGCATGAATATAATCGACTTAAGCCTCCCCCAAGATAGAGTGATACTTTCTCCTTCATGAGCCAAAAATTCTATATATATTTTCGATCACGATGAATTAGATGCATAGGATAAAATTTTTGGTGGAACTCCAATTTCAAACGATTCCAATTCCATGATCCAATATCATCGCATAGCCTATACCACGCCAATGCTTTTCCCTTCAAAGATAAAGGGAAAACCTTTTTCATCACCTCATCTCCGGGTAAACCTCCAAGCTTGAACAATCCACAAATTTGTTCTACATATATCAAGTGCATATTAGGATGTTCGGTTCCATCTCGTGCATAAGGATTAGCTAGCAGTTGTTCTATCATACCCGAAGAGATTTCATATTCAATATTTTCAGTAGGTGCAGTAGGTTGCGGGGAAATTAGTTGTGGTTCCGGACGAGGTGAAGATACCTCGAACAAACCCCTCAAAGGATTGTTTTCCATAGTAGCAACTGACAATAAATTTCAGCACACTATAAATGGTTCCTTACCAAATTCCACTTACCAAAGGTGCTTCACTCCCTGGTAACGTCGCCAAAAAATAGCCATGATGACCCACAAGTATAGGGGATCAATTTTAGCTCTTTCCGATAAGTAAGATTGTCGAACCCAACGAGGAGCATAAGGAAATGACAAGTAGTTTTCAGTAAGGTAGTGTCTGCATTTGCTGGAATTGTAAGTAGCGGAGTAGTTTGATAGCAAGGTAATTTGTAACGAGCAACTAACGATAGCAGTAAAAAAAGTGCAGCAAGGTAGCCCAATTCTTCTGAGGCAAAGGACATGCCATAACGGTCTCTTATGATAAGCAAAGTGTTCTTGAGGGTACACGGGAATTTCATCTAGTCACTTTCATCATGTTGGTTTAATTCGTGTTCGCTACTTTGATAATTTGATATGTGGGTGGACCGGTGCTTAGGTGCTGTTATTACTTGAACAAACCTCCTACTTATGATTAAACCTCCTGCAAGCATCCGCAACTACGAGAAAACTATTAAGAATAAATTCTAACCATAGCATTGAACTTTTGGGTCCAATCGGTCCCTTACGGAATAGCGCATAAACTGGGGTTTAAGCTTCTGTCACTCTCGCAACCCACCATCTATTTACTACTCCACAATGCATTCCCTTAGGCCCAAATATGGTGAAGTGTCATGTAGTCGACGTTCACATGACACCACTAAGGGAATCACAACATACATACCATCAAAATATCGAACACATATCAAATTCACATGATTACTTGCAACATGATTTATCCCGTGACCTCAAGAACGAAAGTAACTACTCACAAATAATAAACATGTTCATGATCAGAGGAGTATTAATATGCATAATGGATCTGAACATATAATCTTCCACCACATAAACCATATAGTAATCAACTACAAGATGTAATCAACACTACTAGTCACCCCCTAGCACCAAACTATAGTTCCGGTAACAAGATTGAATATAAGAGATGAACTAGGGTTTGAGATGAGACGGTGCTGGTGAAGATGTTGATGGAGATTGCCCTTCCCAAGATGGGAGAGTTGTTGGTGATGATGATGATGATGATTTCCCCGCCGGGAGGGAAGTTCCCCCGGCAGAATTGCTCCGCCGGAGATACTGCTAATCTCCCATACATCTATTGTAATGTACATAAATACATCAGCTATTGTTTAATGCTTGGTTTTATAATAGCGACGGAGAACTAAAAGTGCTGCCGACTAGACATATAGTTGTGGCGGGTGCCAGGCAAGGCCCGCCACTGTAACTACATTTTGCAGTGGCAAGCGGCTAGATAAGCCTGCCACTACAGAGTTACTACCGGTGGCAAGCACGCGCCCGCTACTGATGCCATGTTAGCAGTGGCGAGACGTCAGTAGCTAGTGTTGGGGAACGTAGTATGCAATTTCAAAAAAATTCCTACGCTCATGCAAGATCTATCTAGGAGATGCATAGCAACAAGAAGGGGAGAGTGTGTCCATGTACCCTCGTAGACCGAAAGCGGAAATGTTTGTTAACGCGATTGATGTAGTCGAACTTCTTCACGTCCCGACCGATCAAGCACCGAACGTATGACACCTCTGAGTTCTTCACACATTCAACTCGATGACGTCCCTCGAACTCTTGATCCAGCAAAGTGTCGAGGGAGAGTTCCGTCAGCACGACGGTGTGGTGACGGTGGTGGTGAAGTTATCCGCGCAGGGCTTCGCCTAAGCACTACGTGAATATGACTGGAGGCGTAAACTATGGAGGGGGCGCCGCACACGGCTTGGAACAATTGATGTGTGTTAGAGGCGCCCCACCCCCGTATATAAAGAAGGGAGAGGGGAGGAGGCCGGCCCTAGGCGCGCCCCAAGTAGGAGGAGTCCTACTTGGGCTCCTAGTAGGATTCGCCCCCCCCCCTTAGTTTTATCGGAGGAGGAAAGGGGGAAGGAGAGGGAGGAGGAGAAGGAAAGGGGGGGTGCCCACTCCCCTAATCCAATTCAAACTCCTCCCTTGTGGCGGGCGCGCCACCCCTTTGTGGGCTGGTGTGCCTCCCTACTATGGCCCATATGGCCCATATCTTCCCCCGGGGGGTTCC